>NC_134012.1:46482317-46793317 GCF_047716275.1 Strix uralensis
CTTAAGATATATAGTATTCTTTATGAGTAAATATTCCCCCTTGCAGAGTGTACTGATATGACCAAATTTTCAGGGTAAACCACTAAGCAGCCATTAGACTATGGCTTTTTCTCAAGCTGCACTGTATTTGAAGCATTGATCAAGGAATTAATATGGAAAATACAAGCAAAAGTTTTTCTACCTTAGTGAAAATAAAAATTCAGTATTTTTCCTGCACTCCCAACCTCACTGTTCCTTTTTCAAGAAACATCTTTCTTGAAAGTTTAAGAATTGTTCCTTCAGTGCTGGTATTGGGACTCATACCCATCAGCTGCTGTTTGTTTGTAGGGCAGGCCTTTTTTTTTCCTGATTGTTACACATTCCATTGCCTGAAGTAGTTTTCTCTTAAGCTTACTGTATGTTAATAAACCAGTGCTGTGGAGGAATCACTCAACTCTAGCTAAGCTGGATATATTCACATACACGCTCATACATCTCATAGTCATAATGCTATCTAGGACATTGCATCTTAGAATGATGGTGGGTACAGTTTGAAGAAGACTGTATGATGTAAGAGATTGCAAGTATAGCTATTAGTCTTCTATTAGAAGGATAAGGAAAATAAAATCTGTATCCACTGAAGGTATGTTTGCACAGCAGAGGGAACAAGAAGTCTTCAGAAGTCTCCACCCTGATTATAGCTCTGTACTGAGATACTGAAACTCAAACCTTCTGAGTCAAAATGCTTTCAGATGCTCTGAAAGAATTATCTCCCCCTCCTCTTCCCTCCCTCTTGCCAGGAACTGTTCAGAGGCTGTTTTCCTTTTCTTCTCCTCTCCTTAAAAGATGAGCTAGTGACTGTACCTGGAATCAAAGTATCAACTCACAGTCAGTTCTTCTGAAGGATCCTGAAGGATCCTTTCTGAAGTACTGTAGTAGCAACACCTGCGTTTTTTTTTCCAAAGCTAGAAGATCTAGTGAGATAATTCCACTTCTGAAGCATGGAGGATTAATCACCTGTTAAGGTTATGCAGCTGTATCCAGCCAGATGACATACGAGTTATTCATCACTTATTCATTGGGCCTTGGGCATCGATGATGCTTTGAACTCTGCTGTTTCTTCCCTTTGACATATGACAAAGGGTTTTGTGAGGATTGAAAGTGTTTTAATTAGAACTAATTCAGCTAGAGATATGCAATATACTGAAGGTCAGATCATTTCTTTTCCAAGTGGCTTTGAATTCTTTAAAAATATTAGAAATGGATCTCATTTCTCTTTTTAAAATATTTTCTCAATGGGAGGAGGAAACAAAAACTCAGCGCAGTGAATTAGAAGGATGGTTTCCTCCTCTTTATTTGAAGGAAAAGACAGAGAAATATTATTTTTCTTAGTAAATATATGGTCTGGTTTATGACAAAATATAGCAGTTCTGGTACAATTCAGGTAAAAAAAATAATTCTTGGATTCTTAATTAAGTTACTGTTTGGATCACTCAGTGTGTTTAAATATGATGTGCTCTATCAGTAGTCATTATTCCCATTGACAGTTAGATGCATAAGAAACATTGTATTCACCTCTCAATATTTTACAAACCCATGCTTGAATTTGTACCCAGGAAAAGTAGTGGGACCCCAGAACAGTACCTTCTCAGTTTGTGATGCTTTCATGTTGTATGAACCAACAAATTTAAGACTGATAAATTTACCAAGAAATCTTCAAAGGAAACTCAAAGGAATAAAGAAGGTAGCATTAATGATTCAATATGTCATTCAACGAGTTGATTCAGTGAGCTCACAGAGCTCACAGTGAGCTCACAGCTCACTGAGCCAGTGAGCTGAACCAATACTTCAGTATAGTGTCAGGTGGACTGTATAGCTTTTTCTGATGGAACGTAAAAAGTAAGGTTCAGCTCATTCATGTAATCACTAAGAACCCACAGTTATGTCTTGGGCAAATTTACTGTTTTGCATAACTTGGAGTGGGTATGTATTTGTCAGATCTGAATGACCTGTATTTCATTGGTAAGAAAGTTTACCTAATCATCTGCGTATTCCAGCCAAGACCCAATGCTTTTTTGTGACAGAACACACAGTTTGCACAGATAATTTGTTCTTTGCTCAGGGTTTTTTTAATTTTTTTTTCCCAAACCTTCACATGTGAAATATAATAAATGTTAAGTTACTGTTTCCAAGGCACGCAGAATGAAGATATAAATATATGAATAAACTATTTATGAGGTATGAATCTCTAGCTAAGAAAATGAAGAGTTTCTGATATAACTACCTTAGATTTTTTTAATATGAAAATTAGATACATACTTATGAAACCTTGATTAAATTAAAATTGTCAGCAGAATGTAAGACCATTAATAATAATAATCTGCCTATTCTTAATCTCTGCAGCATGATACATGTAACTGATCTGAATAAAACAAGATTCAGTGTTTTCCATACCCAGTATCTGTTCGTAAACAAACAAATAGAAAGCAGTCTAAACGAAATAAGCTTAATCTAAACTCTAATTTTGTCCTAATCGTGTAATTGCTGCAAGCAATTACCTGTTAAAGGAAAAAGAATTAAGAGAAAATCTTGTTACTTTATTCAGAATGGCTTTTGTTTGGAAATGGTTATGCTACCCCAATAAACATGTTAATTGCCAGATGCTGAATGCTTGCCCCTTTGTCTCACCCCCAAGTCCTGAGAGACTTCACTGAGGTACATACACAGACAGCATGGAGACCTATTGTATCAGAGAACATGCACTGTTTTAAGTTGCAACCTTGGCTGCTTTTAGCTCAGGTGGTAGCATGTCCTCATTTTCTATTTTATGGTCCTTGCATCTTTCCTTACTGGAACCATATAATTGCAAAACAAATTAGGGGAAATTAGGCCCAGAATTCTGCCTCTATTCTTCTCTAGACTCTGGGTTACCTCTACCTATGACACAAACGTTTTGCTGTGGTGCTGGGATATGAAGCTATAAAATGAATTCTGTTGTAAAAAAATGTATGGTGATTTGAAAATAAAGTTCAAGAACAACTTCAGCGAAAACACCAAAGTAGGTAGTTTTTTAAAAAAGTAGATAATGCAATGCATAGCAATAATCAACAATATATTGATTGCTTTTCTTTGTGCCCATATACATAACACAAATGATAGTATTTACTCAAAAATATAAAACAACAATTAATTTCTTAAAAAGCAGATAGTGATAACAACAGAAAAAAAACCCAACAAACAACAAAGAAAAAAAAGAAACAAACCAGAACATCTGATAGTACTGAAATTTGGCAAATATTTGAATTCTTTTCATTAATGCATGCACTTTAAAAGATTTTTCTCCAAATTAAGAATATCCCATCATTTGCTATGAAAGATAATGTCTGCTTCAGGAAGCTGAAGTATAAGGATTGCAGACTAAAATTAAGGTAAAATAGTAAACCTGCAAGAGAAAAGATTAGAAGGGTGATGTTGAATTAAATATGATACCTCTGTAAACACCATTGCATACATTCTTCATATAGTAAATCTACACCGCACATTCAAATTTACACTACTCATATGGTAATGTATCATATCCAGGTTTTCAGCTGCGGAATAGGAAATGTTTCCCAAGCTGCAAGACAGATTTTTACAAAGTTGATTCAGTTTTCATTTCTTATTGAGATTGGTTATTTTGGCTCGCTGTAGGTCATTTGTATAAGTATGTACAGTGTTTTTGTTACTCAGTTGTCTGAATTTTCATAAATTAATAATGTACCAACAAAAATCATGAAGATGTACTTTTTTTTTTTTCCTTTGTGGTATTAGTCTATAAATTTCATTTGTTCTTGATATATTGCTGTGGGGATGAAGAGGCTGCCTTTATTCAGAATAATATCGTTAGTCTGATGTGTTTGTGTGGTATCTTCAAACATGGTTGGATCTGGCAATATTTCATCACAAAATCCTAAATTCTATGGAGATGGTCAGAGAAGGTGCCTGTACAGGCTATGCTAAGACCACACTCAAATGGCACTAATTTTTCAGTCCCTCTACCTGGATTATAGACAATTCTGCTAAGATGTAGTGTCTTATTTTGTAGAATTAATGTGATCTATTTTTGTGTATTTATATGCAAATAATTTGTGATCAACTGAAAACTCTCACTTTGAGCTACTAGTGAAAAATGTGTCTCTCACGAGTCTGCTATGCGTTATTTCACAGGACACATGGTATCATATTTTCTTAGTGGACTTCCAACATTCTTATCCATTTGGTGCATTAAAGTATATGCTATCTTGAATTCACCTCAGTTACGACTATTGCTTGGGCGTTGAAACTAGCAAAGACAAGAAGGCTTCCATGATCCTTCTATGATTTGAAACTCAGGTTTCGAGAGTGATGCAATTTTTTTCAGTTCTCTTTTGAATAAGTCTAGTCCAAATATAGTGCTACTGATCTCAACTGGCAAGTTTTGTAGGTCTTTGGTTATTCATGCACTTCATTTATAAGATACGTGCTTCTGCTCAAATCAGTTGGCAGCCCCAGCTGTGCTAATTGCACACTGTTCTGGAGGCTGGCAGTGATTCCAGTTCATTGGGTTGCATATAGCATATGAAGATACAGTTGACTTCTTTATTATCACTTTATGGACCATCATGAGGCATCCCTTGAAGAAACTCATTTTTGTTTGATTGTCTTACCTACCCCACAATGTGAAGATTTATGACATCTGTTGACAGTTGATTTCTGCCTTTATTATAACAATGCAAATCTCCACAAACCCACAGATTTCTATTGTACAGGACATTTGCTTTTGTGTAGAATGGTTTACTTTTACAGAGCATCTTTTCCATCTGGGTGACTTGTCTTTTCATGTTACATGCACTTTGTTGCACATTCACAGTTTGCATTTATTTTCTTTAAGGCCTGTAAATCAGGCATTCCTGGTTGTCTGCTGTGTAACATGAGATCTATAAGGCAGAGTTTTGTCCTTGGCATGATATCATAGTTTATATGCAATAGAAATGTAGTTATTTTTTCAGATCATCACTTTGTCTGTGAGGCTTACCTCTTTTGGCCTTGATTTCCAAATATTAATATTCAACTAGTAAACCAGCATTAGGTTGCTTTGTCGATATATGTTGGATGTGATGAGCTGCCTTTGAGTATAAAATGGCTGGCTGCTTCTTCTGGTGCATATAGTGTATGTTCTGCTTATATTTTCTGGTGCTTCTTTTCTTCTGGTATTTTTCTAGCATGCAGCTCTTTATTGTTATAGTCCTCAGTAGACCTGAACAGAAAATAATTTCCTTATCCTGCCAGAAGCATTGCGATTTCATAAATTCTTTCCTACTCCAGAACAAACGTGAGATCACTAACCCTTCCCTTGATGACTCCTGAGACATATAGGAAACCTCAGTTCAAAAGGTCCTCTAGTCAATATTAAATTATTATATCACCTTTCTTTATTGTGTGTTCCAATAAGTAACTACTGGTAAACTCCTGCAGATAATGTAGGTGGGGTTTTAGTAAATTGCCTGTTATTTAATTAAATAAATTTTTCTTCATTGTAATTAAAACATGATGAATTTTTAGGACTAATTTTCTTCTTATTTAAAAATATAAGATTCTTATGTAATTCACCAAGCAATTTAAACATCAGTTAGTTAAAAAAAACCCCATAAAATATTAAATACTTCAAATGCCTTTTTTTTCCCTGTTTGAGATGAACCTATATTTCAAGAACTACTATCCTTTACAGGGATCTTTACCAATTTCCAAAAACTAAATTAAACTCTTATTTATTAAATGCAAATTAAGAATTAGTAAATGATATTAAGCGAGTACTTTTGGGCCCATTTCAGCTTAGGCAGAGCAGAGACGAGGCCACAGGTGTTTGTGGGCATGTTACACAAGCCTTGTATTTGACATAGGCTGCTTATTTTTTCTGTTACCCAAATTCTGTGCCCACTCTCATCTTGATGAGTGTTTCCTGTTCAGCAAAGAGCAAAGGAACAAAACATTCCACATCACTTAAAATCATTTTAGTTGATTCTTTCAGATCAGACAACTATTTTTCAGCCTCTGTGGGGAAACAACTTTTTAAAAAGTAGGGACTGTCTAATGGGTTTTTTGGGTTTTTTTGGGCTTTTTTGTTTTTTTAAGGAGTCCCCTCATGAGTGCTTCACATCTAGCCCTGCCTGCTCTTCTGTTTTGAAACTAGTGTCTGTCTCCCAGATGCCCGTGACACCTTCTTTTGTAGTACTGAGCCAGCAGCTTCTCTTAGTCTTTTAAAAATGACAATGCATTTTGTTTACGTGTCTCTACAAGAGATCAACAGGACATCTTCTGCAAGACTAAAAGGGAAAATACTGGAAATAAATTTTGGAAAACAGCAGGATTTGGTTCAAAGTGATTTGTGTTTGAAAAAATACATAATATAGCTCACAGCCCTTTACCAGCTTTCTTTTATACATCTGATTTTAAGCTGTCAAAAGCTAATGGATGTTGAAAGGGGAGAACCTTTCCTGCTTCTTCAATTTGGGGCTTTTGCACTCCTTAGCTTTCTTCTTGAGCAGCAGCAATCAGAAGTGATGTTGACGGGATCAGCAGGCACGTTGCTGTGGTTGCCCTTACTTGTTCATTGTGTCAGTACAATTCATCAGTCTATTTTTTTTAAATTTTGACCTGACTTTTAAATGTTTCTGAAAACATAGTCCTTAACAGGCCAGACTGTTCACTGTCTCACATTAGTCTTACACAGCTAGCAAGTCAAAAACACTTGGTGTTGGTATTTGTATACAGTGCAGCTTCATGACAAATACATCTAATCAATTTTAAACCAGCAAACTTTTACACAATATTTTTTGATGTTTCTTCCTTAATCTATTTTTATTTATTGTGAGTACAAAGGGTGGGTGCACGCATATACATATATATATTATGCAGTTTACTTGTATGCAAGTTCAATATGTAAATGCAATTCATTCTCTATGTGTTTTATCAGTAGTGAAAATGTTAACAGGAAGACTGAGACTGGATAAGTAATGATAAACAAATGCTTTTCTCTCTCTTTAAATCATCTTAAATTGTGACCTGCAGGAGGATCAACAGTGGTGCTGGTTATAAAGTAAGCATATGGCAGATGTTACCATGATTTTGTTAGAGCAGTTAATACTAAGACATCACTGTCTTAAAAGATCCTGGAGACAAGTAATTATTTCAAAGGGAGAGACGTAGAAAGGCAGGTACAATAATGACTTTATTTCCATATGGCTTGCAGTGAATTTTGTTTTCTTTCAGATGGAAGTTTTTACCTTTGTCACTATTCCTTTCTTTCTCTTCCATCCTCAGTAAATCTTGTTTAAAAAACAAAAAGATCCTTCACTAAAATCTATGTGACTTTGTACAAGCCATTTACAAGTACAGATAAAAATTTCTTCACTATGCTGCTTCAATATGTGCCATTTTATCTTCCTGTGCCCTTTTTGAAAAAGTACAACCTAAGGACCTGAGGCTCCTAAACAAACCTGAAGATGATCAGTGTGTTTTTCTATATTCTCATAGGAGTTGAGAAGAGTAGCCCAGTGTTAGAAAGTACAGACAAGGAGATAGATTCCTTGTCTGCGTCCAGGAATGAGCTACCTAGTCAGGGGGAAGTATGAGCATGCAGGCACAGTTTTCTGTGTGGTGCTAGAAGAACAAGAATTCTATAAATACTAAATTCTTGGTAGGAAGGATGGTAGCCACTGGAAAACGCTGCTTTTCTCCTGAGAAAGAAGCATTTGGAGCCTTCCTTATTCCATTTCTGGCCCTGAGGAATACAGGGAGAGATCTCTGAAAATACTGAAGGTCCTGGGGAGGAGAAGGTGTGACTAAGGGCAGTCCTGCAGTGCATACCCAAGAATGCTACAAAGCTGAATACTTCGGGAATTTTGTAAGTTTTGAAGGCTGGGGTTTGCAGGCAGGTGTTCAGATGTAGTTCTGCATGGTAGCTGTTTTTTTAAACACTAATATAGTAAAAATGCATGAAGACTACAACTCAGCGGGATGTTGTGATAGGCATTGTGCAAACATTATATACTAATGGGTCTAAAATTATTGCGCTGAAAGTATCAAGAAAAAAAACAGAGAGATCAATGCATAAATTGTATGTTTATATAACCCATACCACAAGCTGTGTCACAGGGAAGCACAGATGAATCCTGCTGCTTCCTCTACTTGTTTGAAAAGTTGGTGATTTCTGGCTCTGGGGTAGCAGTACTTGGTTACTAGGAAACTTGGAACTGGCTGCAGAACTGGTTCACTTAAAAGTACCATAGCAAGGGTTTGTCTCAAAATGAGGACATTATACATTAAATTGAATAGAATGCTTAAACTATGTTTTAATGCTCACTGTATTAGTACTGGTCCAGTTTTAACAGTTGTTACTATTACTGTGCTGTTACATGTCATTAAAATATTTATTAAAATATTTTACTTAGTATCTGTTGTGTCCAGTTATGCTTGCTCTCTGTATTTTAAGTCCTATGAGGAACAGATTCTTTGTAAGTTCATAATCTTGATGGCCTTGAAGTGAATTGGTCCTGAGTTACCTGCAAAGAGGTTTTCTCTTCCACAGTATAAGGATCTCTGCCGAGTTATCCGACTTCTGTTGTAACTATGGTGTATCTATAGACTGTAGAAAAAAAGACAAATGTTCTCAGAACAGTCTGGTCTTTGAACTTGTTGAATCTCTGCTCCTCTGATCTTTCCTGGTGAAGGGTTTTTCTTTAAATCCCCTCAAACTTCCTTTAATGTTGATTTTTACAGGAGTTTGACATCTCATGTTAGCCAGTCTCATGTGAATAAGATGATATATATAATATAATATAGTAAATGAAATAGTGGTGAGTTTCACCTACTGGAATATAGAAAAATTATTGTGCATCTTTTCTGAGGAGAAAAAAAAATGTTGATTTGGTATTTAATATGTTCAAGTCTCTATGAATTTGTAGTACTGACTTTGAAAAGTAAATACAGTGGTATACAGGTGTTATCACTGAGTATCATTGTGTTACCTGATGAGAACAGCCCACGTATTTTGAACATCTAGATATCAGCTTATCAAACAATTAGAAACCAAGACCTGAAGATCTCTTGTTTTGCATGTGCAGAATACACAGAACAGGATTTAAAATATGGTTTGAGTGAATGTAGTGAAAGAAGTCTACCCAAGTTATGGGGTTTTTTTTTGGTTGAACAGGTAGTTAATGGCTCCATTTCCAATAATTATTTCTTTCAGATCAAATGTAGGCTAGAATAGTTTCCATAGATCTCAGCTATAAGGAAAACTGTGCAAAATATCCATAGTAGTGGAAGTCATATCTCATTTAAAAGGTCATCAATCTCTGGCATGGCAAAAAGCCTATAGCCAGTAGCCCTTAAGCAAAAATCACCTCTTATCTCTCCAAAATTTGACAGTACTTCTTTATATCTATCGAGTTGCTCAGATCTCACATATGTTTATAACAAATCAGAGATGAAACAGTTATCCTTCATGTATGTGTACTATGTACAAGCAATATAAAGGAGCATAAAACAGTCATAATCTACCCATGTTAAATTCAAACATACCGAGCAGCAAAATCCTCAAAATACCAGCATTGTCAGTGAGTTAAAAGCACTGGGAATCTCTGCAACAACCTGTATAGGTTTATCAGGGTTGTCTGAAAGCAAATTTTTGTTCTCCTCCATTGAAATGCTGTTGGCTTCAGTAGATATAAGAAACAAGGTGAAGCAAACTCAGAGCACTTTACTTCTCCTGAGGATTTTCTCTCCACTGTCATTGCTTTAGTTAAATAAAAAAAGATAGTACTCTAGTCTCAGAGTGGCAAAGTCTGGGTTATCTAGACACCTTTCTACTATTATTATTTACTGCCATTCCACATCTTTCTTATATATGTGGGGATTTTATCACTGTTGCAGATAACAGGAGCTCTATTTGCATGTTGGGTGAGGCAGCATCCTTTTTAACATGGGTCTTCTAAGAACTGAACTGTGACTTCCTCTAGGGAGATGTCATTAAGAGTACCTGTAAATTTATCATACAGGAAGTCCTTGCTTTCTAGTTTCATGTCTAAAATGAAGGTTTCTCAGAACTACATACAATTTTGAAAGTGATGAAATGGATAAAAAATATACTACTCTTGTTACAAAGTAGCATATTATGACAGCTTTTTGTCACCTACAGCTTACCTACGATAATGCGTTAGTTCTTTGACAATGCTAGTGCTATGTCAAGAATTTGATGCAAATTTCCTACAAATATAGGGATGATTTTTATTCTAGGAGTCAGCTAGGTATTTTACTGTTCATATACTTACAGGTCCATGAAGTAGTGATATTTTAATATATGCTCTTTAATTATAATTTTTAGCAGCACAGGTTTTCCAGCAATATTGAATTTATTATTTTATTAGCATTTTTTAAGAGAGTCTTTCTGGTGATATTTTGACTTGAAGCCAGAGCAAAAGGGCTTCCTTAGAACCGAGGTTGTATTACTTAACGTTGCTCTATTTCCTCAGTGATGAAGCTGGTTATATGTGTTAAGGGAAGAGATGCACATGGCTACCTTTTGAGTTACTTTATAAATGCAACATTTAGTTTAAAAGACAAATTTCAGTTTAGGTGTATGAACATGGAAACAGACTCTCTACCAGAACACCTATTTTTGTGGAAATGAAGAAAGTTATTAAAAACCCCACAAATTAACAGCACATAATTAGATTTCAGAGGAAGAGGGATTGTTTCTCATTTTCTACTGCAAGGCAACTGTAATTTGTAGATAGGTCATAAGTCTTCTGATTGTTTTTTTTAAATTTATTTTTCAAATTACTGTGTGCTGGAAAGGGGGAAAAGGAAAGAGAGTCATTGATAAGATACCAAATAGCTGAACAAAAACTTGACATGGGATTTAGTTAATAGGAAACTGTTTCTGGTCAAAGCAAATGCTAGTCTCATGATTATTTAAAGGTCTCTCTCAATTATTCTTGCTGGATCTGGTCCACGCTGCATAGATTAAGTCATTATTGAACCAGGACTTAAACCTCTTTCTTGTAAAGGTGTTACAGCCATATCCACCTACGGATATGTCAGGAGCAGAGACGGTAGCAGAGAGGAAGGCAGGCAGCTTCCAGAAAAGTCATATGCAGTCTAGTAGTTATACGGTGGCAATGAAAATTTTGCATAAACAAAAAATCCCCTATTCCGTATTTGTCATCTTCCCTAACCTATCCATTTTTTCCCATGTATGAACCACTTTCACTGTAGTAGTGGCTGATTGCTGAGGAAAGAAGTTATTTAAGTAGAAAATAAAGGAAAACTCCACTCATTATATGCCACAAATTATTCCTTCTGTATGCACAAATCTTTCTGTTTCCATCTATAAAAAGAAACTCTATTTTTATTTAATTGACTTGTATCCTGTATTATAAATCTGTCTGCTTGTTAAACTCAAGCAGAATTACAGTGGAATTTAGTACAGCAGTAGCTATTAATAATCCTCAGAATTTAGTGCTTAGTATTATCCCAACTAATGCCTACCAGACAGAATAATGATATTTTTACAATATTAACAAGCTGTAAAACATTATCTCAGTGTTACTCGTGCTAAGAACCTAATTTGTGAAATATCCAGTCTGTTCACTCCTGCTCTGTTCAAATGTGTGTTCACATCTTCCATGAAGATGTGAAGAAGGATAGGATTTTGCAAACATAGACAGACACAGTGTGCTGTACTGTGAGCAGCTGTACTAAATCTAGGCGGTCTAGGGTTTTAGTGGAGCAAGAAGCCAGACAACAGCTGTTAAGACCATAAATGATCAAACTTCTCATTGGACCTGTTTGATTTTGCACAAATACTCATCTGCAGTGAACAATGTGGCAGGAACAGTGTTTAAGTCAGGATGTGAAAATACAGACCCCGACATGTCTTTCTGACCTAGGTGGGAGGTACCTTTGCTCTTCTGAAAAAGTCTTGGGGGAAAAAAAAAGAATGAGAGTATGAAATCTGGGACCATCAAAAGAAGTTAGCATGGAAGAGATGCAGAAAAAAAAGTCAAAGATTATTTTTAAAAGGAGGAGTTAAGGGAGAACTGCGGGAAAGACAAGGCAAGGGAATCCAAGTGAAAGACATGAGCAGCTTTTTTGTCTCTATCATGGGTACAGGGAAGAAAAATTAGATGTGCAAGTCAGTATTGTGAGGAGAACATGTTGAACATTAGCTCCCCTCCAGCTGTAAAAGAGGTTCTAATGAAAGCAAGTCTAAAAATTGCTTTTAAGGTCTGTTTTTCCAAGCTTCCTTGGTCTTTTATTACAGAAATTCTTCCTTCCCCTCCTGCCCCCCTTCACTCAAAACCTAATGATGATTTCATTTTTCACAGAAATGAATAAAGGTAGTGTCTGTTGTAAATATGTCTTTTACAGAAAGTTAGGGTACTTTTTAAAAATTACAAGCACAGGAATGTTGGTGATTTTGTTCCCAATTGAAACAAAAAAAAAAGTAATAACAAATATTTCCAAGACATGTAGAAACAGGAAAGATATTTTAAATGTTTGTTTCATGACTGAAAATTAAATCCAGAGCCAATGTACAAAAAAACAGGTGGAATTAGAAATTAACAAAGCACTGCAATCTGCAGAAATGACCTTCATATAAGTGTATGCATCTTTCATGATCTCTCATAGCGTGAAATTCATATAGCAGCCAGCAATCATGGAACATATCCTTCAGTCAGCCCACCTCATTTCTACTGATCTCACCCATATCTTCTTCTTCTTTTTGGGGGGAGGGGAGTGGTGAGAATCACAGAATCACAGAATCATTCAGGTTGGAAAAGACCCTTGGGATCATCAAGTCCAACCATCAGCCCTACTCTGCAAGTTCTCCCCTACACCATATCCCCCAGCATCTCATCTAAACGACCCTTCAACACATCCAGGGATGGTGACTCCACCCCCTCCCTGGGCAGCCTATTCCACTGTCTGACCACTCTTTCTGGGAAACATTTTTTTCCTAATGTCCAGTCTGAACCTCCCCTGTTGCAGTTTAAAGCCGTTCCCTCTTGTTCTGTCACTAATCACCTGTGAGAAGAGACCAGGACCTGAAGAAGACAAGCTGTGTTGTGTAAATATTTTATTTTTCATTCTCATTCTTTCATGGCATTCTGAATAACACAAAGATTCTGTGAGTGAGTTGATCACAAAGATATGTGAATGAGATGGCCTGATAGCATATTGCTACCTGATGTCCTTGGTGGACTCTCCGGTAGTATTCTTGCCCTCACACCAAACGTACATGCACTGGGGTAACATCTCCATCTCAGTCACTGAAGGGGTGCTGCCTTCTGCAAGACAAGCTTCCCAGGGAGGGAAAGGACATTGCCCTAGTTTTATACTCCTTTTTTTCACTTTTGAAGAAACTAGGACGCCAGCATTGGTTATAACTTAGAGCATTTATTCAGCCAGCACTACAGGCTGAATACCCCTTGCACCGGAGTGAAATGACTGTGTATATCATCTCCGTTTATGCATGCACAAGAATCAGGCTCAAGTGGATTACGATATCTCTGCTGTGTAGAGTACCCTGAGGATCCCTAGTGCTGCAGGTATGCTCATTGACAAATTTTGTACACATTTCTAGGAATGACTGTTTAGCATATAAATATCTTGAAGGGTTGTTCATAAATATCCTGCATTTTTCTTTCTTTCTTTGCTGTTTGCAAAGGGGATCATGCTGAAAGTTTGGAGCAGGGAGTGAAAGTACAGTACAGATGTCCTAAACAGACTTGGGCATAAAGAGGCTTAAGTTTCTGAGATCTCTTAACCTCATGATGTTAATCCTATGCCTTTGGTAAAGCTAATGTATATGTTCTTTTGTTGTGAGCACAGCTTGTGTTTGTGAAATTTCCTTAAATACTGAAATGTATTGTGAGTCTGTACAGAGAGGTGCAAGTTGTTGGCGGGAAAAAATAATTTTTTGGCGGGAAAAAATACTTTTTTGGCAGGAAAAAAAATTTTTGGTGGGAAAAAAAAATTTTTGGCAGGAAAAAATAATTTCTGGCGGGAAAAAAATAAATTTCGGCGAAACCAAATACTTTTTGGTGGGAAAAAATAATTTTTTTGGCGGGAAAAATAAATTTTTGGCGGGAAAAAATATTTTTGGTGGGGAAAAATAAATTTTGGAGGGAAAAATTAATTTTTGGTGGGAAAAAATATTTGGCGGGGAAAAAAATAATTTTTGGCGGGAAAAATAAATTTTTGGCGGGAAAAATATTTTTTTGGTGGGGAAAAGTAAATTTTGGCGGGAAAAATAAATTTTGGCGGGAAAAAAATAAATTTTGGCGGGAAAAAATAAATTTTGGCGGGAAAAAATAAATTTTGGCGGGAAAAAATAAATTTTGGCGGGAAAAAATAAATTTTGGCGGGAAAAATAATTTTTGGCGGGAAAAAATAATTTTTGGCGGGAAAAAATAAATTTTGGCGGGAAAAAAATAAATTTTGGCGGGAAAAAATAAATTTTGGCGGGAAAAATAAATTTTTGGCGGGAAAAATAAATTTTTGGCGGGAAAAATAAATTTTGGCGGGAAAAAAAAATAAATTTTGGCGGGAAAAAATAAATTTTGGCGGGAAAAAAAATAAATTTTGGCGGGAAAAAAAATAAATTTTGGCGGGAAAAATATATTTTGGCGGGAAAAAAAAAATTTTGGCGGGAAAAAATAAATTTTGGCGGGAAAAAATAAATTTTGGCGGGAAAACATAAATTTTGGCGGGAAAAATAAATTTTGGCGGGAAAAAAATTTTGGCGGGAAAAATAAATTTTGGCGGGAAAAAAATAAATTTTGGCGGGAAAAAAATTTTGGCGGGAAAAAATAAATTTTGGCGGGAAAAATAAATTTTGGCGGGAAAAAAATAAATTTTGGCGGGAAAAATAAATTTTGGCGGGAAAAAATAAATTTTGGCGGGAAAAAATAAATTTTGGCGGGAAAAAATAAATTTTGGCGGGAAAAAATAAATTTTGGCGGGAAAAATAAATTTTGGCGGGAAAAAATAAATTTTGGCGGGAAAAAATAAATTTTGGCGGGAAAAAATAAATTTTGGCGGGAAAAAATAAATTTTGGCGGGAAAAATAAATTTTGGCGGGAAAAATAAATTTTGGCGGGAAAAATAAATTTTGGCGGGAAAAAATAAATTTTGGCGGGAAAAATAAATTTTGGCGGGAAAAAATAAATTTTGGCGGGAAAAATAAATTTTGGCGGGAAAAAAATTTTGGCGGGAAAAAAATAAATTTTGGCGGGAAAATTAATTTTTTTGGCGGGAAAAAATAAATTTTGGCGGGAAAAAATTTTCGGCGGGAAAAATAATTTTTTGGCGGGAAAAATAAATTTTGGCGGGAAAAATAATTTTTTTTGGTGGGAAAAAAATAAATTTTGGCGGGAAAAATAAATTTTGGCGGGAAAAATAAATTTTGGCGGGAAAAAATAAATTTTGGCGGGAAAAAATAAATTTTGGCGGGAAAAAATAAATTTTGGCGGGAAAATTAATTTTTTTGGCGGGAAAAAATAAATTTTGGCGGGAAAAAAATTTTCGGCGGGAAAAATAATTTTTTTGCGGGAAAAAATAAATTTTGGCGGGGAAAATAATTTTTTTTGGCGGGAAAAAATAAATTTCGGCGGGAAAAATAATTTTTGGTGGGAAAAAAATAAATTTTGGCGGGAAAAATAAATTTTGGCGGGAAAAAATAAATTTTGGCGGGAAAAAATAAATTTTGGCGGGAAAAAATAAATTTTGGCGGGAAAAAATAAATTTTGGCGGGAAAAAATAAATTTTGGCGGGAAAAAATAAATTTTGGCGGGGAAAATATTTTTTGGCAGAAAAAATAATTCTTGGTGGGATAAAATAATTTTTGGCGGGAAAATTTTTTTTTTGTGGAAAAAAAAAATTAGCCGGGAAAAAAAATTTGGGGCGGGGGGGGTGTAGGGTGGGGTGGTGTGTGGAAGCGGGGGGGGCTGGAAAAAGGGCAGGGGGCTAAAGGGCAAGGGCAAAAAGGAAAGGGCGGATGTACCGGGTCTGGCTGAGCCGGAATTGGTTTTCCCTGTAGCAGCCCTCATGGTGCTGTGTTTTATGCTGGGAGCTGGCAGGGTGTTGATAGCACCCTGGTGTTGTGGCTACTGCTGAGTAGTGCTTACACAGCACCAAGGCTCTTTCCGACATTTCCCCCCCCACACAGTGGGACGGGGTGGGCAAGATCTTGGGAGGGGACACAACCAGGACAGCTGACCCGAACTGACCAAAGGGATATTCCAGACCATATGACGTCTGCTCAGTCTGCTCAGTATAAAGCTGGGAGAAAGGAGGAAGGGGGTGGGGTCACCCTTGGTCCTCCGAGGCAACCACTACGCGTATTGGAGCCCTGCTTCCTGAGAAGGCCCGACATCGCCTGTTAGTGGGAAGTAGAGAATAAATCTGTTTTCTTTTTTTGCTTCCACGCGCGGACCTTTGCTTCACTTTGCTTTTAAACTTTTGCTTTAAAACTGCTTTTGTTTTACCCACAAAGGTTGTGGGGTTTTTTTCCCCCGTATCTTATTTTCTTTCCCCTCTTTTCCCTGTTGAGAAAAAAAGGGGACAGTGGGGGAAGAGATAGAGCGACTTGGTAGGTACCTGGCATTTAGCCAAGGTCAAACCACCACAGCAGAATAAAAAGAAAGGGGTGGAAATCAATCTCTTTCTTGCATGTTTGTGCATACACAAATTTGTTGATCACTTTGGTCATAATCACAGTCCCAACAGGAACTGCTGAATTCATGATTCCACCCATAAAGGTGAAAAACCCAAGCTTTTGGACTTTGAAGGTTTCTCCCACTTGATTCAATTCTCCATGATGACTTAGCTGCCTATACAAAATTTATGACAGCAGAAATTCAGTTCCATGTCTGTGCCTAGCAGGGATGCTGTTCTTTCTTGTGTTTGCAAAAAGTGGTAGAAAAAAAGGAGGATTTTTTTTTTCACATTGGCTGACCACATGACATGTTTGATTTTTTAAACTCTGAAAGAAGGTCCTCTTATGGCAAAAAAAATGAAGCATGAAGATTTGAATTGTGTCTAAGTTGATGTTTTATGAGTTTTTCAGAGGAATTGATCTAGCTCAGTAGATAATGCAGTTGAAAATGAACCATTTCACTATTCTAAGCAAGACCTGAAATATGAACTGAAAGTATCATCATAAAAAACTGAAAGTTGTTGTTCTCCTAGTAAACAGTGGAGTCTTACTTCCTTCTATAATGCTGTTTAAAACCAGAGAGGGAAAAAATTCCTTTTAATAGATGATAGCTATTTTCCAGTGATGAATCAGGAGAACATACATTGTTTATTTGCTAAGCATGAACAATGTAGTCAATGTTGCATAAGGCATAAAAGCAGTCAGTGCATCGAAGAACATTTTAATCTAACAACACAGATGTTGAGTAGGCAAAATATGCCAGAGTCCCCATCAGTAGATAATTGGTATTTTTAGTCAAATTTGTAGTTAATATAATTTATTCACTGTTTCTGGGCATGGTTGAAAAGGTCTTGACTAAATACTCACTGACACAAGAATCCATTTAGTAAATGTAGGAAAACATATATAACAGGAGAAGAGGTTGTGTAATTTCAGCTGGCGTCAAGCAGATCAATGAGTGACTGAACTACTGCTTTGCAATTTTTTGCTTTAATCAAAGCATAAGATAATTCTTTGTACACGAAGAGGGAATGATATTCCCTACTGGAGACAGCAATTGATATTGAATGTGAACTGTTGCTGTTACAAATTTCAACAGTACCTTCTTGCTGTTACTTTCCCCTTCATACCTGCACTCCGTGCGACTAGCAATATTGAGTATTTGAAGTCAAGGGGACTACCTGTTGGCTTCCTTGGATACAGATGTTTGGGATATGAATCCAGAGCAGAATAGATGAGCTGCATTCTCCATGGGCAATGAACAGCAGCTCTCTCTCTACCTGACTTGAAAATCTAGGCTCTGTCAGGCAGAGATGCAGAGCCCTTGCAGCTGCAGTCAAAGGAAAGGAATGTTTTAAATAGCAAAGCTCTCTCTCTGATGTGAAGTGTTCTAAAAAAAACCTAGAATGTTTGCTCATTTGAGTGCCCGAAATTAGAATGTATGTTGGCATGAATCTGTCTCTGGCAGACAGATAATGCAACTGCTGATTTCACAAGTCTTGTGAAAATTGGTATTTGTGAAGCTCTCAGACATCAGCAAAGATAGATGCAAAAAATCATTAGCATAGCCTGTTTCTTCATTTATAGTCTTATGCAAGAGAGGAGAAAATGTGTATCTACTGATTTTTGTAAACAGTTCTTGTGCATGCAACTCAAAAATGGCTGTGTGCTGAAAGGCTGGATTTTCTTGTAACTGGAATTTGCTGAGGATCAGAAACTTCTGGAACTCTAAGGATTAGGGGTGAGAGGAGTAGTTTCAAAAAGAGACTGAAAACCAGCAGCAAGTGGTGACTGGCAGGGCTGAGGCAGAGCCTCTCCCAAGCAATAGCAAGGTGCTCCCAGTGCAGCTTCTCAGGGCTTGCACTGAGAGAACAGAGTGGTGGAGGGGGACCTAGATTACCACTTCAGTTTAAAAAAAATCAGAAATAATAGGAGTGCCAGGAAGCTGGACTGGGTTACATCCACCCCACCAAGACTAATAAAATATTTTTTCACATATATGTGACTACTATTCTGGGTTCTCATCTTGCTCTCCTAGCCAGGATTCATGCCACAGTGATACTGCTGTGATGGTGAGAGAGCTTAAGTTTCACCCAGCGTGAAAGAGGCAGCTCTGTGGTAATACAAACACGTGAGTGGTTGGTGTTGAGTGGGATGATAACCATGTACATAAGTCTTGTCCTGAATGCCTGACAGTTGATGGATGCAGTATTGGCCACTGGATTTTGTAATATAATAGAGGAGTTCATCTTCAGGACAAAGAAATTCTTCTGTTCCAGTAGTGGAAATGCAGTCTCCTTCAGACATGTCAGAATCCTTGCATTCTCAATGCAAGAAAGGGGATCTGCTTAATATGCTAATGATGTTTAATTTGTTTCTAATTTTATTGGGTTTGTGCCTTCTTATGATGAAGATGATTGCCATAATCAATTGTTCCTTTGAGCAAAATGTTACTCTTGGTGGGTATTTATTTGATATTTTTAAATGATTGATATTCTTTGAGGTAAAAGAAAACAGGACAAGTAGAGAAGTTTAATGGCATCTAAAGAAAAAAACAGGTTTTTTTCATCCTGAAAATAAGAGATACTACAAATTATCCTTCAGCAACAACAAAAATATCTTTTAAAAGGGACTTTTAAAATAATATCTTTTGTTTAAACACTGTGCAGTTTACTTGAAGTAAGAAGTACTTTGCTTCATGTAAAGCCATTCTTTATTACATTCTTGACAGGATTAAAATGAGCTGTAAGCAACAGTATTATTTGATTAATTAGATGTTATTGTAAGAACTGAACTAACATGGTATTAGTTGGAAAGCCAGCACTTGTGAATCAAAATCTTTATACATCCTCTGATCCTGCTTCTTTTGCAATTCTGTTTTCATGCCTACTACTAGTATCAAATAAATAAGCATAAACGTAAAGTCATTTAGAAAATGGCAGTGAAAAATACATAATTTGCTAAATACAAGTGTAGTCTTGTATAGAACCAGCAAATGTATTTTAAATCTCCTCCAATAGCCATTACAGTAATTTCTGAATCCAGTTTAGCAGTTCAGTTCATGTCACATCTCATTTTATTGCTTGCATTTTAACATACTGAAGAGCTTTCTGATGATCTGTTTATGACTTTTTAATTTCTTCAATTGGTAGATGTGTCATATTTATTTAAAATGAAATTTCATGGTGCCAACCACAACCATTAAATTTTTGAAGTGCAACATATAGCAAATTCCAGATTCTGCTCAGTCAGAAAGAGATAGGAGGTATAGTGAACAACATTAGTAAACAGAAGATGGCACATATCCAGATATTTTTATTTATGATAGACAGTTATCAAACACAAACTTTGGTTTCAGTTAGAAGGACATGGCTAGTATTTAGCACTTGGATTCCCTTTATTTCAGTAAAGTACTGTATTTATACAGAACACATACGGTGTCTTCAGAGCTGACACACAAGTTGAATGGAAAGCTGTGGTGTGTCCAGCACAGAAGCCACACATAAAGTTTGGGGTTGATGCTTCTCTGAACCATTCTTGTGTCTGAGTAATCTGCTTGACGCTGCAGCACAGGCATAAACCAACAAGTTTCACAGCCAGTTTGGAGTAATCCTGATGGTTTCTGCAGCTATAACTATGTCAAAGTACCTCACGCTGCAGATCTATGAGGAAAGGGAATCAGGATGTGTGCTTTGGGATGCTTGATTTGACTGTTGGCTGTGGCTCTGGAAATTAGAACTAGAAGCAAATAATTAATCTCAGGGTTGAGGACTGAACCCTGAGCATCACGTCACAAATCAGGCTGGTCAGCAACCTTAGTCCCTCTGCAGGCAAGCAGAAGAGACAAA
Organism: Strix uralensis; assembly: GCF_047716275.1. Taxonomy (NCBI): domain Eukaryota; kingdom Metazoa; phylum Chordata; class Aves; order Strigiformes; family Strigidae; genus Strix; species Strix uralensis. Next base: position 46,502,886 of record NC_134012.1, read on the forward strand.
TATTTTTCCAGCTGCTTTGGTTTTCCCTTTCTGTTCTCCAAGTGGGTTTGCTCCCTCCCTGTTCAAAAAGCAGTTTACTTCTGTGTAGGTATTACTCATCATGTTATGAAGACTTTTCTTGTTTGTGCCTTGTTTGGCAATGTTTTTAGTGTTCTCCTCTTGTTGGAATCCTGTAGGAGCTAGGACACACAGAACAAGGCAGTAAATTCACCATCTGTGGCAGTAACCTGCAGCCTTTACTGTTTCTTCCTTTGTAAATTATAAGGAATTTATCCTATTTTTCTTTGGTTTGCTTGTTTTGTTATTGTTGCTTCCCTTGTTGAAATAGTGAGCAGATCTCATCGCTCAGGAGTTTGAATCTCACTGCCAGAATTAACATGTGTTCTCAATGGAAACATGCCATTATAGGAAATCTCTGCTGTTCAATAAGAAAGAACATCAATGCTTTGGCTACTTTTAGGAAAAACAATTTGGTCAAACTGTTAGCAATAAACAGACCATTCAACCACTTGGCACTTTTGTGTATATATATTTTTTATAGGTAAGATACTTATTTACATGTAACAAGTGAAATGAAGGTACTAGGTAAGACAATGTCAGCCAGTAGACTGCTTGGTAGTGTTCCATAGGAAATGCTCAATAAGCAGTCAGTTTAGATACATAATAGGATTTCTGTTCTTTGAGGGAAGAGAAAGTGAATAAAGAGGAAATGGAGAAGTTCAAATTACTGAGTCTAATGTTTTCATTTGAGGTCCAGCTTTGAGACATTGTGTCAGAAAAATAGGGCTGGTAGTATTTTGGAAACAAATTTAAATAGAATTTTATCTTGCAGTGAGAAATACAAGGTAACACGCTGTTATATGATGTGTTTGGTATTTCTATATATTGGGTCAGCCACAAAAGGAATAGTCTGTTCCACCTGTTTCACTTAACCTCTGGCTTCCTGCTCATTTTTCATGGTTCTGGTTGCAATGAGTTTGGTCACTTACCCTACACAAGATTACTGATGTACTGAGGTGTTTAACCCAGCCATCATCATCATCATCGAATAATACTTGCAGTGTGTTTGCTAGGAAAGGCTTGGTCATATTTTAGGTCATTGCTACAGTTAATTGAACATTGTTCAATCTGTTTGCTATAAGCAGGAAATAGGAGAAGATACCAAACGTCCAAGGACAATGCTGACTCTTTGGGAGGCAAGGTACTACCAGCATTAGAGTTTTGTCTTTATATCTGGTACATCTATTAATGCTCCTAAATGACCTGTGAGCTTTTGACGTGAATAACTACTAGGCAGTTGTGGTTTCAAGTCCATTCTTTCTGAATGCTGATAATAAGACTTTTCTTGCATGCAGGAAGCAAGGAGTAGGAAGCTCTATGATTCTAACAGACTGATACTGATGCAGTGAATTTTCCCATAAATGTCTGCAGTACCCTCAAAATCCTTTTCCATTTTACAATATCAAAGCTAAGGCTGAGAGAAAGCCAGAGGAGAAAGTTGTCTTCATACACATTTTCCAGAGTCAGATTAGGTCCTATGATGAGTGGTTCCCGTGGCAGTTGCTGATACACAGATCGCCATAAACACACATGCACGCAGAATAGGGTCTCTTGTCCAAGGGAAGAGTTAGAAATGGGGTTTAATGAGAAGACAAGGGACACTGCACTGAGCAGGCACGGTACATGGATGGCCCTTTTTATCCCTCTTTTTGTCTGTGCTTATTCCTCCTCCATTCTCCTTCCTCCTCAAACCACCATTATCCCCCCTCATTCTTCCCCTAAACATCCCATAATAAGTTTTGTACAAGCCCAAAAGGCTCTTCCTGTCATAGTGAGTCCCATGGCTCTGTTGGCCATAGCCCTACAGTCTGTGTGAGAATGAAGGGTCAGTGGGCTCCAAGATTGCTAGTGGGGCTAGCTGGTCTCCTGCTTTCACATGGGAAGCCCAGCCAGGGGCTCCTGGAGGAGTGACCAGGGATCCCCACCTGCTGTTCCGTTGCCCTCTTTGTGTTTGTAGAGACCAGACTTTAAAAGTATAGCCCAACAACAAGGAGAAAGGAAATTTGGATTCTTTATTAAAAATCAATTCCATGCAACACCCAGATAAATAATGGACTACTAGCATGCAAGGTGCTCTAAAAATGTTGTGAGAACTAGGGCCTGAAGTAGCAGGAAGGAGAGAGGGATGTAGTTCTTGATACTGCAAGGCAGCAGGTGGCTGGGTCCTGCTGAGGAACCATCCGCTGCTGATTAGCAATCCCTGGCTCTCCTGAAACAGAGGTCTCCTTCCTCATGTCACCTCATGTTACTATGGGAAGTCACTCTAGAAAATTTCTCAGAGAACTTCTCCAGTATTTCATAAGTAGACCTTAGTAAATCTCAAAACATTCTATACTGGCATTGTAACCATTATGTTTTCAACACAATCCAATGAAGTGACTGAAATGAAGTGAGAAAATTGAATAGGATAGAGATTTTGATTTTCAACAGTATTTTTCATCAGATCCAAAACCTATAGCATAATTCCATTAATATTTTACTTCTAATTCTAAATATTTACACTTCTTAAAACTGGGAATCTCTTCTGCCCAAAACTGTATGTTATTTATAACATAGTACAGAATAATATAATACCATATACTACCATAGTATTATAAAAATTATATTTATTTGCTTGATTATATGCATTGGTCACAGTACAAAAACAATGCTTCTCAGCGCCAGATCTGTTTTATTAGTTCTTACCATCTACTAACAATAAAAAGAGTGGTTGCATTTTACTGGTGTTTTTGCAGGGTGGGAAACTGAGGCAAGGTCCAGGAATAATTTAAGGAGGATTACTCAGGAATTTACTGTCAAAGCAGCAGTTTCAACTTTCAGTCATCTCTCTGAAGGTCCAACGATGCTGCATCTTGGATACAGTGATAGGAACCCCCAAAATTTCCTTTTGCCAGAAACACACTGTTAATGTAACTATGTTTAAGTTAAGAGTGACATCCAGTGGTCAGATCCATTTTAATTCCAAGACTTCGTCCCTCTGATTAAGCACCAGTAGTCTAGGTACAAACTAGATAAATTTAACCCCTCTTCTTTTTCGGAGCATCTCGTGTGAAAGACAGAATTTGAAAAATGTGTGCTGCTCAAAAAGATGCTCAACAAATTATGTCCATTTTGGCATCAGGACCACTTTGAAATTCCTTGGTTGCAATTACTGCTTTATGTCTCTGCTAATCATAATTTATAGATTGTATTTTTGGATTGATGATCAAAGCCTCACAGTGCTAAGATCCTTTTGCTGGATGTCTCAGACCTGCTGAAAACTTGCAGAATGAGATGAGTAAGTGTGTGTCTGTGTGTATCTATGTGCATACTCCAGTACTCCCACCAATCTTTGTCTGTGATGCTTCACTTTTTCCATTTTATTACACACTTTGGGAGCAAAACTTCATCTAGGGAAGACTGAAACATGTGACTGGAAGTGACCGCATATGTCATTAAATCCACTCTGCTATGGACAAGCATACTCTCTAATGCCTTTCACAAATGTCTCACAGAATGGGTGTCCACAAGGAAAGGACAGAAATACAGTTCTATCAGATAAGCTTTTTACTCCTCTAAATATCATTAAATATATCTTCTGCTTTTTTTTTACTCAGATCTAGTCATTGCCATACATATCTCCTAGGATCTCAGTGGTTTTTCTCTTATCAAGAAAATCTCCACAGAGCACATACATAAGAAAACATGCTCCTCAAAAAATGCTAAAATCAGGCAGATGACAGGGGAGGGGATAGGACTTACAATAAATACTGTATTACGCATTGATAATCATCTTTTATCTCTGGGGAGCAAACTGATGACTGAAAATGCATATGGTAAGAGAGGAAAGTGTTACAGAATTGAAGTGAAAAATAGAAATTCTGGTATTTTTAGAGCAAGAAAAAAGCTGACATTAATTCTTCCAGTGAAGTAGCACCAACCTATGTATTTAAAGACAGGTTTTGTGGTTTTTTCTTTCATTCTAGGTATGAGAGTTACATTTCATGCTTTTTTATTCTTTATCCCACAGCTGCTAATTAGTGTGTAAATTATTGCCTGTTACCAGGCTGATGCCACAAACTCAACTGTTACATATTCCTGTTACAAAAAGTATTTGGCAAGTTAATAATTCACATAGCTTCTAATCCATTAACATGCGGTCAGTCAATGAACCAGATTTGGACTAAAAGGTAACTGAGTCACATGATGTAAACAGGCTATTTTATTTTAGCAATTAAGATCTGGGCTGAAATGAAATTACACTTCAGAGAGGTGACATCAGTGTTCATTTAGTCCACACTGCCTTTTGTTGAGCTGTATCTTAATAATATATTCTATCTCACAATGAATTGCAAACCAGAATCTTCTTTCTTAGGAAAAAAAAACAAAGCAAAACACTGTACTGAAGTAATAAGGTATTTCGTTTGCAGCAAAATTATTTTGAATATTTTTATTACTATTAGTAGAAAACAGCTCTTCTAATGGAATTCCCATATCAATTTGTATTAAGATAGTGGTATCTCTGTTTAAGACATTACTTTATTAAAAAACCTGCTGTTTCAATTAGGTATATAGAAAGGCATTCTGCTAGGTAAGACTAGCAGATAAATATAAAATTTAATTTTTACTATAGTAGTGAAGTCAAACTATTCATAAAAACAGAGGCCTAAGCTTGGATATCCAAGTTACTAATGTACCTAAATTCATATTCAGAGGGTGTAGTTAAGGGATTTGTTTAGTTTATTTTTGATTCTTATATTGGGGGGGGGGGGGGGGGGGGGGGGCGGGCATGGCATTGTCACACATTTTAAGACTTTGTTTCAACTTAATTCAAAGTAATTTATTTTTGTTGATCTTCAGAACAACTGGAGGGGCAATTTCCTTTCCCTGCTCTGGGTGAGTTGCCTTCTTAGAGAGCCAAGCACTGGCTAGGATAAATTGATTTTGAATTTTATATTTGTGTATCTATTGGTTATATTAATTTTTTGACTGGCTTCTGCTGGGTCACCATGATAATAACAGAAATTACTGTCTTGTGTATGGGTGCATTAAAACATTTGATCCATTTTTCTAGGCTTGCTTTAGCAATTATTTCGTTTTATATGTATGCCTAGAAAAATCAGTGCTCTTCTTTTTGGAGGGGACTAATGCCCTCAGGGAAGTACAAAAAACAATTTTAGTCTGCTGTTTTTGTCATAAAGAAAGTTAGAAAAGATCGCATGGTAAGGACTGATTATTATTTCTGCCTGCAAGCCCAATCTAGGCTTCGAGACTAAAATTTTTTGCTCATTGCATTTTGGGGCAAAGTAGTCATGTTTCATGTACGGTAGTAACAATGTAAGCCTAATAACTGCAGTGACAGAAATGTAGTGTTGCATGCAGTATTCTGTGTTCATAGAGAACATTTTATCCCCCAAAAATGTCAGTGCGTTTTACAAACTAGGTATGTACTAAGGCTATATTCATCACTTAAGTGGGAAGATACACATAGTCTGTCACTAGTAGCACATATCAAAAGCCAGCTCACCAAAACCAGGCCAAACACGTAGGCCTTTACCACTGAGGGTGATGGCAGAAAGTTACCTCGAGTGGCATGTTGCAATGCCGTTGTAAAGAGAGGAAGAAACTGGTGATATTTGACTTAGGGGTGCTAAGTAAGTTCTCCTTTATAGTAAAAATATAATATAGATTTTTGATATTTGAGATGAGTAGACATAGGATTTCATGTGAAAATTTTTTATCTGGTGAGACTGTGGAACTTGTTATGATTAATAACAGTAAAGCAATTAATTATGTACAGTATGAACTCAGAATCCCACAGACTGAATGTCATGCATTGAAGAATCACAAGATTCAAAGCCTTCCTTTCCAGAGCTGATGTTATCTTTCATCATTGATCAGAGAGGCTTAAAATTCAAACTGAAACACAGATAAATAATTGCACTCACCTCCTTGGTGAACAAGTTGTTCTCGTTTTCAGTGTCATAAGCAGCAATCCAGGCAAAGCTTATATTTTAAGGTACCCCTCACTTGACTTGGTATGTGCAAAATCAAGGACAGAAGGCAAAGTGTAACTGTGTGGACATGCAATGTTTCACTTCCTACTCCTGGAAGTCCTCATGTACTTTCAACACTCCCCTTTTTCCTTTAAGCTCAGACAGGATGAAACATCTCCCGCCCTGTTAGCTTATTCACTCTCTCACTAGGTTCATCTTTGCCTTCCTGGAGTCCCCATGCAACTGTTTCTCCAACACATTTCTAGTAAAGGTTAACTTTACAGATAATTTTACTTCTCCAGTGAAATCCTAGTCTCCCTTCTGCTTCCCAAAACATACTCCAGTGGCTTAACAGAGATAGCTGTGATATGCTATTTCATTTTCTTTTTTATGTGCCTGAAAGTGGTTTGGGTTGTGTTTGTGGGAGGAACTGCTCTCACTAGTGTAGAGATGCTGGTTTCTTAAGGCTCAAATCATGAGCTTATATAAAAGTGGAGGAGGGGGAAAGGGATGACTGCATATTGGGTCACCATACATTGTACAACTATCTGCCTCCTGAGGCATAATGTATAGAAACTGTCAGGGTGGGGTCCTTCAAGGGACTCTGAGGCAACTGGGACTCTGCATTATGCATTCATATTTGCATGTGTTGCTTGTTACAATAGGGGTTTAGAAAGAAGAGATAAAATAATCACCCATTTATAACCTAGTTATACTGGGTTTGCACGTCAAGGTTTTGGTAGTGGGGTGGCTAATGGAGTGGCTTCAGTGAGAAGATGCTAGATGGTTACCCCATGCCCAACAGAGCCAGTGCTAGCCAGCTCCAAGACAGACCTGCTGGTGGCCAAAGCTGAGCCCATCGGTGACAGGGTAGCACATATAAGTAACATATTTAGAAAGGGGAAAAAACTGCTGTACAACAGCAGCTGGAAGAGAGGAGTAAGAATGTGTGAGAGAAAAAACTCCGCAGACACCAAGGACAGTGGAGAAGAAGGGGGAGGAGATGCTTTAGGTGCCAGAGCAGAGATTCCCCTGAAGCCCGTGGTGAAGACCATGGTGAGGCAGGCTGTGCCCGTGCACCCATGGAGGTCCATGGTGGAGCAAATATCCAACTGCAGCCCGTGGAGGACCCCACGCCACAGCAGGTGGATGCACCTGAAGGAGGCTGTGACTCCGTGGGAAGCCCTTGCTGGAGCAGGCTCCTGTCAGGACCTGTGGCCCCATGGAGGGAGGAGCCCACACTGGAGCAGGTTTGCTGGCAGCACTTGTGACCCTGTGGGGACCCACCCTGTAGCAGTCTGTTCCTGAGGGAGTGCACCCCATGGAAGGGGCCCACACTGGAGCAGTTCATGAAGGACTGCAGCCTGTGGAAAGGGCCTACGTTGGAGAACTTAGTGGAGGACTGGCTCCAATGGATGGGAGAGGAGCTGAGGAGAGGGGCTCCGAAGAGGAGGACAGTGGCGGGGGACCCTCCTGAAAGCATCAAAAACCCGCGGCAAAGCCGCAAGACGAGAAGGCAGAAGCCCAGAGAAGAGGGAGAGCCTCAAGTCGCCTCCCCCCTGAGCGGGAAGAGTGAGCTGCGACCGAGGGCAGTGGGGACTCAGAGTAGGTGGAGACTGAAGTGATGACACCGACGCCCCTCACGTACAAGAGCAGCCCCCAGGGCCACAGCGAACAGGGTGAGGCGCGGCAGAAGGGCGTGACACAGCACTTGGCACAGGCAGGGCAAGCGGAGAGGGCACAGTCCCTCTCCTGGCTCCAGAGCTCATCTGAACTAGCTGTCATCTTACCGTCCTCCATGAGTAGACTGAACCATGGTCTCCACTCGCGTCAAAACCACCACCAGAAAGAACGTGGCGACCCAGGTGGAGCTGCCAGGCAAACATGCAGCGGTTTGGGTCCCGGGCTGCAGGGAGTGCCTGAGCCCGTCAATCCTGACGGAGGGCAGCAGTGACAGCACCTGTGTGCACTGCGATCAGCTGAGTGACCTGCTCAGCCTGGTGGCGGAACTCAGAGAAGAGGTCACAAGATTAAGTATTAGGGAGTGTGAAAGGGAAATTGATTGGTGGAGTAGCACCTTAGCACCCCTGAAGCAACAGGAGCAAAGGGAGGCTCCAAACGAGGCAGGTAATCCCTCATCCTTTTGCTACCAGGCAGAAGGAGGGGACCTAAGAGATGGGGGAGGCTGGAAACAGGTCCCTGCTCAGGGAGGCAGGAAAATCCTCTCCCAACCTCCCCCACCCTCCATTGTGTCCCTTCACAATAGATTTGGGGACCTGGGACTTTTGAATGAGGAAGAGAAGGAGTAAGAGAATGAGACAAACAAGGAGGAAGACCAAGGTCCACTAAGGCCGGGTCGTTCTGGACCAGGTATTAAAACCAGTTCTAAAAAGAACCCCAGAAGAGTCATTGTAGTGGGTGACTCCAATCTGAGGGTTGTCAAAGGCCCCATATGCAGACCAGACCCACTTCACAGGGATGTCTGCTGCCTCCCTGGGGCCCGCATCAAGGACCTCATGGCAAAACTCCCTGCTCTAGTGAGACCCAAGGACTACTACCCTCTCCTGGTTTTTCAGGTAGGTAGTGACAACATTACCAGGAGAAGTCCTAAAGCAATGAAGAGAGATTTCAGGTCCTTGGGGCAAGTGATTAAGGGGTCGGGGGCACAAATTGTGTTCTCCTCCATCCCTTCAGTTGGGGGGATGGATGAAAAAGAATACAGGAGAACTCAACAGATGAACTTGTGGCTCCAAGACTGGTGTTACCATCAGGGCTTTGGATTTTTCAATCATGAGTTGGTATACAGGGCACCAGACCATTTGGCATGAGATGGAATGCACCTGTCCCAGAGGGGGAAGAGGATCCTGGGGCAGGAGTTAGCTGGGCTCATTGACAGAGCTTTAAACTAGATTTGAAGGGGGAAGGGGGCAAAACACCAGCCCATCTGAAGTGCATGTATACCAATGCACACAGCATGGGTAACAAACAGGAGGAGCTTGAAACCATGATGAAACAGGAAAATTATGATGTTGTGGCTCTTACAGAAACATGGTGGGATGTCTCCCATGACTGGTGTGTGCCAATTGATGGCTACAAGCTCTTTAAGAGGGATAGACAAGGAAGGAGAGGTGGTGGGGTGGCGCTGTATGTTAGGGACTGTTATGATTGCTTTGAGTACAAGTGTAGTGAAGACAGAGTGGAGTGTCTTTGTGTTAGGGGGAAGGCCAACAGGGCAGATGTTGTAGTGGGAGTCTACTATAGGCACCCACCCAGGACAGAGAGGTGGATGAAATATTCTATAGGCGTTTAGGAGAAATCTCGTGATCGCTTGCCCTTGTTCTTGTGGGAGACTTTAACTTCCCAGACATCTGCTGGAAATACAACACAGCAGAGTGGGACCAGTCCCGGAGATTCCTAGAACGTGTGGGAGATAACTTCCTGACACAGCTGGTGAGAGAACCGACCAGCAAAGGTGCCCTGCTGGATCTCCTGTTTGTGAACAGAGAAGGACTGGTGGATGATGTGGTGGTTGGAGGGCGACTAGGGCACAGCGATCACGAAATAATAGAGTTCTCTATTCTTAGAGAGGCCAGGAGAGGGGGAAGCAGAACTGCCATCCTGGACTTCCAAAGGGCTGACTTTGTCATGTTTAGGCACCTGCTTAGGTGCTTGACAGGATCTCTTGGGAGACAGTCCTGAAGGGTATAGGGGTCCAGGAAGGCTGGACACTCTTCAAGAAGAAAGTCTTAATGGCTCAGGAGCAGGCGGTCCCCAGGTGCTATAAGAGAAGCCGGTGACAGAGAAGACCACCCTGGCTGAACAGGGAGCTTTGGCTGGAACTCAGGGAGAAAAGGAAAGTTTACGGCCTTTGGAAGAAGGGGCTAGCGACTCACAGTGATTACAAAGATGCTGTGAGGCTATGCAGGGCAGAAATCAGGAGGTCTAAAGCCCAGCTGGAAATTAATCTGGCTTCAGCAATCAAGGACAACAACAAATGTTTCTGTAAGTATGTCAGTAGCAAAAGAAAGACCAGGGAGAACCTCCATCCCCTGCTAGACGCAGGAGGAAACATGGTAACAAGTGACAAGGAAAAGGCTGAGGTGCTTAATGCCTTCTTTGCCTCAGTCGTTAATAACAAGACTAGTTGTATTGAGGGAATCCAGCCTCCTCAGCCAGAGGACAGAGACTGGCAGAATGACCCCCCTGCATTCCAGGAGGAGACAGTCAGTGACCTACTGCATCACATAGACATACACACGTCTATGGGACCAGATGGGATACACCCGAGGGTGCTGAAGGAGCTGGCTGGGGTGCTCGCCAAGCCGCTTTCCATCATTTACCAGCAGTCCTGGCTGACCGGGGAGGTCTCGACAGATTGGAAATTGGCCAATGTGACGCCCATCTATAAGAAGGGTTGGAAGGATGATCCAGGAAATTACAGGCCTGTCAGCTTGACTTCGGTGCCCGGGAAGCTGATGGAGCAGCTCATCCTGAGTACCATCACAACACATGCGGGACAACCAGATGATCAGGCCCAGTCAGCATGGGTTTATGAAAGGCAGGTCCTGCTTGACAAACCTGATCTCCTCCTATGACAGGGCGATCTGCTCATTGGATGAGGGAAAGGCTGTGGATGTTGTCTACCTTGACTTCAGTAAGGCCTTTGACACCGTTTCCCACAACATTCTCCTGGCAAAAATGGCTGCTCGCGGCTTGGATGGGCACACGCTTTGCTGGGTAAAAAACTGGCTGGATGGCCGGGCCCAAAGAGTTGTGGTGAATGGAGTTAAATCCAGTTGAAGGCCAGTCACGAGTGGTGTCCCCCAGGGATTGGTTTTGGGGCCACTCCTGTTTAAAATCTTTATTGATGATCTAGACGAGGGGATCGAGTGCACCCTCAGTAAGTTTGCAGATGACCCCAAGTTGGGTGGGAGTGTTGATCTGCTCGAGGGTAGGGAGGCTCTGTAGAGAGATCTGGACAGGCTGGAGTGATGGGCTGAGGCCAGCTGTAGGAGTTTCAATAAGGCCAAATGCCGGGTGCTGCACTTGGGCCACAACAACCCCCAGCAGCGCTACAGGCTTGGGGAGGAGTGCCTGGAGAGCTGCCAGTCAGAGAGGGAGCTGGGGGTGTTGATTGACAGCCGGCTGAACAGGAGCCAGCAGTGTGCCCAGGTGGCCAAGAAGGCCAATGGCATCCTGGCTTGTATCAGCAATAGCGTGGCCAGCAGGGACAGGGAAGTGATCTTGCCTCTGTACTCTGCACTGGTGAGGCCGCACCTCGATGACCGTGTTCAGTTTTGGGCCCCTCACTCCAAAAAGACATTGAATTAGTTGAGCGTGTCCAGAGACGGGCAACGAAGCTGGTGAAGGTTCTGGAGCACAGGTCGTATGAGGAGCGGCTGAGGGAACTGGGGTTGTTTAGTCTGGAGAAGAGGAGGCTGAGGGGAGACCTCATTGCCCTCTGCAACTACCTGAAAGGAGGTTGCAGAGAGCTGGGGATGAGTCTCTTTAACCAAGTAATAAGCGAAAGGACAAGAGGGAATGGCCTCAAGTTGCGCCAGGGAAGTTTAGACTAGATGTCAGGAAGTATTTCTTTACAGAATGGGTTGTTAGGCGTTGGAATGGGCTGCCCAGGGAGGTGGTGGAGTCCCCATCCCTGGAGGTGTTTAAGAGTAGGGCCGACTTTGCTCTGAGGGATATGGTGTATTTGGGAACTACCAGTGCTAGGTTAACAGTTGGACTAGATGATCTTCAAGGTCCTTTGCAACCTAGATGATTCTGTGATTCTGTGACCCTATGCTGGATCAGTTGAAGAGTGTGAGGAGTCCTCCCACTAATGATGATGGAGTGGCAGAGACAACATGTGATGGACTGACCACAGCCCCCATTCCCCATAGCCCTTCACCGCTTGCAGCGAGGAGGTAGAGAAATTGGGAGTGAAGCTGAGCCCAGCAAGAAGGGAGGGATGGAGGAAAGTGTTTTTAAGATTTGATTTTATTCCTCATTACCCTACCTTGATTTGATTGGCAATAAATTAAATTAATTTCCCCAAGTTGAATCTGTTTTGCCTGTTACGGTAATTGATTAGTGTTCTTTCCCTGTCCTTATCTCAACCCACAAGCCTGTCATTTTATTTTCCCTCCCTTGTCCAGCTGAGGAAGGGGAGTGATAGAGCAGCTTTGGTCATCCAGCCAAGGTCAACCCACTACACTAGCGAAAAAGTGCAACTGTTCCTGACACATTCCTGGTCTAATGTTGCTGAAGGCCTTGGATAGAGTCCTACTCTTCAACCAAGCAGAAGCTAATTTTTTAAGTCTGAGGATATGTTACATAACTGAAGAAAAGAAAGCAAATCACTGTCTTTGCTAATTACTTTGTCCATACAAATAAAGGAGAATCAAATATTAAGAGTTTTGTTAGTTGTTGAATAAATACAGTTCCATTCTTAAATAGTTAATAAGGGTTAGTATTAGCTTTCAGAAAATCAGAGGTATGGTATCTTGAGGCCTCTTAGTTACCTTAGTTACCCTATCCCTCAAATACATATTAGTCACAAGAAACCTTAGATTTTATTATTGTCATTTTATATAGACAGATTAACAGTGAAGGCAGAAAAGAGGCATAATCAAAGGCTGTAGTTCTTGTGACCTAGAAAACTGATGAGAGATGGTGCATAGGTTTTGTCCCACTCTTACTACTTTAATGTAATCAGTTACAACAAATTAAAGAAAAGTCACTACAATAACATCTTCCATCTAATACAGTTTATTCAGTGTGGTGAGTGTGCCACCACCTTTCAGAAAAATGATCAGTTTTCAAGGAAAGTCTTATTGCAGTTATCAAAAGACTTCCAACAGTTCTGTTGTAAAATTATTTCCTTTCATAAATAGTATTTCCACTGTAAATCGCTGAGTAACATCAAGAGAGTAAGCAGTGCTTAGTGAAATTGAAAATTAGGAGATGTGATTTGTACTGAAAAGATTAGTGTGGTGATATTGCAGATGTTTGAAGTGCTGTATTTCATATACAGATAAATAAATGACCTCTCTTGCTTTTGGTTTAATCACAATTAAAGAGGAAGTGGTCAGAGACCTGCTACACCACTTGGATGCACACAAGTCTGTGGGACCGGATGGGTTACACCCAAGGGTGCTGAGGGAGTTGGCAGATGTGCTTGCCAAGCAGCTTTCCATGATTTACCTGAAGTCATGGCTAACTGGGGAGGTCCCACTGGACTGGAGGGTGGCAAATGTGACACCCACCTACAAGAGAGGCAGAAAGGAGGATCCAGGAAACTATAGACCTGTCAGTCTGACCTCGGTGCCAGGGAAGGTCATGGAGCAGGTCATCTTGAGTGCCATAAGTCATATAATAGACAACCAGGGGATCAGGCCTAGTCAGCATGGGTTTATGAAAGGCAAGTCCTGCCTGACAAACCTGATCTCCTTCTATGACAAGATTACCTGACTATTGGATGAGGGAAAAGCTGTGGATATTGTCTACCTGGATTTTTGAAAAGCATTCGACACAGTTCCCCATAGAATTCTCATAAAAAAACTGGCTTCTCATGGCCTGGATGAGCATACGGTCTGCTGGGTCAAGCACTGGCTGTATGGACAGTCCCAGAGAGTGGTGGTCAATGGGGTTAAATCCAGCTGGTGGCCGGTCACAAGTGGTGTGCCTCAGGGCTCAGTGTTGGGACCGTTTCTGTTCAACATCTTTATTGATGATCTTGATAAAGTGTATCATCAGAAAGTTCGCAGATTTCACCAAGTTAAGTGGGAGTGTCGATCTGCATGAGGATAGGGAGGCTCTGCAGAGAGACTTGGGTAGATTGGATCGGTGGGCCAATGTTAACAGGATGAGCTTCAACAAGGCCAAGTGCCAGGTCCTGCCCTTGGGCCACAACAACCCCCTGCATGGCTACAGGCTTGGGGAGGTGTGGCTGGAGCTGTCTGGAAGAGAAGGATCTGGGGGTTCTAATTCACAAGCAGCTGAACATGAGCCAGCAGTGTGCCCGGGTGGCCAAGAAAGGCAACGGCATCCTGATTTGTATCAGCAATGGTGCGACCAGCAGAAGTAGGGAGGTGACAGTCCCCCTGTACTCTGCACTGGTGAGGCCACACCTGGAGTATTGTGTCCAGTTTTGGGCACCTCAATACGAGAGAGATATCAAGGTGCTGGAGCGAGTGCAGAGGAGGGCAACAAAGCTGGTGAAGGGCCTGGAGAACAGATCCTATGAGGAGAGATTGAAGGAGCTGGGACTGTTTAGTTTGAGGAGGAGAAGGCTGAGGGGAGACCTCATCACTCTCTACAACTACCTGAAAGGACATTGTAGAGAGGTTGGTGCTGGTCTCTTCTCACAGGTGATTAGTGACAGAACAAGAGGGAACGGCTTTAAACTGCAACAGGGGAGGTTCAGACTGGACATTAGGAAAAAATTTTTCACAGACAGAGTGGTCAGACAGTGGAATAGGCTGCCCAGGGAGGGGGTGGAGTCACCACCCCTGGGTGTGTTTAAGGGTCGTTTAGATGAGATGCTGGGGGATATGGTGTAGGGGAGAACTTTGTAGAGTTGGGCTGGTGGTTGGACTTGATGATCCCAAGGGTCTTTTCCAGCCTGAATGATTCTGTGATTCTGTATATCACTGCAATCCGGATCATGTTGTTTTATTAGAAACTGAAAATGCTTGCTTACCCCGACAGGGTCGTTTCGATACCCCTTAGCTACACTTTTCCAAGTTTCAAGATCAAAGGAAGTGAACAGGACTTTTATTCTGACAGGGCCTTCCAGCCCTACAGCCTCTCTCAAAGGAGCCTGCAACACCACTTGTTTCTCCTGTCTGGAGTGTGAGAGGATGTGGGGCTATGAGGCGGGGAGCCTGGCTCCTCTGAACTTTCACTCTCCTGCTGCCGGCTTCCTACCAGTGGTTTATAGTACTCTGATAAATCCTTTGTCTCACCCCTTTCTCTTTCGCCAGTTTTGTGCATCTGTCCTATACTGCATGATGAACAACGTCTTTTCAACTTCCCTTTCCCTTTCTTCTTATTTTCTTTTTCCAGTGCCAGCACTAGTGGATCTCGTGGGGGTGCCAGGCCACAGTCTATTTGATATTCAGGATGGTCTCAGAGGGTGAAAAACATGTCTGCATAGGAAACTTCATCCTGCTTCCCTTCCCTCCATAAAAACAGCATCAGTTGTAGCAGGGTGTTATAATTCAAGGTCCCATTAAGGGGCCATTTCTCCCCCTTATCCAATTTATATAGGGACCACCACTGATTGCAATATTTTATCAGGGTCTTTTTGTTCACACTCCCATCTGGAGGTCCCCCTATCTTTTTCCATTGCATTAGAATACAGCCTAGGGGACTCTTTCTGACTATTCGTCCACTTTGACCACTTCCCATCTCATCTATCTTACCAAAAAAACTTAAATAATCTCTCACTCAGGCAAATGGTACAAAGGTGCACTCTTACCACAATGTCTGCACCCTAACTCCAAACAACAATGAACAGAATTATTGCCTCTCGTTAAAGGAGATACCGAGCAAATGAACAAGCAAGCAGCACCGATGACAAAGCTGGGGGGCCCTAGGATGCGCTCTGTACTAAGGAACATTAACTTGTCCTGCCCATACAGTCTCAGACCTCCATTAAAGGAGTCTTTTACTGATTCCTTACACTATCTAAATTTCCACAAATTACTTGTATGAGCTCTCCCGAGCGCTCTATTCTGTCCCAATCTGACCAATTCTTACAATCTTCACACCAAAAATCATCCCTAAACCTAACCCAAACGTAATTCTTACAACTAAAACACTCAATAACAAAGATTGGGTTACATGAAAAATCCCAACACCCGTGTATAGGACAGCAGCAGTTGACAATATGTTCAGTTAACACCATTACAGAGTCTGCCTTGCACTTTGTTCCTCTCCGACCACTTCCCTCACAGGATAATGGAACTGCAGATCAGAGAACTCTGCACTCACTTTGCAGCTGGGCTGCGTCTCACGCACGCAAAACAATCACACAATCACACAAAGAGGCCCCTTACACTTATTATTCACACAATATAAAATAACGAATACTCCAAGCATCAAAACTCCAATTATAACAATTTCCAAGCTCGCATTTCCCAGCATAAATTGTAAACTGTGAGCCGTTTGCTGTTTATCATTCACCACAGATCCACACCTAATCGATATCAATTAATTATTATAAATGGTACCAGATTTCATAGTTGATGGTAATAATGACAATGCCACACCACTACCCATACTTCTGTACCAGGAGATCTAAGATTCCAGTGTGGTCAGAGTGTCAAAACCACGCTGACACCCACGGGCCCACTACCACTTGGGAACTCAAACCGCAAACCCAGGGGCGAGCCCAAAGGCTCTTTACCTCACCTAGGACGTCTCCTCACAATTTACAGGTTCTCCCCTTTCTCCAACGTACCTGGTCCGCTGATGGATGGTCCTTGTCTGCCTCTTGTGGGCAGAGACAGAACCGGCATCAAGATATCTTGATTTCTACTTCAGTGTGATAATTGGCAGAGCTATAAAACCTTCGAATGTCTGCAAGAAGAGTGTTTTGTGTGAGAGTGATAAGCAGCAGTAGATGCAAAAGGAAAATATATTAAAATTAGGGCAACTATAAAATTATTTTCCTTTATATACCCCTCAAGCTTATGGTAGACAGCAGTTTGAAAGGTCATTCAGGAGCATCTTCTAGAGCAGTATGTTTTAGATACTTTGCTTAGAGACATTGATGGTCTTTTTCCTTAAATTATCATTTTATTAATCTTTTGACTCATCCATCTTTAATTAATTCCTCTAGCACACGGTATCAATGTGTTTCACAGTTTAAATAATACTGTAGCTGAAAGAGGTTTTTTGGTTTTACACTTTCAGAAAAATTCTTAAGTCCTAACTGCTTTTATGAGAAATAGGAATTACCATTCCCTGGTCCATCCCAACAATATTCATAACACTTTAAGCTTTTTACCTTGTTTTCCCTCCATCTCCCCCCTTTATTTGTCTCAGGTGGAAATGCCTTGTCCATTTAGTACTACAAAAGTATTTCATACCTGTAATCACCTTTGTTGTCATTCTCTATTTTTTCATAATTATCCTACATCTTTCTTAAAATCAACAAACTAGAGCTATATAACTTTTTGTGTTTTGTTCTCAAATCCTTTGCCAATAATCTGTAAGGTTCTCTGACTTTCTAATGATGCTTGGTGCTGAAATGTTTTCTGGGAATTATCCATGACAGTTTCAAGATCTTTTGGAAGAGGGAATGTCTGAGTCAAAAGTTATACTTATGATTTTCCCTTGGTGTTACTGTGTACTTTCTATATTACATTTACCATTTTATTGGCAGTTTATTTAATGTTATTGAAAGTCTGTATTTCCTAGTTGTCTTTAGGAATTGTGTGTTCTGAATAATTCTGTGTCATATAGCATACCTTTTTCAGATCATTTTCCAGTATGCTAAACTGTTCACAGTGCCTGTAACCTTTCCCACATTGTGATGTCTGCTTCATACCTCAACACTTGTGAATCTGGAGACTCCCTTCCACTGCATGACGGCTTTGTTTCTTTAAGAGTCTTTGCGACAGACTTGTTACAACTTCCCACAATATTCCTAGACACTATCAGCTCACCCACCTGCTCATTGAATCTGTCACAGAACGCTACCATATTTTTGAGACATTTTTATCTACAAAGCTGTATTGATTTCTCTCCAATACAGTTTCTTTATCCTTTAGCTTTCTGTATTTCATCATTATAGTTTCTACTAGTTGCCTTGGTACAGATCACAAGCGCACCAGTCTGACTTATTCCAGACATGATTTTGCAACCTTCTGTTGTTAAAACCTTGCTGATTGCACCAGGCCAGGATTTTACTCAGTGGTCATTATGTCAGAGAGGCTGAAGGTACCAATTAATAACGTTTCACAAACATGTTCAGATATGATATGTGTGAGATGCCTGTTTCAGTAGACTAATGCTTGATTTATTTCCTTTGGCTGTCTTAGCTGTCAGTTCTGTTTCATGAATTATTGTTACACCAAATGCCACAGTATCCAGCAACTGAGACTGCACCTGCTTCTCAATCTGACACATGGATGTTTGATATTTAAAAAAAAAAAAAAAAAAAAAAAAAAAAAAAAAAAAAAGAAGAACAAATTCAAATTAGAATGTTCCCTGTTTTTTTAGTATCAGCAATATTTTGCATTGAAACATTTGGCTTATGAACAGACAGGAGATAACATAAAAATAAGAGCATTCCCAGAAGGTTAAAATGCAACATGTTAATGAAGGAAGCAGCAGCATGCATGTTATGTGGGATTATCTTTAAATATTGCCATAACAAAGTTCAAAGGCTTTGCAGAGCTTCAGTTAAATCTTCCTTAAATAACTTTGCAGTTCTAGGTGTTTGATAATAACACCTACAGCATGCCAAATGCTTACTGTAAATGCACAACCAACTTTTCAGCTGTAGATACTGGAGATTTTATTTGCAATTAGGAAAGTTCTCGAATACATTTCTTCAAAACTATGAATAATATTTTATTTTCACGGCATTTGTCTACATTTGTGTATTTGGCACTTACTAGTAGCACACATATGAAATGAGTGACTGCATCTGCTTCAGTTAATTTTAGCAGGAACAAAGCCAGGTCCTGAAATTGCAGGACACCATCCTTGATTTTAGGTAAAACTTGAAAATTTTGTTCCTCATGGTTTTGGGGAGAAGACTCAGAAGAATGCTTGTTGAGTCTATAATCTTCTTGGAATCGGGACCCAGGCTTTTCTCAGAGAAGGATTATTATCTTTGCAACATGCTGCAGTCAACACTTGCAAATTATACTGTGGCCTCTCTCAATTTGACTAATTTTTAATTGTGTCCATGATGTCTGACAACTAATTCTAGAGAATTTTTTTTTTTTTTAATAGCAAGAGGACCTACAGAAAACAAAAAAGGAGTGTATACATCATAGGAGAAGGCTATTGGTGGTTGTCCTGTTCTTTGGAAGTCCTGTTATGACATCTTACATAATCAGTATAGATTTCTACATAGAAAATAGCATTTTACAAAAATCCAGACTAATTTTAATTCTTATAAAGATAGAAGCCAATATGTATCTGTTAATTTTATTTCAACAGATATTACTAAACTTTCTGATTTCAGGTTTATCTTGTAGAAGCTTGTTTTACATTTTTATAATGATTTTTAAGAGACCTTGTTCTTAGATCTATCTCCATTTAAGATATAGTACTCCTTTGTTTCTTTGTACTCCTCTTCTCAAGAATCACCTACAGCAGTATAGGTTACATGAACTCTGTTGCTACATGAATCCAAAATTCAAGATGTGTAGGACTGTCTGCTACAGTTTATGGGGCCACTGTGCTACGATGGTGCTTCTGTTTCTGTACTCGCTTCTAAATGCTTTAATGATAGAGCTTAAATGTAGAAAGCCATAACTGGTTTTGAGCCCTGTGTCCTAGGAAACAACCTCTCTTCATGTGACACCAATGCAATTTCAGTCAGTATAGAGATGGAGCAATTTTCACTTTTCATTTGAAAGAAAACTATAAAAGGTCAGTGCCTCCGAGGTCTCTGAGTTTACACTGCTACCAGGAGAATTCAGGTATAAAAACTGTCAAGACACTTCAGCAAAAGTTATCCTTTCTCCCTTACTGGCAAGAATAATTTGAGGTGTCTAAATTGCATCTGATGACTAAGCAATACAGCTTTATCCTGTTCTTAGCTCATGCTTTTAACGTTGCATCTGACAGTAGTTATCAAGCCTAGCTCAGCATTCTTTACGTCAGGCCAAATCATCTATGGGAAGATTCTTTGTACCTGGGGAGTGGGATTTTGTGCTGTGGCCTGATGAGTGGGTGTGTGGCTGTCCCTTTGTACCTGCATGAGGTAATCTAGTGTTAGATTAGGTAGAGCTGGAAACTGAGCATATGTCTAGAATGTTGCAGGCTCTTCTGGTGCAGGAGTCTAAACTGTGTACAGAAAGCATTACTAAAAGTTAGTAACTGACAAGTCAGTTAAGCCAGTCAGTGTCAGCTTCAAGGCTTTGTTTTGTTTTCTTTTTTTTTTTTTTTTAAGGGATAGCAGAACAATGTGGGTGGATTTTCAGTTTTTTTAAATTGGGACATAGAATCACATGTCTGTTCCTAAATAAAAAAGCTTTGATTTTCTGAGGCAATATATGTTGCAACACCTACTGATTGACTCTTTGAAATGTAAGATGTTTTTTAAAAACTAACTTTGGGTTTTCAAGTTTCAAACTTTGGTCTTTCTTTAACTTCAGAAGACTCTAGCATGCTTATACAGTATTAATGCATGAAAATAACCATTTTACCTCTCTTAGAATTGCAAAATACAATACCAGCAATTGGTGCAGTTTCTTGACTTTTGTATCGTATTTCCCCTTTTTGATTTTTTTCCTTCCTTACCCCCATTCCCAGTACCATTCCACAATCTTCATCCTGATACATTTTTCTCACAGCTGTATCTCTCTTCGCTGCATGTATTCATCTCCCTTTCTCTCTCTTTCTTTTGTAAGCAAAGTAATTTGTCTCCTTGACCCCAACCCCACATACTTATGTAGCTCACTCTTTTGAGTTTTTCCATATGGGGCAACAATTTCCAGCAGTAGAGGGTAGTTTCTGTTTGATTTTTCTCTTCTCATCAACCCGATGCACAACTTTCCCTTGAAGTATGCAAATGAGTAGTTATATAAAGGAAATTCATTTAGGCATTTCACAATGATTTATTAACATCCAGATTGAAAAATTCATGCTTTCAATCCTACAGTTCATACAGTCTTTCCCAGCAAAACATTTTTAGTTAACCAGATTGAAGGTATTTTTCTATGTGGAAGTAATAACAACCCCTTACCTTTTAGCAAATATGTTTTGAATAGAAGCACAGCACATAGTGACACAGTGTGTTAGTGCATCCGTATTTTATCTGAGAAGATTAGAGTTTCTAGTTCAGACCATTAAACAAAATGAATTTAGGGAGTGTTCCCATTATCTTAAAAGTCAGCTGCAAGATTTGAGTATTTCATAGTATTTCAAGGGTGTTTCAAGAGCTGATTCAAAGATGGGTGCTCAGTGCAGCTTTAGTTGTTTAAATAATTAGCTCACTTCTTACAAGGATTGAGGATGCAAGGTGGAAGACTTTGCCCTTTCAACACCCATTTATGTCACAAAGCCAAAAGAGAGCAGTAAGTAAATCTGAAGTTCTAGCAATGTTTGCCAAAGGAAAACCTTAAGATTGGTACCAGAAATTGCAATTCATGTCACTTGTCAACCTTCCTGTATAAACTTACATAGCACCCACCTGCACATTCAGCGTCAGAAAACACTGACTTTCCCTCACTTATATAAACAATGAATTCTCTTACAGAACACAAGTGAATTTGAGATTTCTGCCCAAATCACAGAATCACAGAATCATCTAGGTTGGAAAGGACCTTGAAGATCATCTAGTCCAACCATTAACTTAGCACTGACAGTTTTCAACTACACCATATCCCTAAGCGCTATGTCGACCCTACTCAAATACATTTATATAATATGTACTAGAATATTTATGACCAATTTTGTAAAATCTGAAACTAGTAACTCCATTTATTTAGAGACAGAGATTCAGAGGTAAAATCAAATAATTCTAATATTATTTTCAGGGCATCATGTAAAGGGTCATGTCTTGCCTAATGTTATGCATGTAGAGATAGTATTTTAATGGTTTTATGCACCCTTTAATATATTTATGTGAATAAGGATTGAACTAATCAGAGGTATAATCTGTGTTGTTACACAAAAAAATGAAAACCAAAAATAGGCATCCCTATTGTCATACCTCATATACCTGTGTTTTTAAAAAAGCATATTGAAATATAGAGCTGTGCCAAATACTATCAATTTTATTAGTGACATTAAATTTTATTAGAAGCTGTTGATCTGCATACATTTTTACTTGGACTTGTCTAAATTATTTTTGTGATTATTATTTGTTTAAATTTTCTCCAGACCTAGGATGAAAGTTTTGAAATTCACATTTGATACAGAATCAGTCATCTCCATACTTCTTTAATTTTCTCTGTCTTTAGTGTCTGACATGGAAAGCAGCTTATATATACTGGAGTTAATATACATTTCTTTCTGTTGATGGAAGAAATTTTACTTAACCATCATGTTCATTTTATTATGAAACTGCATAAGTTTTCATTGTTTGATCTCCAGCTGTAACAGACAAGCTCACTGACTGTTTAAATACAATTCAAATCCAAAGCCAAAGTTTCAGTGCAGCTGCAATACTACTGCTGAACGTTTTTCCATCATTAATAATTCTCTTTTATTTTGAACTCATTCGTTTAAGAAAATACTGGTAATAACCTCACCTTGCTGATGAACAGTCTGGTGATAAATTAACAGATACATTTTGTTTTCAGAAATAGTGAATCTGTTATCAACGAATAAAGTGAAAGGTGGAAAAACAAAAAAAAGAGGAAGGGATTTCCAAAAGTCCCTGCTATGGCATAGAGCTTGGCTGTTCTCATCACTGTGCTGACAAAGAATATCATGATTTGAACTGTAAACAGGATAACTGTATCCTGAGCTTTGATACAGTATGTGGACTCACTGCCCTAGTCTACAATACTTAAAACTTTACAAACCATACAGATACAAGCTTCAGAAAATCTCATCTAACTTCTCCTTGTGTTACTCTTTGCCATGAATACACTGGAAGAGAATACACTAAGAATTGTATTTATGAAGTCCATGTGCTATGTATAAGTGAGATCAGAAGATGGCAGAAAATATAACAGTGAAGTGTTTTGAAAAACAGTAAATTTAAAAGCTATGCAGCATTTAAAAAAAATTAAAAATTACAGCCAAAACCTGGTTAGTTCTTTGTAGACCTGTAAAAGACCAAGTGCTGGTTTGCTTTATTTGTTCTTGGATACTTTGAAAGCACTTTTTATAATGTTTCCTTGGTGAGAGGAGAGTGGAGACCCAGATAAAAAGGCCTGTGTAAAGGCAGAGAGACACTGCTACAGTATTTCTCTGGGAATTAACAGAGCATAAAAATGGACAAAGATTAATCTGATAACAATGTCCTTAGGGTCTATGTAACTGTAATGTATCATCAAAGTAGATTTTTACAAAGTACAAAAAGGTAATTTTTTTTTTTTTTTTTTTTAAAGCAAATTGAACAGAGTTAAAGATAGGAAAAATACTCTGTAGAAGATATAATCAGAGGAAGCAGCATGGGTGATATAGTTTCTGGGTAAACCAGAGAACCTCTTCTTACATTTTCTAAGGGCTTAAAGCTTTAGAGATCTATACCATCAGAATTTAGTGCTGTTACCTTCACCTATACCAGAAGTTCCATTAAAATCTAATGATGTGAACAAGTATTGTGATATCTATCCATCAAAAAATGCTAAATCTTTTTTTAAAAGGTAGGTCTTATGATGGGTGTTCCAATAAAGTGCAATTAGGCAAAAAATGTCAGTAAATGTGTATTTCATGATTGTATCAGTATAGTGACTGAGGTTCTACAAAAATATGATACCTAAATTTGTAATCTTTTATGTGAATGTGTGTTCACTGAACTAAATGACAGTTATTTGCATAAATAACATTACTCATGTACATAAATTTCTAAATAGGAAACCAAGAGTATTGTCATGCTGAAAGATTTAAAGTAACACTTCTGACCACTTTCTAAGTAGAAAGATCTTCTTCAGTCATCTGGAAGACTTTCACACTTTATTACAGCAAATTGCTTTTAGTAATGAAAATTACCAACTCCCAAAAAGGAATTTATATTCTTAAAATAGTTACACTCTAAAATTTCGTAAAACATTAGATATTTCTTACTTTCTCAGCATCTCTGTTTGAATCCACAATATATACTGAGGTTTCTCTGAATATTGTCACCTTCTTGCTAGCTAGAACTGAAACAACTGTGACATAAAGCTGTGACATTACTTTTACAACAAATTGTTTAATATCTTGAATTCTGTTACAAGGTATACTGAAATTTGAAATTTTCTAGATGATACGAGTCATATTCAGAGATTATATAAAAGTCATGAGAACATAGTATTTTTCATCCAAAATACTTTGACTGTGGAGGAAAACCCCAAACATTTTTTTTAGACATATCTACTCTGTTCTTTCTTCCATTCTCAGTCCTTTTGCTGACTTTTCTTGCAGCAGGCTTTCCACTTGTATGAAGACAATTTATACAAGTATTGCCATATGCTAACAGTGATTCACTTATGGTTTTTCAGTTGTTGAAGTTGAAAATCAGAGAGACCAGTAGTAGATCAAAGTTTTTGGAAATACATTTTTGCTGGAGTCTATGCAATGGCTTGTAACGGGCTTGTTCGAGTTTCTGCTAAAGTCAGCATTGATAAACAACATATAAACCATTACTTTAGATTTTCTTGTCCCATGAATTGACTTGGAAATATTTTGAAAAATTGACAGAGTTAATTAAAAAGAACTTATTTTGTTTCTCTTTCGCATTCAGTGGATGGTTTTTTTCTGGTTCGGTGTTAGTGAAGTGTGCTGTGCTAACATGAAATACTGACAAAAAGCCCAGCAAATGTCTTTCCAAATTGTCACCAGGATCTGTCTAAACAGTATGACAAATGTCACGTTTCAATCAAAAGATAAATGGTTCTGTCCTGTAGAGGCAGATACTGAGCTGATGAGGTTCATGTTATTTTATATGCCATATACAGGGCAGGCTCAGGGAGTAAGTAGCTTTTGTGGATAATTAAAATGACCAGAAATTCTGGCTAATTGTTCTTCCTGTTTTAATTTAAGAATGTCTACCTGGCACATTCATTTTTAAGGATGGTAAAGTAGAATTTCAAAATTTATATCTAATTTTTACATACCTAAGTGTTTTCTTGAAAGAGCACAGAAGCTCTTTAGTCCTGCTTTGAGTGTACTCATACCCTTTTCGATGTCTTTGCAGGTTTAGGTTTGCCCATTCTCTTCTCTTGCAAGATTCATTTTTTGCCCACTTGGAGAAAACTCCAGTATAAGTCTCACTTACTTCCACCATAAAACATGTCTGACAACTGAACTGACACCTCCAAACAAATTTCACACATTGTAGGTAGAGCTTGCTGGCCTCGTGTGACCTGTAGTTTAGGAGACAGATTTTGGTGGTGCTCTGTCAGCACAGAGTAGGACTGAGAAATTGAAAAGTCAGGTTCCTTTCAATATTTATAACTTTTCTGCCTAGCAGCAGTGATGAATAAAGGTCCTTTGCAGATCCAATTTTTAGGTAGATGGGTTATCTTACAAACTGAAGTCTTGTCTTCTAGAACCTACTCTTTTTTCCAGTATGACCGCCTGCAAGATGTTCATACTGAACTAACTGAAGTTGCAAGGAGGCTGTGTGTTACTTGTATAGGGTCCATAGAATCATAGAAGTGTTTGGGTTGGAAAGGACCATCGAAGATCATCTAATCCACCCCCCCCGTACATATACAGGGACATCTTTCACTAGATCAGGTGAAAGGTATGAAAAATAACTCTTTTTCTCTGCCCATGATAAAGGCTAAATTCCTGTAAGCTTTGGTTATTAAAAAAAAACCCTATAAATATAAGACTATGATAAATAGATTGCCTTACCAAATATTAATGATTACAAATATAATTAAAATCCAAACAAATTCAGTGATACCTCGAGAACTTGGATCCACAGAAATCTTTTCCAGCCACTACTGTACCAATCCATCCCTACAGTATCATACTCAGGGCAGTGTTTGTCCAAGTGTGGAGCTAAATGTCTCCAGTAACCACTGTTGCATCTGTTTTCCTGTGCAGCTTTTAGGATGTTGCTAAGTTTGATCTTATTATGAATAGTCTGAAAAAAACTCCTGTGCTTTGAGCTTGCTCCAGCATGTTAGCATATATGCATGTGCTCTGACTCACTCCAGACTGTGATGCTGACAGATTATCATTTTAGGTTTTCAGGTATCAGTCATATCAAAATACTTTTTCATTATGAAAATCTGAACCGTTTGACTTTCATAATTCAAAAAAAAAAAAAGTACTTCAATAATGATGAACCATTTTAGATTACACTTTACTTTTCATGTTTGTTTGCTCTTTGGGATTGAGTATATTTTGCTTGGACCAACTGGAAACAAGTCTAGGAACAAAACAGCTGCCATGTTGGGCACACATAGAAAGAAATGTAATATTTTTATGTTCAGAAAATAAATAGCATCAGACTTTTCAAGCTACATGTGCAAAAATACTCTGAAAACACTACAGGAATGTGAGAAGAGCAAGAGGAATGTAACCTACCCTATCTTCACATGAAAAGAAATCATGTCATTCACAAAAGAAATCAAAACAGTTAAGTAGTTTTACTAATGCTGCTCTTAAATCTGTGTATGTGTCAAAAATGCTTTGAAACTTCCAATATAGAAAGTAGATGCAGGATTTAATGGAACAATCAAGCTCACAGAAGGTTGTTGTGGGTTGGATATGTCCAATCTCATATTAATAAACACCTTTCTGAAACAGAGAGATTTGGAGGTAACCAGGTTAACCTTTTGGAGTTGTTAAGATAACTTCCAGTGCTTATTTTCTTCTGTTCTGACTGTGGGAAAAACTGGAGATGGTTACTGTGGTACTCCAGGACTTATTCTGGGAGATCAGGTGGATATTAATAACCAAGAGGCTTTTTCAAAAAGGAGGACAAGAACAGAGATGGATTGCTTTTGGTCCATGTATGAAAGCAATGCAGACTTCTGGATACATTGAGATTAGTAGGAAGAATGGGACATTTTCAGTTTTGCCACAACAGCACACGCAGCCCAACTGACTATAGTTAAAAGTCATTAAAGTCTGAAGGTCTTGACCCAGCAAGCATAAAACTAGTAACTTTGCCATATTCTAATGATTACAGAATTGATTTTCCTTCTTTTTTTAAGATGAAGCCCAGTACACTCTGCAGTCACCTTCCCCAGAAAGTACAGGTGCATGCCACTTCTGAAAATCAGGTATTAAGCGTACATTTGATGGCAAGAATCCTGCCCCATCATATTACATTGCATCTGTTCTGCAGAACTCAAGACCTGACTGACAAGAGGTTTGATAAATCACCCTGCTGTCCCCAGTAGGGCGGTATAGATGCTTATGCTTGCATTGTCTCTATTACACTTCTGACAACTGGGGTTAGAGATCACTCTTAAAAGTTGTCATGCTCTTTTTTCCCATGAAGAAGAAACTTACTCAAGCTCTGTCTCCCTTTTTCCATTTTTTGTTGTAGTAGATGGTGTCAGTCTATTTTTAGCATTATCCACTTAACTCTGGCCCTTGAGACATCTCATTGAAAAGAGAATGACAATGTGAAGATAGCTACTGATGACAAAAAGTAAACGGATCATTTTGCCACTCCATCACTGATTTTCAAATCTCTAATACTTGGAAGCCTTTTGGGATCCCCTCTGGAACACTTCCCACCACAGTACATTTCCTGAGGGAGGGGAGTGGAGTACTTCTGCTAAAAGAGCTGTCAGTTTGATAGAGAGGAAACAGGTATTGTGTATGTAATGAAGGCACAAACTTATTTTGGCAGAAAGTTGTAGCACTTTCAGAATATTCTACATTTTGTACAATCATAAGCCTCTAAGAAGTGCTTTTAAATGCTTTATTGTTGTTGTTAGATAACTTTGAATTGTTTTGAGATAGGGATATCTGCATTTTGAGGTAACCCCATTTAGTTTCTTTATTTTTCTCTCTCTGTGGACATTTGTTCCATTATTGGGACAGCATCATTTAAACAAGTGTTTCTGCAAGCATTAAAACCAGTTTCCCAAATTTGCCTTTCTTTGATGGCTGACTTAGGTGTTTCAAATGAGGTAAAATTTAATTCAGACTTTTCCTGTTTTGAGGGCATTTCTCTCTTTGTCTTTTTTCCTTCTCCCACATGGATCCACTGTGCCAAATAATGCATATGCTGCTTCTGCATTTTTCCTACTGTTGCCAACACCTATGGGGTCACTTCCTTTTTGTCTACAGGCTATTTTAGGACCTTGCTTCTCTGTGACCTCTTTTATCCTGAGTTTGGATAAACTAAGTCAGTTGGGTCAAAAGTCTTGGATGTTGGGAATAGAAAACATGAGTGCATGAGTCTGAGAAGCCAAGCTAAAAATAGGAAGAACACTTGCCTGACTTACTTCTGGCAGGCCTAGGTCTGAAACTAATGGAAATTTTATAATGGGATAATTCAGGAGTTTTTAACAAAATCCACTCAGTAATAAGTGACATGCCGGTTCCAGGTCTATTGAGATGCTTTCTGCCACATTTCCACTAGGAACATCATCGTATTTTTGCATTTGAGGCTCTGGAGACAAAAAAGATGCTGAGAAATACTGAATTTTCCACAGGAATGTGGAACATCTTACATCTGAGATGGTAAGGAGGTTTAGACAAAACTTATTTTGGCTCCATATCCATACTGGAGACCATTGTACAATTAATGGTTATTGACTTCACATATTCTGTACCTGAATTTTACTGAGATTATGATATTGAACCCTGTACCTTGTGCTGAGCTTAGAAACTGGTTTCAGAGTCAACAGGATCTGAGGATTTGGCAAGAAATAGATAAAGAGGAGGGGAAGTCACTATAATGACAGATTCTGGGACTGAGAGTTCCTGTGAGATAAGAGTTAGATCAAAAGGGTAGACACAAAGTCAAATGAAATTGTTACCTCAAAGATATATATATATATATATAAAAATATATGCCTTGAGGATATATAAAAATAAAACTGAAAATTAAGACTCAGTTTCTAAGCCTGTGGAAAAGAGGAATCAGTAATGCTGGAGTTTTGGGTGAATGGTTGAAGTCCAGGCAACATCCTAGCAACTGAAAAACTCTCTTAAAATAAACTGAAGTACTCAGTCAAGGTATCTGTCAGCCTCCTGAAAGAGAGAAATGGGAGTTTGCAGGATGGAAGGATGAAAGACACTGAATCACATTTTTCTTTGGCAATGGGTATGAATGAAGTTTTCCTACCACCTTGGGTCTGAGTGTCTTCTTCAGGTGGCAGTAAGACATTCAGGGATGCTCTTTGCTTCCTTCAGTATCTCTGCCAGCACTTACCCTGTTTGCAAGTATTTTTGTATGCATTTGACCAAAGAGTGAGAGAGACCAAATTCAGTGGTTACAGTGCGTCCACCTAGGAGATGAGTGTCTGACTGCAGTGAACACCTATGTGTCTGAGAATATAAAGTTGACAAGAGCGTAGAGTATCTGATCCCATAGTATCATGAGTCAATAAACAACAAATTTAGATTCCAATCTCCTTAGGCTGAGGAGGTAAGTTGGGTTCTTCATTTAGAGAGGTGAAGTCTCTTTACCACCATAGTTCTGTGTGGATATTTTTTCCATCTGACTGCATTTGAGAAAATCTGGCCAAATTCATTAACAGTTTTTGAATAGCTAGGGGTTGTTTGTCTGTTTGTTTGTTTGTTTGTTTGAATGGCTAAACTGTTACCATATTATAAGACTGGTAATTAATGACTGATGTATTTCAGTCCTCCCATTATCTACGTTAATGGACTATCCTCCTTGAAAGCACATATGTAGTTTTGATTTGGAAGTAAAGGTGTCTTAATGAGGATGGTTTTTACTTGAGGGTTGAGCTTCTTCATGTTTTAAGATCTTCTGCACCAATATCAGAGCATGAAAGAAAGTTTGTGCTGAACTCCACAATCAGATGCTGAATATTTGTGTAGATGTGCCTGTAATCAAAGACCTGTAGAATTTGGTTACTTCGTATTTCCATCTGCAAATATCTTAAGTCCAGAAAGGCTAATGGAAAGGAAGAGTTTGGAGCAGGAAAGAAATGTGATGAATGAGAAAAGGAAATAGTAATAGAAAAAGCTAGATGAAAGAAACAATGTGATGAAGGGGAATTCTACGGAGATGTATTAAAAAGTCTCGTAAACAGGAAAAGCTGCAGAAGGGAAGATTTCCCAACTAATTTTTTTTAATTGAAAAGTTTTGTCAACATGTAAGTGAAAAGAGAAACAATCAAGTAGCAAACCAATGGCAGTCATAATGCACTCTACAATTCCTTACTTTTCTTAAGTAGGTTAATAAAGGTAGTATGGCTCAAGCAAAAAGATTGTGTAGAGCCATGTAAAAATGTTCATGAAAAGATAAGAGAGAAAAACAAAAGGGAAAAGAAATCATATAAATTGTTTTCAGATGGTGTGATGGTTTAGTCCCTGCCGGGGTTCGAGACCACGTGGCCGCTGCCCCTCCCCCACAAAGGGAGTGAAATACAAAGCCTCGGGGCTGAGATAAGGAGAGGTTTAATACAACAGTGCGACAGCGACAAAACAAACAACAATAACAATAACAGTAACAGCAATAACAATGAACAGAGCAAGATATGTACCGATACAGCAGTGAGAGCAGAGAGATGGCATAACACATGCGCTCACCAACTCTCCCACGCTCCAGCGCTTGGGCACCAGGAGGTGACGTCAGCATGGTATTGAATAACCCAGCTAGAGCTTCCCCCCACTGCTGGGGAAACTTAACCCTATCCTGGCTGAACCAGGACAGGTGGCTTTTTGTTGTTTTGTTTATTTTTAATTTTTAAGATAACATGGTTCCAGATAATTTTTTTCTTTTTAGAAAAGACCTTAATAATTATTAACTCTTCCTGGGATTCATCATCACCAGCTGAATCAGCTGCTTACTTTTACATCTGTCATCTTCTCCTTTACAATATGAATTAAAGACTTGCTGTAGACTTTGATAAAACAGGGCAAGGGAAGAAAATTTACCAGTTTTCTTGCTAACTCCATGGATGCTCCCAAGAGTCATTGCCTTCAGAGCGGCAGCTGGATGTTCATTGTGCTGAGTCAAGTATAATGAAAATAGAAACTGTATGTACTTCTCTAGCAATTGCTCTGGGAACACCCTTGAGACATTCTCAGCCCAGTAATCTCTTGCAAAAGGAAAGAAAGTGAATCCATCAGTTCTGCTTACATACTTACGAGAAGAGGCTTTAATTGTTGCTTGATTAGATTAACATTTTATTTACAGTAGTTACATGCACAGAATTTCAGTTTATCTGTACTCTAACAGAAAAATTCTCTCTTACTCAATGGTGGAATGGGTTAATACCTACCTGACATTTACTTTCCCCTACTCCCTTTGTAGTCTTTTCCTAGTCATTTAGTGTACATTATCTGGTGAATTATTTTCAAGGAACAATACCTTGTGAAAGGCTACATTGTATTTGGTTCACAGGTTATACTATTAAATGATGATAATTTCCTGAAAAGTTCTGTAATATTTGGTGTTAGTACCCTGAAATAATGCTTCTGGTAAAATTGATGGTGTAAAACAGTGTTGATTTTGGAAACTAAGTCTGTTCTGCCTGCAGTGTAACAGTTAATTACAGTGTTTCATATACCACAGATAACTCTGCCATCAGAAAAACTTTCTTTCAAATCAATTTTTGTGAACCCATTTAAATATAATTTCTAGAGAAATTGTAACAGTAGGTGGATGCTTAAGGAAATAGTAGAAGCCAGATTTTTTTTTCTTCTAATGCATGTACTATGTTGTTTTAGAAACTAGCCAGTTGCAGGATTAATTTTACTTTTAAGGTATTTTAGTTTTTATAATTCTTTTATAAAAATGTGCTTGGGGTTGAAGATGGGACAAACCAGTTCTGCTACTGAGGACATTCTTTATGAAACTGACCTAAGAGAATTCATTATGTGCCTTAAATAAAGAATCAATATTGCAAATTCCGTGAAATAGCAACAAATCTTCACTTTGCCATACAAAACAGAGTCCCATACTAGAAGTTTCACAGATGTCTGCTACTTGGTTGAAGGAATACCTGAAGAGAGACACTTTTCCCCAGTCCTACCTTGAAAAGTTGGTGTCCTATGCTTATATTTTTAATTCTAGAAAATGAACAATAGCATAGCACTAAAAGGGAAAGAACAGTGTCACTACAAGAAAGTAATTTATTTAGCTCCAGGCAAAAAGCATTTCAACAGAAGGGTTTTTAAGTAAATGTTATATTTAATTCATACTTTGGTTGTGCTGATGAGTTTCAGTTTCCTTTCCCTGGCAACAGTGTAAGTTAAGAATTACTTGATTGAAATCCATTGAGTTTCACAGACACAATAAAAGAAGAATCTGACTGGATAATGATTATTCATAATAAATAAGTTTAATACATGGACTATTAAAGCTGATTAAAAGTGGAAGTCCTAAAAAGCCATCTTTGCAAATAATTACTGGATTTTGAATTGGAAAAGAAGACATTAAATAGCCTGGGTTTTGTTTTCTTCTCCTTATTTTCTCATTGAAGGAATAAAAGCAAGGAAGAAATAAGGGGTAGCAAAAGAGAGAGTCAGAATTCAAAAGAATTCCTTTGTTCTGCAGTCTGAGAAATTTTGGTTACTGATGCTGTTGTTTTTTTTCTGTTTTCAGTGAAAAGCTGTTGATGTTTGTATTTAGGTGCAATAAGGGCTACTAGTCATGATGGAGGAACTGTTTTCACTTCATCTATGCTGGCCCATCTTTCTGTTCTTCCCTACCAGGCAGTTTCTCATGGTATCCACTTGTGAGTTTATAAGACACAATGGCATATGGATGATATTGTTTACATACTGTCTGTGAAATGTATACACCAATCCACATATTATAAATTTAGACTTGAATGAGAATAGCTTATTTTTAGTATACGTGTAGCCTCTAAGAAAAACATTAGTGGGCATTATTGTACGTTATCATTCTGATCTACCTAATGTATCCCAAATTTTTTCTCAGATTTGCATTGTGGATTTACAAGTCAGGAGAAGTATTTGTAAATTTCTGTGAATGTGAGTGAATAGATTCAAAGAATTAGCCGTCATATAATCTTGGTCTGAAAATTTCTTTTTGCAATTGGAAGGATGTGTTTAAAGTAGTTTGGGAGGACAGGGAAATGGGAAGAAATATGTATTTTAAAACCATAAGGAAGGATTGCACTTGATGTTTTGTTTTAAGTAGCCTGAGGATAAACGTATGAAACTTCAAAAATAAAATAGCTGCATACTACTTAGCTAAGTGGTTCAAACTTTTGTGTGATAGGAAGGAAACATGATTAAGACTGTATGTAGGAGAATCATCAAGAAAGATAAATACAAGTGTTGGACATTGTCCCTGACTTTTCTGTTACCGTCTTGTGCAACAATGCTTGTGAGACAATACTCATGGAGTTTTATTTGCTCTTGTCTTGACTGACATCTCTTCATTTGAGTACACAAGTGGAAACATAAACTTTGCAAAATCAGATCACCAGCATGTTGTACTAGCTTTCCATTTGCAAAAATAACTACATGAAATGTTAGACAACTGATGAATTCCCTCTTTATTTGTGAAAGGATATGCTGCTGGTCTGGCAAGACAAGAGGGGAGGAGAAGAGGGAGGAAGAGTTGTCTGTTTAGACAAAGGCCCTTCCCAGAAGTCCAACATGTATTATTTAAATGCAGAATCTAGAAAAAAGTAATTAACCTTTCTCATCTCTAGAGCATTTATGTTCTTTTGATTAAGTCTTTTGCAGTGGGCTAGAGGGAAGAGAAAGCTCAAAGTGTCTTCACTGGTGGGATTCATTAGCAGGATGACTTTTCCAAGTTTGGCAGGTGGTAGGAACATTGTGACATTTGTGTCTTAACACTGGAAGAAAAATCCTGTGTTTCTCTTCATGTGTGGGAAGCGACTGTATTACTATCAGCATATTTTTGACAAACTAACAAGAAAAATTGCTGTTTCTTAAAGGGAAGGGAGCACAATGTGACGTGCTGTGTCACACTTCTGTGCCACGTTTTCCTCCACGCCCCAAAGGACTCCCATAACTGCCCTGCCTTGCCAGCATGAAAAGAGATTCTCTTTATTTAAGGATGCTGTGGGCAGGAATGAGAGCAAGACCTCCTTACATGCTTACATCTTTATAATACTCTTCAGGAAGTATATTTTGGAAAAATAGAAAGCCAGGAAGGATGGAAGCAGTCCCCAAAGTTTTCTTTAACTGATGAACTGAAAGGACATTGGAAGTTTAGTATTCATTCTGAAAACTAACTTTCCTGCCCTTCTGTTTGAGATATGATTTCAATTCTGTTAGAAGAGCTTTATCTTTAGATTGCAGATTAGATTGCAGAGCCAAAACTTCCCAGAGTAATATTACAAAGGACATACAAAGGAAATGAAAAAATATTGGATTCAAGATGTTTGTTTTCATAAATACTTCAGTGCAAGACAAAACAGTGATTTTTTTTTTACTCTATGAAGGTGTAGAAGAATATTTTTTGAAATTTGATGAATTTGACAAATCTATCAATTGTCTCTTTGTAAGTAAGGGACAGTGAATTTCTGTAATTACTGACACAGACTCACTACATGAAAGGTCTTTGTTTTCCCTGACTGTACTGAGCTGCCTGTCAGACAACTGCAAAATGTGGCAACCACTAGTGTCTTGAAGGCTCAGCTATCCAAATTCAAAACAATATAAACCCAAAACAGTACCTATTTCAGATAATACAAACCCCTAGAAACTTTGTAAAGGTTTATAACACACTTTGTAAGGGGATAGTGATGCCATCTGAAAAATATTTTCTAAACTCTAGGCCTGATCCATGCAAGTTCTGCACATATGCCTGTGGTTGTATATGAATACATAACTAAAGATGTCTCAAACAACTTGAAGTTCAAGACATCTTTTTTCAGATGCTTTAGCATCAAAGTTGTCCAGGAAGTTCTGCTATACAAATCCAGTTAGTGACATGTTGTTACAAAAACAAAATATGTAATGTACATTTTGAAGAATTCTCAAGTTTTGAGAGAGTCTCTTCATGTATTTCTTATACATTTCTGCTGGTATGTTTATACACAAATGAGTGTATATAAACATGCCAGCATTTTTTACAAGAAACATTTTGAGTCCTATTTTATTTTTGGAAAAATGTCTGCATATATGTATCATTAAAAAATGGCACAATTTTATATAATGGCATATATTTATACATAATACATGCTCTTCTTGAAAAAATGGTTCAGAGGGAAAAAAAAAGATGAAAATCTGATAGCTCACAAAGCACTGAAGTTGCACAGCAGCCAAGACATAATGTAGTCTCAAATTCGCCCCAGTGGATTCACAGAATCACAGAATGGTTGAGGTTGGAAGGGACTTCTGGAGATCATCTGGTCCAACCCCCTTGCTCAATGAGGGCCACCTAGAGCCAGTTGCCCAGGACCATGTCCAGCTGGCTTTTTAATATCTCTAAAGAGAGTGACTGCACAACTTCCCTGGACAACCTGTTCTAGTGCTCAGTCACCCTCACAGTAAAAAAGTGTTTTCTGACATTTGGAGGGAAGCTCCTGTGTTTCAGTTTATGCTCATTGCCTCTTGTCACTGGGCACCATGTGGCTCCATCTTCTTTTCACACTCCCTTCAGGTATTTTATATGCAATCATAAGATCCCCCCTGAGCCTTCTCTTCTCCAGACTAAACAGTCCCAGCTCTCTCAGCCTTTCCTTTCCTCATAGGAGAGATGTTTCAGTGCCTTCACCATCTTAGTGGCCCTTCACTGAACTCTATCCAGTATGTCCATGTCTCTTTTTTACTGGGGAGACCAGACCGGACACAGGACTCCAGGTGTGGCCTCACCACTGCTGAGCAGAGAGAAAAGATCACTTCTCTCGACCTGTTGGCAACAGCCTTCAAATGCAGCCCAAGATATCATCAGTCTTCTTTGCAGAAAGGGCACATCGTAGGCTCGTGGTCAACTTGGTTTCCACTAACACCCTCAGAGCCTTTTCTATAAAGCTCCTTCCCAGCATATACTGGTGCATGATGTGGTGTGCAGGCCTTGGTACTTCTCTTTGCTGAACTTCCTGTTTCCTGTCAGCCCATTTCTCCAGCCTGTCAAAGTCCATCTGAATGGCAGTATGACCCTCTGGTGTATCAGTCACTCCTCCCAGTTTTGTGTCATCTTCAAACTTGCTGAGGGTACACTCAACCCCATCATCCAGATAAGGATGTTGAGCAGGACTGGACCCAGTATTGATCCTGGGGTACACCACTAGTTACTGACCTACAACTAGATTTTGTGCCACTGATCGCCACCCTACAGGCCCAGCCATTCAGTCAGTTTTCAGTCCACCTCACTGGCTCCTCCTCCAGTCCACACTTCATCAGCTTCTCTATGAGGATCTTATGGGGGACAGCGTCAAAAGCCTTTCTGAAATCTAGGTAGACAGTATCCACTGCTCTCCCCTCAGCTGCCAGACCAGTCATTTAATGAAGAAACGAGAGGTTTATTGAGTTGGTCAAGCATGACTTACCCTTGGTGAACCATGTTGACTACTACTGATCATCTTAATGTCCTTCATGTACTTGGAAATTATTTCCAGGATTAGCTGCTCCATCACCTCCCCAGGGACTGAGGTGAGGCTGACCAGCCTGTTGTTCCTTTGCCAGTTCTCCTTCTTGCCGTTCTTGGAGATAGGAGTGTTATTTGCTTTTCTCAGGTCCTCGGGTACTTCTCCCAATGACCATGACTGATCAAAGATTATTGAGAGAGCCTCACAATGACATCAGCCAGCTCCCTCAGTGTTTGTGAGTTCATCCCATCAGTGCCCATGGACTTACGTGTAACCAGTTTGCTTAAGCATTTATTTGCTGACCTGATCCTCTTCCACCAAGGGTAAGTCTTCATTTCTCCAGACTTTCACCCTGGTCTCTGGCACCTGGGATTCCTGAAAGTCAGTCTTGCTACTAAAGACTGAGATGCAGGAGTTGCTCAGTCTTTTCCATGTCCTGTGTCACCAGGGCCCCCGCCTCACTCAGCAATGGGCCCACATTTTCCCTAGCCTTCCTAGTCACCTATCTACTTACAGGACCCTTGCATATTGCCTCTGACATGCCATGCTGGATACAGTTACAGCTGGGCTTTGGCTTTCCTAATGTCAACTCTGGATGCTCAGCTGATGTCTCTGCATTCCTCCCAGAAGGTCTCCATACACTTTAAATAGCTGCTTCCCCATGCCTATTCTTTATTTGTCCATATGGAGACTATCAAGAGTAACGGAAACCTGACTAAAACACAGTCTCTCTGTATGATGAATACTGACTCAGTAGTGAGTGAAACACCCACTCCATGTTGTAAAATTTCTGCCATAGATAGCACTTCAAATGTATTTACATATTCTTGCAGAATACAGTAACCCTCAAAAATATGTTATTAGGTTTACATACTTAAAAGGTGCTTAAGTGGTTGCTCTTAATTTCCTTATTTTCGTACATTTCATATAGATATCCAAGAGAAGAGAAAGTGATTTTAGTGTGGATTTGAGCTTATTTGAGCTTTCACATAGGTGAAAGACTATAGCACTGTGTTGTACCATCAGGGCAATACGTGACATGACCTACTCAGCCACTCCTGGGTTTCTGTCTCAGAAATAACTGATGTTGCTTTCTTGAGGGAGAGCATATGCTGCTCTGCATCAATATTTTTGTATGTCTCAATCTACTTATTTCAAGTGGCAGTCTGTTCACCACTGATCTGGTGGTAGGTCACACGTTTACTCTGACATTACAGATAGTTCATTTGTGTCTGGCCTTCTAATTGTTTTAATGCAGTCTGTTTAACTGTTTTTGTCCTCCATGTCACTGTCAGCAGTGTAGACTGTTTTATTATTTGATACTCTAGCTCAAAACATGCATAAGGTGCTGGAACCATATTAGGAACTGATTTGGAAAGAAATTAATTATGGTGCAGGAATGTATACTGAGTTTATGATACGAAAATATATCAGAGGGCTTAATCCTGAAGGGGTAAAATGGTAGCCATAAAATGTTCTTTAAGTAACAAATTATGCTCTTATGTATATTGTAGTACTTTTTAAATAAAGGTTGTCACTCTCACAGTGGTTGTGCTCAGTTTGTTCAATAATCAGCTCTAGCAGCAGAAGGTTTTTAATTTTAAAGACACATGCTTGGAGCCTGTGCCTCAGTTCAGGGATCTGGTCATAATTACTTAGGAAATGTTTTACAGAAAGACAGAAGTATATCTAGATTATTTAACAAGCAGGTTCCACTGAAGCAACATGCATTTATGTAACACACTGTGTGTTGTCACAGTTCTGGAGAGCCATTCACGGCCAACTGCTTTGCAGTTCCTGTTATGTGCAGTCATAGTCATAGCAGAGGACTGCATGGTGTTTAGACCATGTCTGTAATTTACTCATCATGACAGGGGATCCCTGCTTATGTGCAAGGTTAGAACAAGTATTAGGCAGCCTCTCTACTGACTCCCTCCATGTGCTTCTCTTGTTCGCTCACTTACTAGGAAGTACTTCTGGGCTGCAACAGATATCATTCCTCTTGTACTGACTCTTTAGAGGGTGGCCTTTTCAAAGCAGAAGAGACGGCTTCACTAGGGTGGAAAACTGCAGAAAGCAAGTGTTAGAGATATGTATTTTGATAGGCTTAGGAATGGGGTTTTTTCTCATCAGTTTGTAAGAGGATAACTGAGACTTCTCTGATCTTGTAGGCATAAATAAGACCTTAGGTTTAAATGCTCACTGGTTCATGTTTCACCTCTGAATCCATTGTCTCTTGTTCTGGTTCCTTTCTTTGAGATTATATTGTATTTATCATATTCTAATTTGGTTTCCAGTAAAGTATCAAATGTAAAGATATGGTGAAATAAGACTGAAGCTTGACCTTTTTTGTGGCACCTGAATTGTGGTAGAACTCAACCTGCTATTTCTCTGCCTGGCCACTGTCTTGTCTAAGATAAGCCAGTGTCATTTTCATGGAGGTAGCAGTACTGTGAGTATGCATATTGTTGGCTCTGAGCAAGAAATGGTGATGTTAAATATTGATTTGTGGCAGGCTGGTATCTTGAAAAAGAAAAGCACGCTCCCAGAATTCAAAGAAAAATCTCATCATCATCGAAGGTTCAGGCTGTAGATCTCAGGATGTGTCAGGGAAAAGTGTTTGTATTCAAGGACTGTCGTAGACAGATGTACCTGTTACTAAAGAGCTGTGATGCCATGAAATGAAGTCTGTCTTTATCTACTTTTGGCTGCAAGTCTGCCCGGAAAAAAACATTTATAAGGAGTAGCTGATGACTAACTTTTCTAGAAAGATTAGTGAGCAAATATAACTGACAGTAAACAGGTAATTTCAGACTGTGATATGTCTGCTTGGGTATTTTCAGTAGTGGAGTGTGCTACTAACTGCTTCTTTAGTTGTCTTTTTCCATACATGACTATGGTTGAGGTACACTTTCACCTGTGGTGGCATCTCCTCCTGCTCTTTTGGGGAAAACAAGAGAGAATCTGGCATCACCCTACTACCAATTTCTAGATTGAAAGGACTGAACTAACTTGCTGAAATCTCAGCTATGGTAATCTGCTTCCTCAGGAAGACTGGACACATAATTGTCTCTTTTATAATTTCACAAAAATCTCTGCAGATAGCTCTCTGGGCGCTGTTGCAGTCTGATTATCTCAGAGCTGTCTGAAATTTCCATCTGTCTGCTTAACTTTATCAGCATTGAATTCTTGATCTAAACCAAAGGTTGTTTTTGAGGACTATTTGCTTTATTTTGTTACAAACTGTTGAAACATCTTTAGCCTTTGTGTGCATTTGGGAATTACTCTTTTTTCTGTCCTGCTTCTGTAATATCTGTAACTATATTAAATGTGAGATGTGCTTTTAGAGGAAGTGTATGAAAGAAGCTCCGCTTCTGCAATGCTCAGAGCATGCGTGGCCTGCTGGACTCATTGACCTTCACATCTGTGCTTTTGGTGTCATTAGCATATTGCATATATTATGTTCCAAGAAGCACTAACCAGGGAAAGAAAACATTGTATGTGATGAACTTTAAATGTTATGCCCTAATTTCTCTCTGATGGATTATCTTGGTTTTCTAGCATTGGATGAGAGAGTGGAACCAGCTCTGGAACTGAAACAGTGCATGTTTTGAAGCAATCACAATCCTTTTACATCATGTTTATTTTTTTGTCTATTTTAAGTTCCCAATGGCCTTTACTCTCCAACCCCTACTCATGTTTCACATGTGCTTAAATATGGAGGTAAATCTCCTACTGAGTGGCATGTCTTCATGAGATCTTCCTAAATCAACAAAATTATGGAACAGAGAGAATACAATATAAAAGAGAAGTTTATTATTTTTGTTGCATCTGTTTTTCTGGTGAGGAGTTGGGAGCAATTACGTGAGAGATCAGAATGTCCCACAGTGCAAAAAAACCCTGAGATTAGTGTGATTTTACTGAACCTTTTCAGGTAAAATTTTCATGTTTCTTTCTTAAACATCTTTTAATCAATACACACTTCATTTTTCTTTATAAAGAAAATGAGAGTTGTAGATGTGAAAGACTGTGTTCCTCTAAGGACACATCCCATTATACAGTAAGGGGATTATGTGATACAATGTCTGTATGTACACAGAGCCTAGGAACAACTGGATGCTTCAGTCACTGAGTCCTGTTCCCTGTCATGTCAGCAAACAGATGCATTACTGTGTTACTGGAGATATTCACTGGTTTATCCTCAAATGGCTGGTAAAGGATCAGATGGGTTTTTGGATTACGTTATCAAAAATGCAGGAAATTATACTGGCAAGTTTGCTTAAAGATGGCTGCTGAGGCCTTTCCAAGCATTAATCCTTGTGAAAATCAGTGCTAACCAGATGTGCAGATCTGAAGGGGCTCCACTAATTGGGCTGTGACTCCTTCAGTCACCAGCTGGTCTGCAAAGTCAGCCAGCAGTTTTCTAAATCATTATTTCCCAGGGTAGTCAGAAAAGTGTTACTTCTTGGAGGAGCTGTTGTCAGACCTTTTTAGGGGGGAGGGTATTTTGTTTATTTGTTTTTACTTTGAGATCAATGAGTTTGTGTAGAAATAGTAATTCAGAATTCTTAAATAGTTTTGTCTGAATGACTTTGGATTGGTGCTCTGCAATCCCTTGGGAACAATTTTGTTTAATCGAATTGATGACACCAAATGCCTGCAGATTCTTCCATGGTGTAGTCAGGAGTCCTTATTACTCAATTACATGCTTCTACATTCATTTTATGTTAATTCTCCTTCCATCCACCACACATCTGCCTCCACTCGTTTCTGTTGTTTTTGTTTTCAAGCACTTCAGATACTCTGCTTGGAATTTCTCTTGTAGATTTGTGGTCTTAAAATCCCTTTCTTTTATAGTTGACTTTTCTTCCGTGTAATTGTACGTCTTTATGGTAGGTCAGCATTTTAACTGTACAAGCTAAGACAGACTGTTTAATCAAATTTCAGTCTTAAAAACTGAGGCATCTACAACCATGAATATAATACTTATTCTGTTGACAGGTTTCATGAATGTTTCCCTCTACAGGCTCTGCTGACAGGACAAGTAGAAGCCTGCTAATTACTAACTTTGTGTCTTGAAAGTTTGGGGCTTGGCTTAGTGTCTGTGTGCTTAGTGATGGTTCATCACACTTTTTTTTTCCTCCTTTAAGATATAAGTATTTCTCATTGACAAATACATAAATTTGTACTGAAAATAGTAAGAATATTGTGTTTTATTTGCCATGCAAATCTATAAAAATCTCGTGTTGTAGGCACGCATCTTCCTTTTTTTTAGAACACTCTGGACAAAAAAACCCATCACAACACCTGCATAGGTTTGAAAAAGGATCTTTGCTTCTCAGCATTACCCTTTTCATTGACTCTTTGTCCTTCAATTTTTGCATTTATACCAAAATAAGAGATCCTTGAAGTCTCTCACAACACACATGAGTATTCTTCAGGGTTTTAATTTTTTTAAACCTTTTTCTTAAAATTGCATCTTTTCTAAGGCTTTTTCTGCACCATCCTTCATTTAGCAAATGTCAACAGACTAGACAGTTGGAAATCTAAATAATCTGTGACATTACTAAGATATTACACAATCCTATTTAGCTTTCCTCCTGTTGTTATTTTCCATTCCTCTCCTCCTCTGCTTCTTCTATGTGTGCATGGGCTATTTAAACTACATTCTGAGAGTGAGAAATCTCTTCTTTATAACTATTCATAAGACTCCCTGTGTTTTGCTGGTGCTACATAAACTTCACATAGTACCAATATCTAGCCATAATAAAAATCTGCTGGAGTGAATATGAAAAATAACTTTAGAAAGAACAATTTCAACTTTTTTTTTTTTCTTACAGTGTGTTCTGCTTTTATTCCACTTTACCCATTTACCAAAGAGGAAATTATTCAGGTGTCTGTTATACCACAAAAAATCCCTAATGGAATTGTCTAGGGCTTTGTATAAGCAAGTGTACAATCTTTAAAAGACTTGTTTACAGTAATTCGTGACCATAAGTATACACTAAAGGTCATTCTTTGAATAAATTCAGAGAAGTTATCAGTTATGTGGACTCTAAAATTTAATTGAAAGTGATCAAAACAGAGTGGTAAGAAACAGTGTTTGTATTTCATGAGGTCTAGCCAGAATGTTTTCAAGAATGCATGCTATCTCACGTACAGAAAAAACACAAATTACTTTTTGGCTATTCATGGAAATTTCTTTTTGTGCTGCTAGTTGTGATCTGTAGATAATTTTGTTCCTTACTCCTATCCTAACTCCTTAATATGTAATTTTTTCCTTTCTTTTCTTAAGCAAAACCATGTTTTGAAGACCAGTTCAACAGGTGCCAGCTTACCTGATTTTTTCTGAGCTTACATCTATAAATTGCTTTATATTCACCTTCAGATCCTCTCCATTCCCATAACTCCTCTGTCCTTAAGCAAAAGATTTAGTCAGAGGAAATTCTGTCAAACTTCCTCACACATCTTTCCAGTGATCTTATCTAATTCATCTGTGAGCATCCAGTAGCCTAATCAGATACCTTTGCAAAATCTCCCCCTTTGACTGACCTCAAGTGATAAACCGCTGTTCCTCCTAATGTGAACATAACATTTTCATTTGAAATCTACCCGTAGTCATAAAAGGTCCATGTCAAACATGTCTTCATATTGCCTGAGAAGTGACTTCAGGTGATCCCCTTTCTAAAGCACACCCACTTTGGCACTTTGCTTTGTGCAATCTCAATTAGGGGATGTGACACTGTACTTTTGAACAGTATTCAAAAGATCTTCTTTTGCAGCCTCTTTACTTTAGCTGTAGGTCTCACTGGTTGTCCTTGTTTTACTGCTGAAAGCAGACTGATGTGCCATTAAAAGCAGCTGAATAGTTTACATGCACTAATAATGTATAAACCATGCAGCCATTTTAGGGACAACTCTGAAACAGGAGACAGATGGAGTACACAACAAAATATAGTATTTTCAGGGGCGAAATAGCCAAAACCAACCAAACACCACCACCACAACAACAAAACAAACCCCAGAATTTTGCACATCTGTACAGAACAATGAGCTGCATATTCCCAGTGTGGACCATTACAGATTACATGGATAGCCTCAAACTGCCTGTTCTCTCCCTGCACTTACAGCCATACTCTTCCAAAAATAAAATGTGGATATGCACGTCTAAATAGAATACAGCTTTTAAGAGTGTGATATTATTTAAAAAAATGCTCCCTTTGATGACAGTTCACACCAATAAAACAGGTTTCAAGATAAAAATAGGTACATTGGTGTCCTGTCAAATGATTAAGTGAATATTTTTGTTTAAATATTGCACAATTGGCTACTTTCTGGTCTTATATAATAAAATGATCCATTGCTTCCTAGTAATTCTTATATCAGAAGTAGGAAGAAATTTTGCATTTTAGATTATTTGGAAGGACAGACTTCCACTGTGTGAAATTTAATATCCAAAACCTTAATTTTGTTTGAATGAATTTTCACAGAAGGCATTACATGATGAGATTCTGTTTCGGCTTCTACACTTTATTTCTGTGGCAATACTGATAATTAGTTAGATACAGTTGAAAGACTGACAGGGAAGAAATTAAGTGGTTTATGCAGTTTCTTTTTCAACTGTGTTACCTATTACTGAGCTAGTAAAATTGCAATTAAATGTAATTTGAAGAGTTCATCACATTGTAAATTTTCACCAAGGCCTCTAGCAGTTTTATTTGTGACAAATTACTCCATTGTTCAAATTATTCTGTTTTCAACCAAATGTTTGTCTGTTAACATGTTTGTTCTGTTCTGTTAGCATATGAAAGAGCAATGTATAGTTGAAAAATGTTATGAGAGAAGGTAATTTCCTTCTTTTTTTTTTAAGCAATATAAGTATGGGTAAATATTCAAGTATCTCAGCTTATTAACAGACATACCTTCCCCATACCAGCCACTGCATATTGTACAGGTTTGTGGCTAAATGCCAGGGTGAGCTCACAGGGTGTAGTGCTCACAGACAGCTCACGACATCTGAATAGCATTTTGACCTTGCTGAAACAAGAGTCCCAACTAGGCACCAGCTTGTTGGAAGCTGAGACATCACTGGAGATCTGCATGTGGAGTTCACACGGGGTTTCAAGGTGGCAGCAAAGTTAGAGAGGAGATATTTTGAAAATCAGCTGGTTCTTGGCATCTACTTGCATTCACAGGAAGCCTACAGAAAGAAACATATGTGCACAGCCTGCAGGAGAGCCATGTCGTATGGACTGTCCTATGTGAGCTTGGGAGCTCTTGTGTCTACAGGCAGCTGGCACATTACCAAAGGAAATTAGCTGCGGCTGGTATTACATAAGCAAATCCTTAAATAG
Organism: Strix uralensis; assembly: GCF_047716275.1. Taxonomy (NCBI): domain Eukaryota; kingdom Metazoa; phylum Chordata; class Aves; order Strigiformes; family Strigidae; genus Strix; species Strix uralensis. The sequence goes on from NC_134012.1 coordinate 46,547,772, forward strand.
GAAGCCGCTGCTGCAATGGCTCCTGCAGTCTTCTGGCTGGTCACATGGTTCACAGGGGAAAGGAGGTGTTGCCAGAACATCTTTGAATCGTGTTACAGATGAATTCAGAGGCAAGAGGATCTAGAGAGCAGCTGTATATCCGAGGGAGCAGAGTGGTCCCCTACCTCCTCTCCTGGCAGCTGCATTGAATGTTCTTTCTAAAAATCAGGCCAGCGCTGTGTCGCGGATGAGAGTTTTGACACGGTAATGATTTAGTAGGAAATCTAGATTTATTAATAACTAACAGCAATTTATCATTTCAAAATAATTCAGAAGTGTTGAAAGAAAGAGAAGTGACTTATTTACAGATTCTAAAATGACAAGATTCACACTAACTTACTTAATGATACCTTAATTTATACATACATACACGTGCATACATAAAACGTACAAACACACACACAGAGACAAAAGTATCTGGATCCAGTAGAATGAAGTATGTACCCAAACACCAATAAGCAGAGAAAGAATGGGTGAAAGAGAAGCTAGCTCAAAGAAAAATTTCCTTCTTCTCAAGTTTACGGTAAATACTCACAATGCCTTGGCATTCCTCAACGGGCGATAATTGAGACTCGAGCGGGTGGACTTCCCCCTGGCCTTCCGTCAGCTCTGGCAGCAGACGACACCTGAAGGGTTTGGTACCTGAGAGGCGTCCCAGCTCAGGGGAGGTGCTGGTCACAGGCCCGCTGCGATCCAGGAGAGCTCAAAAGGTCTCCCTGGTGGCCGCCATTTATAGGGTCCAAGATAACTGACTTTTGTCAGATACCTTCTGGTGCTTTCCAGCAGTTGCACAAGAACTTGATGAATGTGCAGCTCTGTTATTGTTCCCATTTGACCACATCCCAGGCACAGGTGTGCCAGGCCATTAGGAGATGATGGGCCGTTATAACTATTTCCGAGCAATCGGGAGGGGCAGGAGCCAGGCTTTAGCAGTCCTTGTCTCCACAGATTGGTGTATAGCTCACAGGATGTGGGTGGAATCACACCTAGCACCAAGCAGCGCAACAAGGAGGGGCAGGGAGGGGTGAGAATTGCACCACCACAGGCTGCTTATTTGAGATGAGAAGTCATTATGTGCAAGACAGAAGCATACATCTGTTAACTACTCCCAAAAGTATTTCTGTCAAGAATCCTCAAATTTCCATATTTTACAAATGCTGTTTTTCTTACCACCCTTAAACATCTGGTGATATGAAGCCTTTAAGTACAAAGAATAAAATGCTGAAGAATCTTTTACAGACTTTTTACACCATTACTTAGAGAATCCTGCTTTTGGCTTTTTTTTGGCTTACAGGATTTTTGATGTAAAATACACAGACTTCATGTATCACTTTGGTTTCTGTTCTTGAATACTTCGTAACATTTCTCTATTCCTGTTAAATGTTACGTTGAAAATTGTTTTCTGAATTTCCCCTGAGTCATTTAGAGTTCCAGATAAATGTGGCAGCTTTATATGCATCAGGATAATGAGCTGTTCCGTGTTTCATGTTCATGTTTTCATGAACCTTTGTAACTGCCAGTTTAAGTGCTTGGGATGCTAATTAGTGGGCCCAACTAACATAAACAAGCAAAGGTTTTGTGGCTTTTCTTTACTGTGCCATCTGAGAGGGGACATGAGATGGAAAATGAAGAGAGAAGGGAGACTGAAAACTTGTAAAATCATGTGAAAGAATAGGAACCCCTGCTTGGAGTATAGCCTTTTATAACATGCACAAAATCAGTGGTGTTCATCCAAGTTAAAATAATCACTCCGGATGCTTGTGTACATGAAAGTGAATCCATAAAGCCTCAAGGTGTTTCAAAGAGCAAGATAGAAGAAACTGACAAAGCCAAACCTAGAAGTTGGTTGAGGAGAGAGGAGAGCAGGAAATAGTATTCCAGTTCTTCAGCAGAGTTTTCATTGCTTCTAGTATTTTGAGATCACCATTACTCTGAATAATCAGGTCCTTCTCTGGCCCAGTGAGTGATGGACATATGCACACCATATACAGACCACTCTGAATCCTCTCTTGCTATAGTTTGCAAGCTTTGGGTCCTTCCCACTTACCCCCAACCTGCTCAGGTTAGCATATTATACAGCATATATCCTTTTTTCTTTCTAGTTATATTTTCTAGAAAATAACATATCTACACTTTACTTCTCATTAACTTCAGCTGTTAAAACTACTGACAAATCAGCAGACAAAACTGCAGTATATTGTCTTAACCAATGCTGATATCAAAAGTAAGGAAGTTTTGATTTTTTTTTTTCTGAAAGGAACTGCTCCAAATACTCTAAACTGATAGATATGGATCTAAGTACGGACTTTAAAAAGAAATTTGCCAGGATAGTTTCTGCACAAGAGCACTTTGGAAAACTGTAATCGATGATATAAAAAATTGTTTCAATATTAATTTTGAATACTGTGTGAACTATAAATTGTTAAAGATTCTCAAAGCTCCAAAGCGCTGACAAATAAGCCAATATTAACAAATATTCAGTAAACATCAGTCATTTAGAATTTGGGGATTATTCATGAACACATTTAACAATGCTATTGACAATATACCCAGAAGAAATCAGTGCAGCAGAGTTTTAAGAGAGCTGCTATCATAGCCATTTATTGATATAGTACAGATGTAAGTGGGCTGCACTTAGAAACAAATGGAATAGACCATGCCTCACTGAAGATAAGTAATTGTTAGCACTTTTAATGCAAGGCTCTAATCTTAATTCAAAAGACATTTATTTAGAGCATCTGAAGCATCTGGTAATTAAGTATATTTAATATTTAATTGTAAATAAAATCTTGTGTGTGAAGGAATTAAACACATTTTATCACATCCCCAAACATTATGCAAAGGACATAGTATGTGTAATATTAATGAAAAATGAGCATTAAAAGATTTAGCTTTCCTGGTGATAAATGTACTTTTAAGAAAAGCTGGGTGAAGTGAAATGATTTCAGGAAAATAGACTGCCTTCTATAGAAGGAAATAGGAAAGTTATGAACAAAAAACAATTATGAAGAAAAATAAAAGCAAATCAAAAGGATCACTACAAAGGAAATCTTTATCAAAAGCAGCAATTTCCCTCAAAAATTTCTGTTTAAGATTTAGAGATACAGTTACTTGTCTAAGGGCTTTTCAATAATTTCATGTTTCAATTTTTTTCATGACAAACACTTAATAGTGTAAGATCTTGTACTTAATAAGCAAGTGTTAAAAAGTCAATATTTAAAAGTGTACTGCATAGTATTTGCTTTGTATATTACATTAAGTTGCTAAGATTTCACTGGCTGAAATGAAAGCATCGTCAATGTCACCAAAATTACTCTAAAAAAATATTTACATTGAATGTCACTTTTTTTTTCTTTTTTCTAAGTAGAATAAAAGAAAAAAACTGGCTTTGTGTTGAGGAAATTATTCCATTAGACTTAAGGTGAAACATATTATTGCTGGCAATAGAAAGCCAAAGCAAAGTAAAGGCTGGGACCACTCCTCCTGCCTGTCTGCTGGTTAGATTATTTATTCAGGACATGGAAAACTAGAAGTCAACATTGGTTTATTTTGTCTAAATAATTAAGTGCTTCTTGGAGTGAAAACTGTAATTCTGGTGTCCAATTACTGTCACCCTTGAAAACTGTCCAAAGTTTCAGAAAGCCATTCTGATTATTATTATCTGTTTCAGCACATCAAATTTTATACCAGAGAAATAGACACACTTGCTCTTCAGCATATTTTATTTGATGGATAGAGGTGAGGGAACTTTTTTCCAAATTTTACTCTCACTTTACATCCATGACTAACAGAGTGCTAAACGTACTCTGGAGGAAAAATACTTGGACCGCTGGTGAAAGCACTCTCTGGGCATTAGCAGCACGGCGTTTCTGTTCTCTACATCAGCAAATGTTTGCATATGCAGAGAGGAGTTGTGTCAGCCGGACAGAATGGGAAAACCCTGCTCCTAAACACGCTGTTGCTTAGCAGTCCTTCTCTGGAAGGTGGGAAATGTAATTCAAATTCACCTGCAGCCTACATTTCCCTTTTTGAATAAATATCATGATCATGCTCAAAAGTTTCTGAAAAACACTTCCACTATAGAATAGTATTCATAATTCCTCAATATCTGTTTTTCTCTGTATCTACCACCACCTTCTGCTTTTTTGTTGTTTTTGGGGAGGCTTTCTTTTAAGCATTGTGTCCCTTCATTCCATGGACAACATGTCAATCATATTAATTATTTTATGGTCTATTTTTGTTTTACCAGGGTCTTTACTATATTAATATGTATTTTTCTTGACAGGTACAAAATCACCAGAGGGACATATACAGTGAATTGAAAATTTTCTTAATTACAGGAATCCTTTATAACATGCTAATTCAGAATTATTGTAGCCTTAAACTGGCCAAGGAATTAGCTAAACCATTAATTATTGACTAAATATTGACACTGAAAATCATAGATAACTAGTGAATCAGAATGCTATGTGAGGTTTCCTTAGGTGTAATCCCCCTTACACCAAAAGACTAAGCAGATTTGAGTGTGCTATACCAGAATATACCCTGTTTATTCAAGTTCACTTCAGTGAAAATTCAAAGAAAAAAGGAAAATTCAAAAGTGAATTTATTATTCTTTGGATATGGTATTTTAAATATAAATATTTTTACACTGTATTACACAGAAGTCTATGGACCTCTTTACTGCAATTGGTTTTGCAATCTTGCCTCAGACTCATTATCAGCATAGCAGGGTTTTATATTTCAAGGTCTGTATTCCTGCCATTCAGTCACAATAGCAACGATGCCATAAATTGCATATATCTGCAAAATGCAAGAGCAGTTGGTGAGGTAATATTGACTCACTTGTAACTCCTTTTTTACAAAATGCTCCTTTATAGGGTAATTCTGTCTTGTAAGAAGAGTTCCCACTTTGTCTTGTAGAACTCTTTATTGAAGAAGTTAATCTTGTCTTGAAATTATTTGGCAAATGCAGTTACTAAAGTGCATGCTTTAGATAATTTTACTTCTGTTACCTTGTTTGTCCAGAAAAAAAAAAAACAAACAATTTTGTTTCAATTTTTTCAAGGTTTCTGCACACACCACACACTTTCTGATAAACCAGTGTTACAACAGCCTATGCTTCTCTATCAGAAATACTGATCTACTTATTTCTCGTGCACTATAGGTTCACACAGAGAGGGTTCCATAGTACAGGTTTCACACTCATGTTCATTTCTCACTGAGAAATTTCATATGCATTTTTCTGTTTCTGTGTAACTCCATCTGTGCTACGTGCAGTGAATTTGTAACATGGGGTGTGCAAAGGAAGAACTGCTTTTTTTACTCTTTAATGGAAGCGTCTTCCATTACCCTTACTTCTGGAAAAACTGATGGTTCACTTTCCTAATGTAGAAAAGTTTGAGCTCCTTAAAATTCAAAACCACACATCTGAAACTAGTGTGATAGAGCATCCCTCATTCTTGACTGGTTACTTGGATGGAGTACTGTGGACAATTATCTCTCACTCAGTGTGTGTGCAGATCAGGTAGTGCATTCTGGCAAAGGGCTTCTGCCTCGGTGTAAGAAACCTTCCTTACTATTTCCATGCAAAGATTTTTATCCCTATCCTAACATCTTCATATTATAATTCCATAAGAGTTTAAGTAAATTCTGAAATACTTTTTCATTAAAAGAAAAAATGTATTTGCATTAGCATTACAAGTGGTTTGTACTTGGCTGGCTGCAAAGTGGTGGGTTGTACTTGACTGGACTTGTGGTGGGTTGACCTTGGCTGGATGCCAGGTGCCCACCAAAGCTTCTCTATCGCTCCCCCTCCTCAGCTGAACAGGGGGAGAAAAATACGATGACAGTCTCGTGGGTCAAGATAAGGACAGGGAGAGATCACTCAGCAATTGCCATCATAAGAAAAACAGACTCAACTTGGGAAAATTCATTTACTACCAATCAAATCTGAGTAGGGTAATAAGAAAAAAAAACAAATCTTAAAAACACCTTCACAGAATCACAGAATCACAGAATCGTCTAGGTTGGAAAAGACCTTGAAGATCATCCAGTCCAACCATCAACCCAACATTAACAGTTCCCAACTACACCATATCCCTCAGAGCGAAGTCGGCCCTACTCTTAAACACCTCCAGGGATGGGGACTCTACCACCTCCCTGGGCAGCCCATTCCAATGCCTAACAACCTGTTCTGTAAAGAAATACTTCCGAATATCCAGTCTAAACCTTCCCTGGCGCAACTTGAGGCCATTCCCTCTTGTCCTATCGCTTATTACTTGGTTAAAGAGGCTCATCCCCAGCTCTCTGCAACCTCCTTTCAGGTAGCTGTAGAGGGCGATGAGGTCACCCCTCAGCCTCCTCCAGACTAAACAACCCCAGTTCCCTCAGCCGCTCCTCGTACAACCTGTGCTCCAGACCCTTCACCAGCTTCGTTGCCCTTCTCTGGACACGCTCGAGTCATTCAATGTCCTTTTTGTAGTGAGGGGCCCAAAACTGAACACAGTCATCGAGGTGCGGCCTCACCAGTGCCGAGTACAGAGGCAAGATCACTTCCCTGTCCCTGCTGGCCACGCTATTTCTGATGCAAGCCAGGATGCCATTGGCCTTCTTGGCCACCTGGGCACACTGCTGGCTCCTGTTCAGCCGGCTGTCAATCAACACCCCCAGGTCCCTCTCTGACTGGCAGCTCTCCAGCCACTCCTCCCCAAGCCTGTAGCGCTGCTGGGAGTTGTTGTGGCCCAAGTGCAGCACCCGGCATTTGGCCTTATTGAAACTCCTACAGCTGGCCTCAGCCCATCGCTCCAGCCTGTCCAGATCTCTCTGCAGAGCCTCCCTACCCTCGAGCACATCAACACTCCCACCCAACTTGGTGTCATCTGCAGACTTACTGAGGGTGCACTCGATCCCCTCATCCAGATCATCAATAAAGATGTTAAACAGGAGTGGCCCCAAAACCAAGCCCTGGGGGACACCACTCGTGACTGGCCTTCAACTGGATTTAACTCCATTCACCACAACTCTTTGGGCCCGGCCATCCAACCAGTTTCTTACCCAGCAAAGCGTGTGCCCATCCGAGCCACAAGCAGCCATTTTTGCCAGGAGAATGCTGTGGGAAATGGTGTCAAAGGCCTTACTGAAGTCAAGGTAGACAACATCCACAGCCTTTCCCTCATCCAATAAGCAGGTCGCCCTGTCGTAGAAGGAGATCAGGTTTGTCAAGCAGGACTTGCCTTTCATAAACCCATGCTGACTGGGCCTGATCATCGTGCAAGGGAAGAACTCTGAAAGCAAAGGAAGAGCTGTATTCGTTGTCAGGAGGTAGACACAGAATTTTTTTCCAGAAAAAAATTACGTCATACCCTAACACTCTTTAAGTGCTAAGAGTCTTCCCCAGTAACAGACCAGCTACGTAAAATGTTAAATCTGAGACAGCAAGGGATATAGGTTGAAAGTGATGCATCATTAAAAAAAATAACCAACTTGTTGCATAGATCTGTCTTAGAAACAAGCTTAGTATATTCAGTAGGTAAAGGATTCAAGAGTCTAGTTCAACTACCATAAACAGGGTCATACAACACCCCTCAATGCTATAAAATTGTGTTTTGACTTACCATCATAGCCTCAGAGTATAGCAGTTTTGATGCTTTCTGAGAAAAATCCAGTGTGTTGTCTGTGATGAAGCATCTAGGGAGAGAGTGCAAGAAAATAATAAGCACTGGGTGAATGCACTTGGGTGTCTCTCATACGTGGCTGGCTGGAATGTTACTCTTTTGGGAGCAGAGAATTGTGGAACGGCTGTTGTTTTGTCTCAAAATTTCTGTCAAGAGATGACTATGATTAGTTAATAAATTAATGTCTTCCTGTTGTGAGTATGCAGAAAAATGCCTATCAGTTACAGCTCATCCTTGAATTAGAGTAAGCAGTCCAACTCTGTCATTATTTTATGGTAGCACAGCTAAACTACAGGTCCTTATGAGAAGTAACGGTTGGTAAGAAGCAAGCTCATTTCTACTTATCAAGTATGTTGCTTTATTTCACTGTTTAAAATCTCATTTTTTTCTGGCATACTGCTATAATTACCAGATAGCAACCATAAATGTATGATCATAAATATATAACAAAGTCTTTGAATGCCTGTGAATGTGTCACACAGTTTCAGTGGCATTCTATGTCTTGTTCTGCCATATATTTTCTTTGCAAATGTTGTAACATTACTCTGCAGAAAAATATTTCTAGCTTAAAACATAAACAAGGCAAATAAGTATTTTTGCAGGAAAATCTATAACCATGTGTTATATTCTGGTTGTACCACCTGGCCTACAGACTAGTGGTAAGTATTAGAAGGTTAACCTTGATCAATGATCACTCCCCCTCAATAGGGTATTCACTTTTTGGCCTGACTAAATTTTGTGCTGGAATCTCTGCTGCCATTGCAATCAGTACTGACAGCTTGATTTAACTGGAAGCACTCTTGATTATTTAGGAGAATGTACTGGGAGCAAGGCAGATACAGAAGAAATGCAGCACATCAAAAAAAAAAATTTAAAAAATTACATAATTTTCCAGGTACTTCACAAAACAGACACAGCCAAGCTTATGTAACTCAAAGACTTTCTTTTGTTGGAAAATGTTGCACAGTTATTTAAAATTCGCCATCTTGTAAACCAGCATTTCCCTTTTTATACTATTTTGTGGCAAGTTCCCTTTCTATTTTTAGCATTTGAAAGCTGTGTTTGAGAGTGTTTTTTGTAACAGCTGTGTTTTGTTAAAGTAAGGTGAATTTCCTTTTAGGTCAAATAGTGCCTAAAACTGGAACATGTTTATCAGGAGGTTCCTACAGAAAATATACTGTCATCAATATGTACTAGCACATATTTTGATGTGCAGTAGCATATCAGAAGCTACAATCTCTTGTCTTGGTACTGAGTTTCAGATCCATATATGTCACTGAGGTGAGATCTGAGTGCATTAAGTGCCTGACAGGACATTGCTTGCTATATAATGTCGGTAGTGATTCAGTTAGTAAAAAGCTAACAATGTTTTCTCAGGCCATGTGTAACAAAAATACCTGTCTGAGTTGTGATATAAACAGATATAAATGAATAAATGCTGTTACTTCCAGGATAACACTAAAACTTTTAAAAAACAGGGGAAAAAATGTTGTATGAGAGTGGATAGGAAGTAAATATAGTAGGTAATGTGAATTGCATATTTCAGCATGACAGCTCACTAGGCAAATCGTAGCATTAAATAGTCTCAGCTTTCCTTTTAGCTAGTACTGAGTTAATAAAACTCGTATTGATCTAGCTGTGTGTTGAAAAACTGACAAAAGAGGATGACCATACTGAAAGGAAGGAAGATAAAATTTTAGAGTAATTCAGGTAAGATGGCTCTGTATGGAAAAGAAGATAATTCCTTTTTCTGGCTTTATCTTCTGCTGTGCTACCTCAATAAGGAAAAACAATGTCCAAACTGAAGTTTAAGAAATACGAACTACTGTACATATTTGCTGTGCTCTAAGCAAGAGTTTGCCTGAGCAAAGGAAATGTTTTCAGAGATATTTTACAAACTTCAGACTGGTTCTTCTCATGCTTTATGTGAAGTCTATTGAAATCCTAAAAAGAATCACTTTGAAAGCTTGAATTGCTTTAATTCCTGCCTTTACTGTACAGATGGCCTGGTACTTATAGAAAATCAGCAGCACTAGCCTGGATTTTGAGTAGTGTCTCTATAGAAAGTTAACCATAGTAATCCTGCTGTGATGATAGAGAAGTTTTAGCAACAAAGCTGGCTTTAAAATAAGCGAGGATGCTGGACCATAAAATGCGGTAAAGAACAGCTTTGGATATAAGGAAGCATCTTAACATGGTGCTGGTCCTGAGTATCTCATACGGTTCAATCATGGCCTTGTAATAACTGCTTGGTAAAATCTGTAAAACTGTTTAAAAATTAAATAAATGCATTAGAAGAATTCACCTGTCCTTCTCTCTGCATAAGCGGAAGCACCTCTGCTCTGAGTTTAACCTGTTTATTAGGCATCTCTGAAAAACATCCTCTGTGTTTCAGTCATGTGAAGACACTAAGGCTTCTTTTATCAGAGTCTACAATGATAGGCTTAGGTGTAGGGCATATTGTATGCTGCTATTATTAGGACTTTCAGTGGATTCTGACATACACAGTCGTAATACATTTTCTTTCCTCATCTACAGCATTTAGGAAGCTGTTCTAGTGTACTTTATTTTTTTCTTTTTTTCTTTAAACTTCCCTCTAGGAATTTTCCTTTCCTCATCTAGGCAAAATTTCTCTACTTAAAACTATCACTGGAGTTGGAGGAAAATTTGGAATTTTCATTCCATAAAAGCTTCAATACTTCAACACTTTAGAGAGTCTGTGGTCTCCAAAGAAGCAGTAAAACCATGAAAGTCTTAGAAGGAAAAGGGGGTGAAAAGTTTGGTTTAGAATTCCTGTGAAATATAAAGAAACTGAAGCAGTTGTAGTTTTTTAAATTGTTACGTTCTTACTTTCTTGAAGCTAGCTCAAGTAAAAGATTTTGTGTCTTCCAGGTTACAATTTTGATATACCTAAAGTCTGTATTGCACTTTAGGCATCCCAAGAAGCTGAAGAACTAAACTGAGGGTGAGAACAATCTACTGTGAATCACAGAGTAACTTTTTTTAATAATAACAAATGCTCTTGGATAGGTGATATTCAAAACTATTACTTTCAGCTGTGCTGAACTCCCTAGAGTTGTTTTTGAAGACTGGGCTCTCAATCAGGTGTATTAATTTTCTTTAAACTGTTGTATTTACCTCAAGAAGCAATTTTTTTTTTTTTTTTTTAAAGGAAAATGTATTTATGATTTGCTGGGAGAGCTTGCCTCTTGCAATGAAAAGGAATTGCTTGAAATTCATTGTTCTCACTGTTGAAAGGTGTAGCATGTCCGTGCCCTAGCTAAGGGTGATTTTTTTGTAATTTATATTATTCCCAGCAGGAAAAAATGCTTCCTTGCATTTTCTCATTGCTCAGTGAGACTGGGTTATTTTTTAACAATTGTGTCTTACTTGTAATACCTTGATGGAATCTATGCAATTTGCATCTGCTTTTTAGTCTTGATAGGTGTATGTGCAGAAAAAAAATGTATTCTTTCTCAAGTGCTTTTTTTAGTGTTTGACAGCTCACAAACAGTGTTTTAGTAAATGCCTAGTGATATCTGACACTGCCGTTTTCACAATGTATTTCTTAAATATAGCACAGTCAGGCTACATTTGCAAAATATTTGGTAATTTGTTCATGTAAACATCTGCTGACTTTTACAATTTAAAAACAATTGGCATTCACAGAAGGTGTTCTGCCTGGCAACCTTGAGCCATTTTTTCTCAAACTACAAAGTGTGAAATCCCTTCCTGAAACCATGCACATGAAGAAGGAGGCAATCGTATTGTGGAAGTCCAAGTGCCTTCTACACAGTTTTGTTATAAAGACCAATAATAGCACTGTAGTGCCATCTGCTGAAAAGTAGTGAGGACCCACTGGTATGTGAGCAGAGTTTTCTAAATGGCCTTTTCTATCTTGGATGGCAGATTCTCACTTCCCTCAAACTTCTCTGCCTGTCTACAATTATCACTATCTTAACTTTTTTTCTTCTTATAGTGAATCTCATTAGGGTTCTCAATCATAAAACCATCTCTGCTGCAGTGTTCTCACTTCAGTGGTGTTTATGTAGCAAACCCAGGAAAGTTAAGACAGAGGCTAAAAATATTTCATATTAATCAGCCAGAAGATTTTTTCTGTAACTTCACTGTGCTCTGAGATCCCAAACATAGATTTAGAAGCAAATGGACAATGTAAATCAAGAGGTGGTCTCTGTTTTCAGGCCCCCTGATTTTGTTATCTAATACCACCAGTTTCTTCCTTGGGTTGGTTTGGTTTTGGGGTTTTGTCTATGCTAGATGAAAGCATTATCTACCTTAAATAAAAGGTCTGCATCCATTTGTTTTATAGCCCTTGCACTTACGTCTTGCTCCCCTTTTCTTTGAACTGGGCTCAGCTACCTCTCCTCCAAACAATGTAGCTAATAGCCTGAAAGGAGAGCATGCAGTGCAACATCAGGAATGGCAGAGCAAATCTGGGTATGGTCACTGCCCTTCTGACAGAGCAGGGGCTGCTGTCCTCCCTTTAAATAGCCTCTTTGTCAGGAAGGTAACAACAACCATCACCAGTGGATGGTGGATGGCATAGCTCTAAAGGTGTCTCTAAGTCATGATTTTTAGTGGATTGCCAAACCCTAAAGACAATGATCGCTTCAGTGCTGTGCAAGCAGCTTCAGGTTTCATTTATTCAGAGCTTTGAAAGTTGTTTTAACAAAGGGATTCCTAGGCATTGTTCTCGCTTGTCATGATACCTGTCATGATATTCTTTTCAACAAGATAACTTTCTCTTAATCAGTAGCTAGAAAAGTGCTGAAAGTGGACTTAGGTTGTTAATGGCTGCAAAGAAACAGAATGGAGAGAAGTATGTGCTTATAACAAAATGCTAGGTGATATATTTAAATGCTAATGAGGGAAACTGAAGGTCTTAAAAAATATAAAAATCAGTGCTTTTGCTACTCATGATGTGACACTCAATCTGTTAGTCATAATGGTTTGCTTCTCTCTGTATTAGTTCAAATGAATATATATGTAAGGAAAACAGCATTGCAAATCACTGTTAAAGAGGAACACAAGGCTAGAAGTTTGACTTTACTGCAAAAAATATCTTTTTACCTCTTTGATAACAGAAATTAAAGCAATAGGTTTTCAAGACTTTTACATCTGTAAACTTTTTTGATTAAATGTAATAGTGTTAAAGCAGACGATAAATCATAGCAAGAACATTAGTATAGAAAACAATGTAATGTAAAAAGCAATCAAAAGGACAGTAGAGGTTACAAGTCTGATGGCCAAATACATATATTTTAGGACCAGAAAACAATGTTCCATCTATTTGGCTGTAATAATAATAATAATATTGATTTGAAGTTTGAGATTCTCCTTCAGTATATGGGCAAAGAGCAAGATCATTGATTAAATATACTAGTGTCTTCTAAGGGTCTGAATGAAGACTAGATGCACAGTGGTGCAGAAAGTCACAAACAGAAAGTATCTGTAGAGATGGATCAATAACCATAGTGGAAATGGGTCCCTTGGGGTACTCCCTATACGTGCTGATGCCTTATGAAAGGGCACGTTTCATGTGAAACAGACTCAGCCTTTCTGTAAAGGTGCCTTTATGGCTCAGTCTGACTGGACAATTGTGCTCTGGTTTCATAGTAGTTTGCAAGTTCCAGATCTCGGTTTTAATCTGTTTTAGACTGGGAGAAATATATTTTGTTTCCATAAGCATAGTAAGTGTATGCTGGCATCAACCCTAGTCATGAAGGTCCTGGTTCCTGTGCTAAGCAGTGCATGTTCACATCCTTTCCCTATCTGATTTAAGAGACAGGAGGTGATGAAGACAGAGAAAGCTGTGGGCCTTCCTCTCACCCATTCCTTGGTGAATTCACATCAGGTCAACCAGATTCCAGGTCACCTTTTTGTACTGTCACCTGCAGAACTGAAGATTTCTTCTCACACTTTCCCAGCAGAAGTTACCAAAATATATCCATGAACCACTATAGCATTGTCTCAATTTTGACATGGCTAATTTTAATGGCTATGTCAGCAGATGGTCACTGTCATTTATTTTGTTTTAAGAGCCTAGTATTTTTGTGGTGCTGGTTCAGTTGTTTGCATTGGAATAATACTTCATTTTGCTGCCCAGGGATCCATAAAAATGGATCACTGGAAAGAATTTCTGTCACATCAATAGGCTCCTTATCTAAACTCCCAAAATCTTTCTAACTCAGACTTCTCAGGTGAAGTGGTAAGCCTAGCTTAGTAACTTTGTCACCAGCAACTTAATAAACAACTAAGAAAAGAACAGTCTCAAAATCCAAACTTGATATGCTACATATCCCATTCAGCTGGAATCAATTAAACAATCAATTTAACCTAATTAAATTACCATCTAATTAATAAAGGAAAAATAGCTCCATAAGAGACAAGACTGTCCATTTTAACTTCAGACCCTAATATTAGGGTGGCCAACTAAGTTTACAAAATTCCCTCTCACTGATCAAAAGCTGTAGTTTTAACAGCAGTTGAAGAGGCCTTAGGTGAGAGTGGTAGTACTTGATGGGTCAAAGTGCTTATTTGTATGAAGGTGTCACTTGGTCAGTTTTGATAAAATACATTTAGAAACCTTCCTAGCTAACTACTAATCTTTTATCCTTGCTCACTTTATATGCAGATACATATACTTTGCTTAGTAAACTTACTGAGTCTTTTTTCTGAACATTTAGATAGTGGAGAATTTTTGTGATGACATTTTCTTAACGACAAAAGTGCTTGCTCATAACTGATAAATGATGTGACTGCTTTCCAGAAGCAAGGCATCTACAGAGTTGTTCCTTCTGTACTTTTTCAGTTGCCATCCTTATGTGACTTTACTTTTCAGGCACATTATGATTCTGACTTTAAAATCCATATTGTGCTACACGGTCAGTAACAGACCTCTGCATCCTGATGTGTTTAAGGATAACTTAAAAATAAAGGGAAACAAGGGTTGTTCACTTCAATTTCATTGGTTTTTACCAATTTTGGCTTTTAGTTTCTATTCAGGTTTTAAATTTTATTTTGCTATGACCTGTGAACTTCTTATAGCAGTTCCATTTTGTTTTCTTCTCCTTTTAGTCAGCCATTTCTGATATCTGTAAGAATGGGTGTTTTGCTCAGGAAAGCACAGTGCTGCTGAATATTTGCAGCACAATATACAACATAAAAATTACTACTGGCACTGTTAGCTGTGGAAATACAACAGTTGAGATTTAAAATATGTTCAATAATTAATGATTTTGCTTACAAGGTGGTTCAAATATTTTCTTCTGGTCATTATAATTCAGGAGCAAAATACTTGATTATGTTCTGAAATACATTTCATATTTGAGATGTTTGTGTTTAGAGAAGCATTTGGGTTGATTTTCTTCTAAAAACATGTGATTCCTTATGAAAACACACAGCTGTAAGTCTCTAGGAACCTTGTGTACTTGTGCTACAGCAAATAATTTAGTCCTCAGTAGTAATATAGGTAACTTGAGATGTCTGTTGTGAAGGGGAGGTGTTTAATCTAGGTAAGTAATTTTGCTGGATCTAAAAATAAAATTTATATGCTGTGCATCTCAAATCTGAAATGTGGTAACAAGTGAGATCTACCTATCCAAACTGAATAAAAATAGTTATGATAGGGTGAGAATAAATGCATTGTTAATTATGAAATTATATTCATTTATTGAATGTTGCTGTATCATCAGCTGTTCAACAAATAGTTTAAGAGAGTAATAAAACTAGAATTGACTTAAACTTTTTAAGATGGTCAAGGAAACAATTCATATAAACAAATGTGCATACATACTCTTCTACACATTTTGATAAAAGTACTATACACAGAATTATATTTGTGACACTGAATAGGAAAAGGCAAAAGTTTTAAAATTATTGTTGTATTTGGCTTCTGTTTGTCTGCTCAAATAGGCAATTTGAAATAACTAAAGAAAATGTTGCCTCATCATGGGACTACTGAGCAGAGAGATCTTCCTGAGATATGTCTCTACTAGAGCTATGTCTACATTAGGAAGAAATGTGGTGCTGAGATCCTGCATTAATGTGACATGCACGTTGGACATTTTACTTCAGCCAAACTTTAGACCAGTCCCCTGCATACAATGTATTTGTTGAGAATTGGGTTGAAACTGAGCAAACAAAAATTTTTCTCTTGTCTGTGAACCCTAAGTAGTCCAACATGTCCATACTGCCCTTTCTTCTGTCTCCTGCAGATGGTGGTACATGTTACTGCAACTATGGTAACATGACATTTATATTTGTTCCTGCTTAGTTTCTCCCATTATTTCTGTTTGTACCTGCTTGTTTCCAGGTGGCACCACTCAGTGGCCTGAGTCTCCTGCTGACTCTGAGGAGGCCAAAGAAGAATGGTAAAGAAAAAGGGGAGCGAGGCAGGCAATATCCTAACACGCAGGTACCACTTTGGCCCCAGGACATTGAATAATCAATGGTGGGTTCAAAGCTTTCAGATGTAGAGCAACACAGATGAAACCTTGTGCCAAGACCCTGTGCCTTGAGTTTGCTACTGTTGATGAAATTTTGGGAGATTGCCCAAATCTGTGTTCAAAAAAGCTGCTATCACCCTGGTGGGGAAACCTTGGCACTGTTGGACCATACAAGTCAATGGCTAGCAAGTTCAGGGTGGCCTGCAGGTAAGAAAATGGGTATTGTTATGCAGGCCTTAGGAGAGCACCAAGGAAAATTTAGGGACATTTCTACTGCCTGTGCTGGAAGGACTCATGACACCTGTGTTGTTCGTCGTGCTGGCTTTAAAAAAGGATGCTGACACCTGCTCTTTGTGCAGTGGCAGAATCATCTAGAAAATGTAGCTACCAATCTATGTTCTGGCAGTACTACGTGATCCCACTGCACCTTTGGATTGTGAGGGAATAATCAAACCATGGTGTAGCCCTGATGCTGAAGTGCTACTAGAAAACTTCCAGGCCCTCCTACCAATTCTCCCCATTCTAAAAATGTGTATAAAATACTTATTCTGGAACTGTGATCACTGGCACAGGAGGTTGTTGGCATGAGCTGTGGCCAGAAACACACCACAGAGGTGTTCCTGTCTGACACACCACAGAGAGGTGATGCAGAGCCAAGGAATGAAAATCCCAAATGATGAGATCTCCTCCAGGCTTTCCCATATAATGAACCTGAGACTGTGGTTGTGAGCACCCAGGCATGTAGCAGAATCTGTAGTGTGCTTATACCAAAAGATCTGTTCAAGATAGCCACAGCAGGGGCATATCTCCAGAGTGTGGCTATTGTCCCAGACTGTTGGTTCAGTGACTTTTCTTGTCTTGAATTTTGTTTATAATTTATTCTCTTTTTTTATGGTATTGCCACCAGATTACCTGCTATCACAGAAGCCTTAGACCTTTAGACCTTAGCCTTAGACCTTCTTTTGACACCTGTTTATGAATTTTGCTGTTTCCTTAGATCCACTGACTGCATCAAACTCTATCTTTTAGGAGACCAAAGAGACTAACAGGAAAGTGTTAGGAAAAGAAAGATTAATAGAATGACAATAGATGAGTTGTGGGGATGGCAAGAGTAGGTAGAGTAGGCACGTAAAGCAGGAGAATTGTCTTATATGTATGTTTATGAGATCTGGGCCTTACAAGGGGCTTGAGATGCTGTAGATAATAATATGAAATAACCAGTGCAGTTTGGCTTGTTACAATGCACTACCACCTGTTTGTTGTGGCAGTGGAAGCTTTAAAGACAGTCTGTTGGGACACACACTGTGTATTATGTCCTGGAAGACCATGCTGGTACAGCCCACTCATCAGTCCTGTGTTGCCACTTGAGGCTGGCATACATTTGGAAACCACAGAGAAGAAGTCTTCCCATATAGTGTTTTCCAAAATGAATCTAATTCATACTCACTGTAACTGGTTCACGAACCAAACTAGCGAGGGAAGTAATATGGGGATTCACTTCGGGAGCTCACTACTGGTATTGATGCTAATGTTGTCATGGTGTGTGTCTCAAAATAAGGAAATTTTGCTGTCTTTTGTGTTTGATTAGCACTTGGTGTTGTTTTTAAAGCTATCTGTGAACAATGCAAATTTATAGAAAAATCAATAATGTGTTTTTAAGTTTAGTAATCAGATGGTGTTTTATCACCATTCTCCACACTAAAAGGGACTAGAGGCTTGCTGTTTGTTAGTGAAAACTAAAATAAAATGTGACATTGGTAGGATTTCAAATGAGTTGAGGAAGGTACTTTTCCAATGGTATCATGAAGTCCCAAAGGCTGTCTCTGTTGAAATTGCTAACAGCATGGGAGGAAAGTTATTTTTTCCAGCTGTCATACTCTGATTTTCTTGCTTGAACTCAAAGATCCAATATTGTTATTCATCCATCAGTAATATACTGAAATCATGTTATTTAATGTTTGTATTTCACTTTTCATCTCCAGAAAGAGGCTATGTTTTGCAGCCTCAATAAGGAAGTAGAAGAGAGCTACTGTGAAGGAGAAATTGCACTTCCCCTCTTGTCTGTCCTGGCAGATACTGCTTTTTTAATACCCAGACAAAGGAATAATAGGGATGCTATGATTCAGAATTGACCCATACTTCAATTCTTCAGGGTAAACTTATGTGAAAATGTGTGGTACTTAGCATAGTGGATCTCCACCACTCAATCACAGTTAGTTTTTATAATAATAGTAATATAGTTGTTTAGTGGTGTAGAGGGTGCTTAGTAAAATAAACAAATTCAGAAATTCAGAATTTCAGAAATGCTTTAGCAGAATTTTTCCCTCTTTGCTTAAAAATATATAATTATTAATTACTTACATTTCTTCAAAACCAAGTATTTTTCACAGTGAAGTAAAAGCTTACAACTATTAGCAACACAAAATCTATAGCTGAACTCCTTTATGCTTTCTGCAGAATGTTTGATGGGTTTTTATTTTTGCCTGATGTAGTCTCTAAATTATTGTTATACTTTGGAAAAGTGGATGCAAACAGTTCCATTTATGGCTCTCTTGTGAAAGTTCAGGACTCATTATTTTAAATAACCAAGGGTAAGATAAGATTCTGTAATTTTAGAGAAAAGGGAAAGACTATCACTGGGCAGACTAGTGATCAGAACCCAGCTCTCATTTAGACTCTGGGATACATTTCCCCACCCCCCTCCCTTTTTTTTTTTTTTTTGTTAAATGGTGCTGATTTGTCCCATACATATAATGGCTATAATCCCCACAACCAAACTTGTCAGTCATTCTGTACCATAATAATGTGCTGAGATTTTAAAAAGGCTGGTGATGAGTAGGATCTCATTTAAGCAACAAAGAAAACTCAGATAATTGTTTCAAGTGCAGAGCCCTGCTACACTGCAGACTATATCCAAGTCCTCCGCATTGTCCAGGTTCAGTGACCTAAAAACAAGAACTCCAGTACTAACAGAGAGACTTGAAATGTCAGGAGTTTCAATGTAGAGAATGGAAGCTAGTAATGGCATAGAGCTTTTCACATGTAGCTTGACACTTACATTTGCCTTCCTTTAAACAATCTCCAGGAAAAAACTTTTTTTTTTTTTTTGTTCCCTCTAAGGAATCATCTAGTAAGGAACAGCTTTATAAGGCAAACTGAAAGAAAGTATTAAACTACAGTAAATGGGCAGTTTTGAGGTTTCTTGATATGCATTTCTCTGTTTTAAAGCCTCAGACTTAGAGCTGGTCTTTATTCCTGGTAAGCATTGGAAGAGAAAGTTCGTGAAAATTGCTGACCTGTAGTTCAGATGTCTTGACTCTACATATTTGCATGCTGTAATAAAAAGGCTGATTCAACACACGCTGATGCATCCAAACTTGCTTTTTGCTAAGTAGTATGAGTGCTGAATTTAAACCAGCACAAAGGTTAACATGGGTTAGTGCTTGAGTGTTTGGTCAGGCTCAGTTTTGCAGCTCATGCTTTACTTTGGTTTCAGTGATTATGGGACTATAATACCTGAGTTTGCAAACTTGAATTTTGCTTTGTACTTCTGCCTGCTGTCAGGCATTTGGCTGTGGTAACAACATACCCCTAAACTGATTCATGGTGGAGTAAGCTTACACTCCTGGAGACCACTGCATGTACCTCAGTCAAAATATTGGCCCTGTATTGCTCCTTTCACCACAATCCACCAGTGAACATTTCTTCCTTGCAAAGATCCACCATGGATAAATTTCTGAGGGTCTAATAGAGTGCCTCAGCCTTACAGACTGCTCTTTATTCCAAGATATTTGGTCTTGCAGAGCTTTATCTATCATGTCAGGATGATTTCATGCTTTATCCAGAGAGGTGATGATATACAATCAGTGACCTCTGGAGAAGGATACAGTGAGATGTATTGTGCCTACTCAGCAAGCGCCCCCCCCCCGCCCCCCCAAATAGTTGTGGGCTCAAAGAAGAGGAAGAAGAAGGAAAAGAAAGAAAATTAGCTAAATGGCCTGAAGTCTTCTTTAAATTATAACTGTTCTTACTGTGCTACAGAGTTTTCTTCACATTGACACATGAGAAGCTCTGTTTACTAGAGAAACCATTCCCTGTGATGTCATAGAAGAGCTCTTATCACCCTGAAAACTATATGACACCCTTATCACATCACCAGTTGTATCTATGCAGATCTGTGACAGTCGCTCCAAAGCCTGAATGTTCCACACACCCTGTGCAACTGAGCCAGGTGGATGAAATAGAGACACTTCGCAGAGTAAGCACCAATGTACAGAAGTTAAGGAAGAATGTTTGCTTTTTATGGAATCACAGAATAGGAAAGCTTGGGAGGCACCTCTGGAGATCATCTAGCCCAACCCTCCTGCTCAAGCAGGGTGAGCTACAGCAGTTGCTTAGGTCCATGTCTAGCCAGGATTTTAATATCTCCAAGGATGGACACTACACAACTTCTCTGAAAAACCTGTTACACTGTTCAAACACAGTAATGTTTTGTCCTATGTTTAAATGGCGTATACTGTATTTCAGTGAGTGCCCATTGCCTCTGGTCTTGTCAGTTAGCACCACTGAAAAGAGACTGGATACATCTTCTTTACACCCTCCCTTCAGGTGTTTACATACATTGATAAGATCACCCTGAGCCTTCTCGAGGCTAAACAGTCCCAGCTCTCTCAGCCTTTCCTCATAGGAGAGATGCTCCAGTCCCTTCATCATCTTAGTGGCCCTTCACTGAACTCTCCCCAGTATGTCCATGTCTCTCCTTGTACTGGGGAGACCAGAACCAGACACAGGACTCCACGTGTGGCCTCACCAGTGCAGAAGAGAAGGATCACTTGCCTCAACCTGCTGGCAACACTCCTCCTGATGCAGCCCAGGATACCATTAGCCTTTGTTGCTGCAGTGGCACATTGCTGGCTGATGTTCAACTTGATGTCCACCAGGACCCCTGGGACATCTTCCTCAAAGCTACTTTCCAGCTGGTTGAGCCCCAGCCTGTGCTGGTGCCTGGGGTTATTCTTCCCCAGGTGCAGGACTTGGCACTTCCCTTTCCTGAACCTCAAAAGGTTCCTGTCAGCCCATTTCTCCAGCTTGTTGAGGCCCCTCTGGATGGCAGCACATCCATCTGGTGTATCAACCTCTTCTATTTTTGAATTGTCTACAAATTTGCTGAGGATGCACTTGGTCCCATCATCTAGACCATTCATGAAGTTGTTAAACAGTATTGGTCACAGTATTTACCCAACTGGTCTTTAAACCACGCCTTTCCTCCTTCCTTGGTAACTTTAAGTTTCTGCTTCAAAGTAGTGGACTCCACAAAGATTTTCAGATGCGTAATTGGCAACATTTTTTCCATGGACAAGATTTGTTGAAAGATTTTAGTTCAATCTTCAGAAAAGTCTTTCTATCATGTTTGGGTTCTGAAGCTACTAGGTTTTTGGAAGCTGCTCATTTTTTTTTGGTCATATTTTATAACATTATCAATAGAGGCCTTATCTCCCTAAATTTATTAAAGATCAAATATAAGATGATATCTATGACCATAAAGCATTTCCTTTTCACTTTTTCTGAAGAAAACTTTTGACCCCTCCCTCCTTTTTGCCAATTTATTGTCCTTCTGTTGCATTTCAAAGTTTTTGTGTTAGACTGATGCTACGTAAAAAGTGATTTACCAGATAAACAGCAATGAATATAACGCAGTTTAAAACTACTTGCCTCCACCTTTTCAGCTCAGTTGCTGAGGAGAGGGGCTCTGAAGAGGAGGATAGTGGCGGGGGACCCTTCTGAAAGCATCAAAAACCTGCGGCAAAACCGCAAGATGAGAAGGCAGAAGCCCAGGGAAGAGGGAGAGCCTCAAGTCACCTCCGCCCTCAGCGGGAAGAGTGAGCTGCGACCGAGGGCAGTGGGGACTCAGAGCGGGCAGAGACTGGAGTGATGACGCCCAATGCCCTCACGTACAAGAGCAGCCCCCAGGGCCGCGGCGAACAGGGCGGGCAAACAGGGCGTGACGCAGCACTTGGCGCAGGCAGGGCGAGCGGAGAGGGCACAGTCCCTCTCCTGGCTCTAGAGCTCATCTGAACTAGCTGTCATCTTACCGTCCTCCATGAGTAGACTGAACCATGGTCTCTACTCGCATCAAAACCACCACCAGAAAGAACGTGGCGACCCAGGTGGAGCTGCCAGGCAAACATGCAGCGGTTTGGGTCCTGGGCTGCAGGGAGTGCCTGAGCCCGTCAATCCTGACGGAGGGCAGCAGTGACAGCACCTGTGTGCACTGCGATCAGCTGAGTGACCTGCTCAGCCTGGTGGCGGAACTCAGAGAAGAGGTCACAAGATTAAGAAGTATTAGGGAGTGTGAAAGGGAAATTGATTGGTGGAGTAGCACCTTAGCACCCCTGAAGCAACAGGAGCAAAGGGAGGCTCCAAACGAGGCAGGTAATCCCTCATCCTTTTGCTACCAGGCAGAAGGAGGGGACCTAAGAGATGGGGGAGGCTGGAAACAGGTCCCTGCTCAGGGAGGCAGGAAAATCCTCTCCCAACCTCCCCCACCCTCCATTGTGTCCCTTCACAATAGATTTGGGGACCTGGGACTTTTGAATGAGGAAGAGAAGGAGTAAGAGAATGAGACAAACAAGGAGGAAGACCAAGGTCCACTAAGGCCGGGTCGTTCTGGACCAGGTATTAAAACCAGTTCTAAAAAGAACCCCAGAAGAGTCATTGTAGTGGGTGACTCCAATCTGAGGGTTGTCAAAGGCCCCATATGCAGACCAGACCCACTTCATAGGGATGTCTGCTGCCTCCCTGGGGCCTGCATCAAGGACCTCATGGCAAAACTCCCTGCTCTAGTGAGACCCAAGGACTACTACCCTCTCCTGGTTTTTCAGGTAGGTAGTGACGACATTACCAGGAGAAGTCCTAAAGCAATGAAGAGAGATTTCAGGTCCTTGGGGCAAGTGATTAAGGGGTCGGGGGCACAAATTGTGTTCTCCTCCATCCCTTCAGTTGGGGGGATGGATGAAAAAGAATACAGGAGAACTCAACAGATGAACTTGTGGCTCCAAGACTGGTGTTACCGTCAGGGCTTTGGATTTTTCAATCATGAGTTGGTATACACCAGACATTTTGGCATGAGATGGAATGCACCTGTCCCAGAGGGGGAAGAGGATCTTGGGGCAGGAGTTAGCTGGGCTCATTGACAGAGCTTTAAACTAGATTTGAAGGGGGAAGGGGGCAAAACACCAGCCCATCTGAAGTGCATGTATACCAATGCACACAGCATGGGTAACAAACAGGAGGAGCTTGAAACCATGATGAAACAGGAAAATTATGATGTTGTGGCTCTTACAGAAACATGGTGGGATGTCTCCCATGACTGGTGTGTGCCAATTGATGGCTACAAGCTCTTTAGGAGGGATAGACAAGGAAGGAGAGGTGGTGGGGTGGCGCTGTATGTTAGGGACTGTTATGATTGCTTTGAGTACAAGTGTAGTGAAGACAGAGTGGAGTGTCTTTGTGTTAGGGGGAAGGCCAACAGGGCAGATGTTGTAGTGGGAGTCTACTATAGGCACCCACCCAGGACAGAGAGGTGGATGAAATATTCTATAGGCGTTTAGGAGAAATCTCATGATCGCTTGCCCTTGTTCTTGTGGGAGACTTTAATTTCCCAGACATCTGCTGGAAATACAGCACAGCAGAGTGGGACCAGTCCCAGAGATTCCTGGAACATGTGGCAGAGAACTTCCTGACACAACTGGTGAGAGAACCGACCAGCAAAGGTGCCCTGCTGGATCTCCTGTTTGTGAACAGAGAAGGACTGGTGGATGATGTGGCGGTTGGAGGCCGACTAGGGCACAGCGATCATGAAATAATAGAGTTCTCTATTCTTAGAGAGGCCAGGAGAGGGGGAAAGCAGAACTGACATCCTGGACTTCCAAAGGGCTGACTTTGTCTTGTTTAGGCACCTGCTTGACGGGATCCCTTGGGGTCCAGGAAGGCTGGACAGTCTTCAAGAAGGACGCCTTAATGGCTCAGGAGCAGGCTGTCCCTAGGTGCTGTAAGAGAAGCTGGTGACAGAGAAGACCACCCTGGCTGAACAGGGAGCTTTGGCTGGAACTCAGGGAGAAAAGGAGAGTTTACAGCTTTTGGAAGAAGGGGCTAGCGACTCACAATGATTACAAAGAGGCTGTGAGGCTATGCAGGGCAGAAATCAGGAGGTCTAAAGCCCAGCTGGAAATTAATCTGGCTTCAGCAATCAAGGACAACAACAAATGTTTCTGTAAGTATGTCAGTAGCAAAAGAAAGACCAAGGAGAGCCTCCATCCCCTGCTACATGCAGGAGGAAACATGGTGACAAGTGATGAGGAAAAGGCTGAGGTGCTTAATGCCTTCTTTGCCTCAGTCTTTAATAGCAGGATTACTTGTACTGAGGGAATCCCGCCTCCTCAGCCAGAAGACAGAGACTGACAGAATGACCCCCCTGCATTCCAGGAGGAGATAGTCAGTGACCTACTGCATCACATAGACACACGTCTATGGGACCAGATGGGATACACCCGAGGGTGCTGAAGGAGCTGGCTGGGGTGCTCGCCAAGCTGCTTTCCATCATTTCCCAGCAGTCCTGGCTGACCGGGGAGGTCCCGACAGATTGGAATTTGGCCAATGTGACGCCCATCTCTAAGAAGGTTTGGAAGGATGATCCAGGAAATTACAGGCCTGTCAGCTTGACTTCGGTGCCTGGGAAGCTGATGGAGCAGCTCATCCAGAGTACCATCACACAGCACATGTGGGACAACCAGATGATCAGGCCCAGTCAGCATGGGTTTATGAAAGGCAGGTCCTGCTTGACAAACCTGATCTCCTTCTACGACAGGGCGACCTGCTTATTGGATGAGGGAAAGGCTGTGGATGTTGTCTACCTTGACTTCAGTAAGGCCTTTGACACCATTTCCCACAGCATTCTCCTGGCAAAAATGGCTGCTTGTGGCTCGGATGGGCACACGCTTTGCTGGGTAAGAAACTGGTTGGATGGCCGGGCCCAAAGAGTTGTGGTGAATGGAGTTAAATCCAGTTGGTGGCCAGTCATGAGTGGTGTTCCCCAGGGCTCGTTTTTGGGGCCACTCCTGTTTAAAATCTTTATTGATGATCTAGACGAGGGGATCGAGTGCACCCTCAGTAAGTTTGCAGATGACCCCAAGTTGGGTGGGAGTGTTGATCTGCTCAAGGGTAGGGAGGCTCTGCAGAGAGATCTGGACAGGCTGGAGCAATGGGCTAAGGCCAGCTGTAGAGTTTCAATAAGGCCAAATGCCGGGTGCTGCACTTGGGCCACAACAACTCCCAGCAGCGCTACAGGCTTGGGGAGGAGTGGCTGGAGAGCTGCCAGTCAGAGAGGGACCTGGGGGTGTGGATTGACAGCCGGCTGAACAGGAGCCAGCAGTGTGCCCAGGTGGCCAAGAAGGCCAATGGCATCCTGGCTTGCATCAGCAATAACGTGGCCAGCAGGGACAGGGAAGTGATCTTGCCCCTGTACTCGGCACTGGTGAGGCCGCACCTTGATGACTGTGTTCAGTTTTGGGCCCCTCACTACAAAAAGGACATTGAATGACTCGAGCGTGTCCAGAGAAGTGCAACGAAGCTGGTGAAGGGTCTGGAGCACAGGTCGTACGAGGAGCGGCTGAGGGAACTGGGGTTGTTTAGTCTGGAGAAGAGGAGGCTGAGGGGAGACCTCATTGCCCTCTACAACTACCTGAAAGGAGGTTACAGAGATCTGGGGATGAGTCTCTTTAACCAAGTAATAAGCGATAGGGCAAGAGGGAATGGCCTCAAGTTGCGCCAGGGAAGGTTTAGACTAGATATCAGGAAGCATTTCTTTACAGAATGGGTTGTTAGGCATTGGAATGGGCTGCCCAGGGAGGTGGTGGAGTCCCCATCTCTGGAGGCGTTTAAGAGTAGGGTCGACGTAGCACTTAGGGATATGGTGTATTTTGGAACTGTCAGTGTTAGGTTAATGTTTGGACTAGATGATCTTCAAGGTCTTTTCCAACCTAGATGATTCTGTGATTCTGTGAATTTCACTTTGCATTACACAAGTGAGACACAATTCAAATCGTATAAGCAAGAGCCTTTATGCCCTATATACCAGATGGGAAGGGACATGTCTGAGAGCAATAAAAAATACATGTGTTAGCCCAAAATAAATGTCTTTGTGTGTGTAGTAGCTGGTCGTACTGTGCTATGTATATGATGTTTGTAAACATATTCTGACTAAACTGTGGGTGTTGATTCAGTATTACATAAAAGCAATACGTGAATGGAGATGAATTTCTGATCATTGAGACAAAATGTCCAATATACTCTGTACTTGTTCTGGTAAGAATGATGACTGAAGGAAACATTGAATTGAAGTATCCAGCTCGCTGAACTTTTACAGACTCTATACTTCAGTGGCAATCTGCTGCAGCATAAATTTTTTAGAGCAGCTGAGTTCTACTTATGAAGAGACACTAACAAGTGAAAAAACAAGATGCTTTTAGCTAGAAGCATGAAAAATAACTAGACACTTAAACAATCAGTGAGACATATCCACTCCTAGCACAGCATGTTAGCAGATTTCTATCTGACCAGCTTGCTTAGTATTGAAGAAAAATTTTTTAACTATCAAACTGTAAAAAAGCCATACTTAGCAGTGCATATTTCTGATATTTCACATGGATACGTTTCATGATGTGGGTGCCATGGTGTGGGACCTGAAGTATCTGTGTGAAACATTTCCTGCTACCAGTGAGGTTCCCGCTGTAGATTGAGCTCTTGCTATGCAGAGCTCTGTTAAAATAGCAAACGAAAGAGTCTATTAGTAATGTTTATGTGTGCCCAGGACATAAACATTAAAGATGTTCAAGGATCATACTATAGGTCCCTGAAAACTGGCTGTAACCCCAGGCCTTTGTCTAACTTAAGATCTTTTATAGCCTAAGAGAGCTGAGCTAATAGGAATCCAATGCCAAACCATGGGATAAATGAGGGCCAGTTAGAAATAAACTATGTGGATGGGTGTGACTGAGTGTTTGTTAAGGGGGTGAATGTCTGTAACAACAAACAATTGTCAGATATCAGGGACTGGCAAGAAGAAAGTAAGGTTCAATCAGAAGAAATTGAGAGAGCTAAGATATATCCAAAAGAGGCTTTGGGAGACATATTTGTGGCTATGGCTGTTAGCAAAATCAGATTACAGGATACCATTTTTGTAATAGAGCATCTATGGAAATATATGGAAACCAAGTTCTAACGTCCATTTCAGCACTGCCAGTGCAGCCTTGTGTTCCCACTCTCCACCTCTGCTTGTGTTTCCACTCATTCACTGTCTAGACTAGTCTGAGCTCTGAGTCTCTGAATTTCTATGTGAAGTGCCTGCAACAATTAGATTCTGATTTCAAATGGTGGTCCTATGAGTTAGTGCAGTATCAATTATTAATAATCCAATTAATATTGCATAACTAAATTCATACACTTTAGACACTATGTTTCCTGCCTATAAGGCTTTCAAGTAATAGTATTCCCCAGCTTACTGAGAAACAAATGGAAGCAGGGAGACAAACTGGTTTGCTCAGTGTAGCATAAGAAATCAGTCAGCAAAACTGGTTCTCAGCACTATTATGTGAGTGGCAAGTGGCACAGATGTGCTTTTCAGAAGGTATTGCTTCGTGTATGTTCCTTCCTTGACAAGGCTGCTTTAACTTTGATACAGTCTAAAAAAGCTAGAAAAGTTTCTTCTTTTTTCCTACTCTTCTACTTTGTTGATTCTTAAATTCATTACTTTCAGGTGTGAAATAGTAGCTGTAGGACCAAATAGCACTAAACTGTTGTCATAGACCATCGTCACTTTCACTAGGATGTTCCAGGTGATGATGATGATTAGAGTGTTATGTACTTTAAAGTATTATTTGAAAAGTTTGTAATTTTTTTAAATCATCTGAGAAGAATGATGGTATGAGGTACACAATTACAAGAAAATAAAACAGATGTTATGAGGTTTTTTCGTCCAGAATCTCTCATATTTTGGATTTCCATTTCAGAACTAAAGGAAAATTATTTTTATCACCCCAAATTCCACATGCTATTTGCAAATTGTTATGTCTGTTTGGTAAGGAAGGAAAGCACTGAATAGTTTCAAACCATGAGGGTTTACTAGATGCTTTCTTAAACTATTTTTTATGGTGCATGTATGTTTTGCTGTCATCTAATGATGTGTGTATAAATGGAATCTGCGAATGGAAAGTGCAAAGGAAGAAAGGTGAAGCATTCTCAGCTCCCTAAGCACACTGACAGGGAAGAAGAGAAGTAAAGGTCAACTATATATGAAATTCTCATATACGGTTTTCAGTTTGGTTTTGTTTGGGTTTTTTTATTAAAGTATTATGTCGATTAAGCATCAAAGGCACTACTATTTTATATACAATGAGAAGGACATGATCTTAATTTTTTCCAGTGCTGTGGCCATGGTCTTTAAAATGCTGCTAATTCTTGAGGCAGGAATTACTCATAATTTTCAATGACAAAAGCAAGAAACTATGGATTTACTCAATATAAGAGTGCTAGTGTTTCAATAGCAACTAATGATAGATTTTGTTCAATTAGAAAATTCAAGAAATGAAAGATATTTCAAGTGAACAATTTCCTGATTTTTCCATGAGAAAGGATTTATAGAGAAAACAAGTAAGGTAGACATACGGAAGAAGATGGGGAATGCCACACAACCTGACTTCAGGTAGTGAAAATGTCATAAAAACAACTCCAGCTTGATGATATTTCCCTCATCTGCAGTTTAAATAATGGCTCTTATCATTTTAGGTTTTTTTCAGAAAATTAGTCTTGACAAAGATTCCAGTCTCTGTACCAAAATGGTACAGAAAACTTGAAGACTGGATGGGAGAAATCTTTCCTTAGTTTCCAGTTCCTCCTTCTACTTTTATACACTTTTGGCTGATAGAAGCCATTCAGTTTCCACTTTCTTTAGCTTCTGATGTGACAGGAGGACACTTTGCTAGTGATGAAGTAAGGGACATTTTTTGTAAGGGTGAAGTGTTTGCAGACCTGAGTTTTGTCAACTGTCAAATCAGGAATGATACACTACTATTGGAAAGTAAACTTCCTATGAATAAAAAGGTCTGGAAGCAGATAGTGAAATTGTCACTGAACAGGCTGTCACGTCCCACTCAGACGAAGGAGACAAGTGACTCAGATTCGCAAATCCCCAGTGGAGCGGACAACAAGTCTCCAAGTCTAAACATTTATTAACTACTGACAATGTACTAATTGAACACACGATAGTTGGCTAAGTATATAGCAAGTTGTGGCAAGCAATATAATATGCCTTGCATTTCTTAATGGGAAAGGGAAAAGAGGGAGATAGAGGGAATGGGGAGGGAATGGGGAAATACAGAT
Organism: Strix uralensis; assembly: GCF_047716275.1. Classification (NCBI taxonomy): domain Eukaryota; kingdom Metazoa; phylum Chordata; class Aves; order Strigiformes; family Strigidae; genus Strix; species Strix uralensis. The sequence goes on from NC_134012.1 coordinate 46,577,389, forward strand.
CACCGGTCTGGGTTTCTGCGCTGATCCCGCCGGCGAGGGTTCCAGGAGGCACAGGAGGCATCCGCCTTTTCACTGGCATCCATCTTCTTCGCTTCACTGCACTCTCTCGGGCCCCCCACCTCCTTCCTTCCTCTTGATTTATACCCACTTTCCTTGGGTCCGTCCCCTAGGTCGACCCACATACCTATGTATCCCATGTACGGGGAGGGGGGAGGTGTTTCATGGGATGATGTAATTAGCATGATCATGTTAGTCTTCATTAGTGTATTGAGGGGTGTTAACTTTAATATGCATTTCGTGGATAATGAAGCAAAGGTCATTCACCGGACAGATGGCCCTTGAAATTTGTCCAGGTGCCCCAGAGCAGAGCCGTCCTGTCTCTACAGGGCTCCCTCCTCCAGCCGCATCTTGTGTTATTCGGGCAGCCTAATCAGCTTCGACCTCCACCCTGTGACTCATAGTTTTGTCTTGCGAGTGTTTGAGGCATTTCTTCGATCAGCCTCAACTTTTGCTTTCTCAGACTGTTTTTCTTAGTTTCTCGCAGGCCTGGTTTCTCGTCTCTCACACAGGCAAGAAAATTCTTCCAGAAAGCTGCTGGATTTTTGGTTGTTTTGGTTTTTTTTTTTTTAATATATCCTGTAAAGAAATCTTGAGTGTTGTTTCAATAGCATCAGTTCTGAGTTCTCTTTCTCTTTGCCAAAGAAATCCGGAAAAAAACCTTTTACTTGAAGACATTTGACTAAACTACTATCATCATCTTATGTCAAATATGTCCTCCAGCTATATTTTGATACCTTCCAGGAACTAGTTGAGGTTGAAGAAATTGTTTACAGTAATTGATACTATTTGTAAAAGTGACATTTATATTGTAGTTCTTGCTGCATGTGTGTTTATCTCAGGATAGGTCATGGTAAAGTAAAGAAATCCAAACTACTGTTAACCACAGAGATATACGTGTGGTGGGACTTACCAAAATAATGGAAACAACCCTATTCAGTATTTGTTATTGAGGCCATTAAATCCCATGTTTCAAGCTAAGACTGAGTTAACAATTACAGTGTTTGTGTCAGCAAGCTGCTGAACTTCCAGAAGACTTAAACCTCTAGGCCTTTCAGTAGCCCAGACTGATGGAAATGTAAAGATTTTTGCCTTTGATAAGGATGAACAGAAGTGTCTTAAGTGGTTCTTAGTAACTAAGAAATTACTTTTGCAGTTAAAGGAGCATGCAGTCTTTTATATTCTTTGGATCAGAAACCCACTACAAAGCATAAACTGGTAATGAAGACACATGATCTAGTCAGTCTAAAGAGTGGGCCTAACCCTTTCCTTGTGAGACTCCTGACTGCAGGCAAAAGTCCTGGTGATACTTCTGAATGCAGTTCTGGCAGACCAGTATTGACCAAGTCTGGAGCTGAGGACAAGATAGTCCCTGCCTGGGGGAAGCAGGTAAGCAGCCACAGAAACCAGTTGCTTTGAGGTACCAGTCCAAGTAGGAAGGGGAGCTGGTGCTGATCTGATCTGATCTGAGCTGAGAGGAGGAGGGCAGTTTACCTTCCCAGATGACAGACCGTAGCAGTGGGAGCAGAGCTACCTAGTAGTTGTTTTCATCATCTGATTTTGCCAAACGGAACTAACTTGCCTCAAGCACAGCAGGATAGAAGCCTAATTGTATCAAGACTATAAACACATAGGAACTGAGTGGGGTATTCTAAATTTTGAGTGATGGATGTAGTCCAATAATCAGAGTATGCTGGTAATGCAACACAACATAATATGGATGGTGATGCCACAGTTTGTGTTTACTAAATGTCTTCAAACTACTTTAAAGTTACCCTATCTTGTTAGTTGTATTTCTTCAAGTAATGAGTTCTACAAGATACTCTCAAAAGTAAGATGCCTTTAAATCTTTTTTATGCAGTATGTGTATTCATGATGTAGTGTCTTTGCTGCATTACATCAAACCCAATAGCTACCTTTGTGCATATCCCTTAAGAGGTCAAGGACTACCTGTCCATGGAAATTCTGCTTAACAAACAAGTGACAGTTACCTTTTGAATTTGAAGATTCTTTTGTAATTGGTCATCTTTGCTAATGCAGTATTCCTCTCCTGCAGTGTAATAGAAGCCCTCACGCACATAGTGCTGCTCTGTGCCTAGATGAGCGTCTGCATCCCCAGTTATGTTAGGTAGGCATGAAGATTCTGAATGCATCTGCATCATCATAGAAAGGTTGGAGAAAAAAATCAACAGGAGTGGATTGCCGGCTATCCACAGCAGATGAAGAAGCACCAAGAGTTGTTGCCCTAGCAAAACGTTAGCTGTGTATTGCCAGAATTCTGTCTACTGTGTTCACTTAGTAGGAGAGTATATTGCAATCCATAAAGTAAGCAGCAGAGCTATGATAATCCATATTGACTGTTGTTCATATAAAACTTATCTAATTTTTATTTAATCCCTCCCCTTTGCTCGTCTTCATGTTTGTCAGTGAACCTAACTATAACAAGGCTTAAAATCCCAGATTTGCTTGGAGGTTGTTTGTTTTGCACTCTAATCAGTTGATTGGTTGAACTACCAAATGGTTAGCTTCTGTCCTCGAGTGTATGACTAGCTCCCACAGATACACCTGTGGGTGCTTTGTTTAAGGTGGTGATATGTATGCTTTGAAGGCTGAATTCAGTTCACTTGCATAATGCTGGATCACTGTAAGCCTTACTTGAGTACTGATCTTAGATCCTGTTATTGTTCATTGTTAAAGGTTGTAATTATGTTGACTAAAACAAAATATTTTTTCTGAAGGGGATTAATCTAGCTGAACCCCGCCAACTCTATCTGAAACACCATCCCTGGTGAAATCTAGTAGAACAACTGCATCACAGTAATTTTCCCATGGAAATACACTGTTCAGTTTCTATCTGCACAATGGAATAGTCAAATACTGCAGATGGAAAGGGTTACCTTGCCTGGAAAAGCAGAGCAAACCTATGGTCTGTCAGATCATAAGCCTGGAAACAATTAAAAACAAAATGGGATGGATAAGGTATATTACATGATTGCATCAAATAAATCTGACTACCAAAATAGTTTTCGGCTCTTCCTCTTCCCAGGTAAACAGGGAGCCTGAAACAATATCTCAGGGAAACTAATCAGAGCATCCAGTTTTATTAAAATACAGACAAATTATGGGGAATAGCAAAGAATAAATGTAAATATCCAATGCAAACATCTAATTTGCAATTCAAAACATTTTTGTTATACACTGCAATGGCAGACAGCACATTATGTCTGATCTATTTTAAATTTTATAGAACTGAAAAAGGAAAGAGAGAGAATAAGTGTTATGTAAAACTATTGGAAAAAATCAGCTGAATAGTACTAAGGGTAATTTTAAAGTTGTCCTTTCTCTGCTTAAAGATTAAGATAGAAAATAGTCTTCAAAACAACTGACATTTTAGTCATGAAGAGCACAGACATATTCTTCAGGAATGATTTATCCAATTTAAAAATTCCCTCCCCTAAAAGACTGCCCTTTCATGCAGGAGAGATAGATTGACTTAATATGAGTCTTTAAAGATTGTTCATGAATCTTGGCTTCTGACTGAAACACTGAGCACAACCTCTTATGCACCAAGCTACTCCAGCCATGGATTTTAAATTTATTTGACATACTCTCCCTCACCAACAGGATGTCAAAGAGAAACAACCAGAGCACAAGCTGCATTCAGTCCTTCAGCTTGTTGCTGAGAGAAACAGACCCTTGGTTTGCTATTTATTTTCATGTGTGCAAAGTTAAAATCTGCAGTGTGGTCAATGGAGGCCAAGAAGGGCAGTTGGAAGACTGTTGGTTAAAGAAGCTCTGATAATGCAGCACACTTACTTTCTTTTACATGTTATAGGAGAAGCACTGCACTTCCTTCATATGCTTCAAATAGTTTATTCTGTTTGCTGCCTAATCCCAAAACCCTGGTTCATGTTTAAATACACAGTCACTGGTAAAAGTCTTGCCCATGTCAGGACTAAAGGTTAAAGCTACCAAGGTCTATATTTATCACATTAGAAAATATCTACTGTTAAAAATGAGGAGTTATTAACATCGCAGTATAACCAGCCTGCTTTAAGGAAGGTGTGTTCTCCACAAAAATACATGCAAGGAGGGAGACAAGTTTGTAGGTAGGTACTCCGCTTTCCAGAGTAAAATTCTGTTACTGTTTTACATGAACAGTGCTCTTTTTGTTGGTTTGGCTGTCCTGTCATTGCATATCACCAGTGTTGGTCTGATATCATTATGGACTTCCAACCCAGGCCTGACTATGCTTGTTCTCCATGGCTTATATTGGAAGCTGTTGATAGTTGAGGCAGCATCTCTGGCAGGTGATGTTTGTTCTTTATAGCCCCTCCCACGTGATAGAATCACAGCATGTTTAAATACCTCTGGCCTAATGATTTCAATATGAAAGAGCAAAGAGGTTGAGGTTGATGAAAGTTGAGAATCCTGGAAGAAAACTTGTGCATTAGGGATGATACAGAGCTGGGTTGCCGCTCAAGTTGTAGTCTTACTCAGCACTCATGGTGTACCGCCATCATCCGTGACAGTCATTAGCTAAAGCTTTGTTTTCTGGCCTATTAAGTATTCAGTGAAGCCTCCTAACCCACAAGCAGTTGATGCAAAGTATGACCAGGAACCACTGACTAGAGGCAGTGCTCAGCCAGGTGCAGACTGCCCATGTTGCCAACTTCGAGGCTGACAGAGAAGGTTAGAAAGGAGCAGAACAGTCGCAGTGTGAGAAGAGTTAAAAGAAAAGGTAGGTAGAGCAACCTAATAAAAGCAAGTAAAAGGAAAGCAAAAGAGATGCTGAAAATTATCCAAGTAAAGATGAAGTATGATTTATTAGAGGGAGGGCAATGAATGAAAATCAGGAAGAGGGAAAAATGTTAATAAGAAATGCATTAAAGAGAAGGCTAGCTTGGGATCGTTGATTTATTACAGAGTATGTCAAGCAGTATCCCACTCCAGCTTCTCTAAACCACGGAAACGTGGTCAATGGGGAAATCACCAAAGTGCTAGTATTTTTCAAGCTTGTTGCTAGGCAAGTTGGTGTTGGGTCAGATTTAGATTTTGCAGCAATACTTTGCCAGATTTTTTCTGGAAAAGCTAAAGAGTCAAATAAGGATGCTTATTTGTTTCTCTATGTGTCTTTTCACTTTTTATTACAGTTTGATTGTTCAGCATAAATAATAATTTTCTTATGGCATTAAATTATTCCGCTGTCTAGGAAAAGTAGTTGTTTCCCTCCTTTCAAATGATGTATTTGTCTCCTGTTAAAGCTAATTAGTGCCTTTTAAAAGCTGAAAGAATTTATAAAATCCAAGACTGCATTTACAGTATTGCTTAATGAATCTGGCAGACTGAGGCCTTAATTCAACAGAGCATCCCTATTTGGAAAAGTATTTAGGTAAAAATAATTATATTGTTGAGGTTTATATTTAAGAAGACATGACTATTGAATTTGAATGTCTACAAATGCTCTGACAAATCAAGGCCTAAGAAACAGACTTTGAGAACTACTCTTTGACTCAGCAGAAGGTTTTTTTGCTCTCAGAGGAAAAACTGCAAGCCCATTTGTTCTGACAAAGATGAGACACGAATGTAATCTATACATCTGGTGTGTGGAATAGCAGCCCCCCCACATGTCTTCTGTCTTTTCACTGGAGATGAAAACTTGTCTCAATGGTGAGACTCCAACCCAGTGTTTATGTGATGGCTTATCTGTGTCACACTGGAAGAAGTAAGAGCTGAAAACCCAGTTCCATAGGACACAGAGTGACTACAACACCCATGTATTTCAATGGGAACTGAGATCATTCAGCATTTTCCAGACCAGGATCTGTAGGATAACAAAAGCAGTGACCCTCCAACTAATCTCCAGTATTATTTAATGTTTATATCAACATTACATACTACATAAAGTTGACTCTTATATTTTATGAGCATCATAATTACTGCTACTGGATGAGGGCAAAATTCAGTTAACAATCTCACTTTTGGCTGCACAGAGCTTTCTGAAGTCTGTGCCAGAGAGAATTAAAGAATGATTCAAATGGCAGTCTCTCAAGCTTTGACAATATCTGTGGGAAATAAGCTGTTCAGATGTCCTTTACTGCCATAATGTATTAGAAGTGACATTACTAAAAATGGTCTCATCTTTCTGGTCCAGTAGAATAATTGAGGCATTCAAATTTTGCAACCAATGATTGCACAATTGTTGGCATCAGTTCCCCCCTTACAAGGGCTTTGCAGAAAGCCCTATAATATTATGTGAAAACTTTTAATATCTGTGTTTCACAAGGAAAAACCTGTGAAGATGTTGAGAATGAATGAGAAAGATAAACTAAGGGATGTGTTTTGACCGTGTGTTTGAGACATACAAAAGAAGTAATTTTCACATACTGCTTACTGTAACCAACTTAAAGGAAAAGTTGCAGTTGGTGAAAAAGAGATCAGCAGTAAAAATAAAATCCCTGACTTCCAGTGGTCTTGATTTAAGTTTGGCTTAATGATTGTTACATGTCTAAAACTAGCCTTCTGGAGTGACAATTTATGTTTTGCTGCTTAAGATCTTTTACTTTTATTAGCTATAGTTCTGAAGTCATTCATTTAGCAAAAAGAGATCCCTGATTAATGAAGATGCTTAAGCATTTAAAATAGCCCCATGTTCAGAAATTCTACATGTTCCTTTTTACCTATCATAGTTTTGGTTTAAAAAAAGCTTTGGCATCCTATATACTTGCATGCACCAGTCCAGTACTTCAAGGCTAGTTACACAGCTGTTTGATCAATATCTATCTTTCATAATCCAATTAGGTTTTCTAGAAGTGCTCTCCATAGTGTCCATTAATTATAATTTGCAGCTTTAAAAAAGCAAGTCTAGTATCTTTATTAGAGTCTTTCAGCTGCTGGCTGATTTTTTCCCCATTTCCTCTTAATTTTTCTTCAACTCTAACAGAATTTTAATGTCTTACAATAATTTGCTTCATTTACATTAGAGTTTATATTAAATAATCTTTTGATATAGGGAGAGAGAGAAGAGTGTGAAAGATAAAAGTGCTTACAACATAATCACTATAATCTGTAACTCAGATCTCCACTGAAGCTGAAAAGCAACAAACATGTCTTTTTGCACTCACAACAATTTATTTCACAAGCCTGAAGTTTATCTGTATATATTAGATAAAACATCCCGCTGTCAGTGAGTTTTAAGCAAAATCTATAATATTATTTTCTCAGCTTAAATTCTAACTTGCTTCTTTTTCTCAAAAGGCTGTTGCTCCCACCTACAATAAGTTTTTAAGTTTAGTGATGAAAAATTCAACTATCAGCAGAGCAGTCTGAAAAATCAGAGAACTTTTTTCAGTGTGTGAGTGAGACTGTTAAAATAAATGGCAGGGCTGTCTTATACAACCTGCAGTGAGGACATGAGGCACTGGTGATAAAATGGAGGTGAGTTAATTGCAATACATTACTGAAATTGTTCCATACATAATTCTGTAAAAGCATTGCTAAAACAGGCTTTTCCTGTAAGAGATGCCTTTGTTATGATTTCAGATGAGATCTTAAAGTACCAGATCATGCCGCAGTAATTACATTAGTGTCAGTATTTTCAGAGAATTATTTGCAGTACAGTTCATTTGTAGTAAAAGAAATTGATGTGTCCTGTGGCTTATTTGGTAAATTATTATAGGATGGAGGAGACTGGTGGAGGGAAATAGGGGGAAGCAGAAAGGGCTTGATATCCATTAAAGTCTTATGTGCTACTGAATTAATCTTAATGCACAGTACAAGACAACTGAATCCATTTATCTAAATTTGCATAGCTGAGCAGGTATGGACAAAGCTTAATGATTTCACCAAATTTGCTAGACAAATATAGACCGTGAGGTCAGATTCTGTTACTCCATTTTCACAAAGACATCAGGTTCCTTTTCCAATACATGAGGTCACCTCCTCAGCTTAGCTCCTGTGACCAGCAGATCCCTGCTGGGTGACAACTCTCCCTCCCTCTCACCTGGTGTCCTGGGGCAAGAGGGAGCTCCAAGCCCTTTGAATGGTCCCCGTTGGGCATGGCACAACAGGGCACAAGAGTATGAGGGTCTGCCATGCACCTACACGTTGCCTGGAATTCAGAAGTGAGAAACAGGGCAGAAACCACCCTGCACAACTGGAAGAACTCTCTGCCTTCTTCTCCCTTAACCCTAGCAGTGTCCTGAATTAGCTATATCAGCTGCAGAATCTCTACTACAACTTACTGATTCTCCAGAGATTTTCTGTGTGAAGTCGGTGGCTTTCTAAAGGATCACCATAGAAGAAAGACTGCACAACCTTGTTTTTTTTTTTTTTTACTTTTTTTTTTGTTATTGTTGGCTGCTTTCTAGATGCTGTTTTAAAAATGTTAGGGTAAAGAAAGCTAATTTTAAAAGTACTGGTGTGATTTACAGAAAATATTTGGAATGTGTTGACTGTGGCAGAAACATACCTAAAATAAGCTGAACTATAACCAGAGCTAAAAAATCCCAAATATTTTGGTGCTTGAAATATTGAACCAGGTTCAGTAGAGGAGTTACGTTTATTTTTCATCATTCTAAACTAACAAAGTTTATTTCTATTCCAGAAATGGTTACAGACACATGTTCAAGTTGCCCTCTTGCAGGGTTTTCCACTATTCCCTTTGGATCTTTCCAGCAATGTGTTGAAAGTGTGCTAATGCGTTTACTGCACATCCTGGAAGTGAGATCCCAGCAATTATAGAACACAGGGCCAGACCTGACACACCTTGAGTCCCAGTGGAAAAAGACATTTACCCCATTATTAAATAAGCAATGAAGGTTTAAAAATAACCTTCATTTTTCTCCCTTGACACAAACACAAAGAGATCATTAATTTCTGACTGCAGGTATAATAAATGCGTACAGCCTTTTTCTTCTTTTTTCCAAGCAGATTACCTGAAAGGCCCTGCACAAAGGCTGCATGAATCATTCATGTTGTAACTAGGGCCTGAAAGATTTAACACAGCAGGAAGAACATTGTAGATTTGGTTGCAAAGAAAATTAATTTTGCAAGATATTAAGCCTCTCTTGGCAAACAGTTTTGCCTTGTGTATTTTGGATCAAATTCACGTTTGATGTAACCACACATCTCACTTCAGTCAACAAAGACTGAAACTGAATTTGACGCACTATGTTTAGATCCAGATGCCAGTCATTTATACATTTAGTCACAAAAGAAAACCTGCAATTGAAGACTGAGGATAGCTTTACAGTCTTCTGATTGATGCTGATTGGAAAGCTGTGTTTCTTTTGGAAACTGATGATAGCAGTAACAAACCTCTCCATGTTTTCTAATTAACAGTGAATTGATATCTGAGGTTTTTAAACTTTCCATATTGCACTTAGATTCAAATCATTATATGAAATGTTTTTAAAATGTAGTGAAATAAATAACTAGCACAACAGAACAAATATTAGCTGTTTAACATAGTTGAAGCTAGAGCCTGAAGTTGTCACGACTAATAACTAATTATGAATTTCATATTTAGTTTCAAGCTTAAAGAAACTGAAATACATCTGAAAGCAAGAAATGGTAGACTCTTGCCTTCCTTGTGCATTGAAATGTATGACAATTAGTGTTTTGGGAATACAAACTTGGATCACCTATGGCTAAATATGTATGCAATAAATATGCAAAACCCCCCAAATTTTATGACATTCAGAAGCATACTGTGTGCTGCCATATAGTTAATGCTCTGGCAGTGATGTTCAGTGATAGATTTTTCTACATTTGGAGACACTACATGTCTTGAAGACTTTATACTATATATAATCATCTTCTTGTAAAAGGATAAAAGAGCAAAAATTTAGCATAAGACCAAAAAAAATGTTTCTCATACAGTGTGCAGCTCAGAATCTAAGTTTTGTTTTGTAACCAGGATCACTATAACTATAAACAAATTTATGGTCGCTTAGTTCTAGGATAGAACTATTGTATCAAGCCAAAGCGCAGCTAGAGCTCAACCTGGCTACAGCTGTTAAATATAACAAAAAATGTTTCTATAAATTCATTAACAACAAAAGGAGGATGAGGGAAAATCTCCCTCCTTTATTGGATGCAGAGGGAAACAGAGTAACAAAGGATGAGGAAAAGGCTGAGGTGCTCAACGCTTACTTTGCCTCAGTCTTTAGCAGTGGAACTGGCTGTTTCCTGGACACCCAGCCTCATGAGCTGGGAGATGGGGAGGGGAAGCAGAGTGAGGTCAGCACAGTTGAAGAGGAGGTGGTCAGAGACCTGCTACACCACTTGGATGCACACAAGTCTGTGGGATCAGATGGTTTACACCCAAGGGTGCTGAAAGAGTTGGCAGATGTGCTTGCCAAGCAGCTTTCCATGATTTACCTGAAGTCATGGCTAACTGGGGAGGTCCCATTGGACTGGAGGGTGGCAAATGTGACACCCACCTACAAGAGAGGCAGAAAGGAGGATCCAGGAAACTATAGACCTGTCAGTCTGACCTCGGTGCCAGGGAAGGTCATGGAGCAGGTCATCTCGAGTGCCATTAAAAGTCATATGATGGACAACCAGGGGATCAGGCCTAGTCAGCATGGGTTTATGAAAGGCAAGTCCTGCCTGACAAACCTGATCTCCTTCTGTGACAAGATGACCTGACTATTGGATGAGGGAAAAGCTGTGGATATTGTCTACCTGGATTTTCAAAAAGCATTCGACACAGTTCCCCATAGAATTCTCACAGAAAAACTGGCTGCCCATGGCCTGGATGAGCGTACGGTCTGCTGGATCAAGCACTGGCTGGATGGACGGTCCCAGAGAGTGGTGGTCAATGGGGTTAAATCCAGCTGGTGGCCGGTCACAAGTGGTGTTCCTCAGGGCTCAGTGTTGGGACCATTTCTGTTTAACATCTGTATTGATGATCTTGATAGGGACATAGAGTGTATCATCAGTAAGTTTGCAGATGACACCAAGTTAAGTGGGAGTGTTGATCTGCATGAGGATAGGGAGGCTCTACAGAGAGACTTGGATAGATTGGATCGGTGGGCCAATGTCAACAGGATGAGCTTCAACAAGGCCAAGTGCCAGGTCATGCCCTTGGGCCACAACAACCCCCTGCATGGCTACAGGCTTGGGGAGGTGTGGCTGGAGAGCTGTCTGGAAGAGAAGGGTCTGGGGGTTCTAACTGACAAGCAGCTGAACATGAGCCAGCAGTGTGCCCAGGTGGCCAAGAAAGCCAACGGCATCCTGGCTTGTATTAGAAATAGTGTGACCAGCAGAAGTAGGGAGGTGACAGTCCCCCTGTACTCTGCACTGGTGAGGCCACACCTGGAGTATTGTGTCCAGTTTTGGGCACCTCAATACGAGAGAGATATGAAGGTGCTGGAGCAAGTGCAGAGGAGGGCAGCGAAGCTGGTGAAGGGCCTGGAGAACAGATCCTATGAGGAGAGATTGAAGGAGCTGGGACTGTTTAGCTTGAGGAGGAGAAGGCTGAGGGGAGACCTCATCACTCTCTACAACTACCTGAAAGGACATTGTAGAGAGGTTGGTGCTGGTCTCTTCTCACAGGTAATTAGTGACAGAACAAGAGGGAACGGCTTTAAACTGCAACAGGGGAGGTTCAGACTGGACATTAGGAAAAAATTTTTCACAGAAAGAGTGGTCAGACAGTGGAATAGGCTGCCCAGGGAGGGGGTGGAGTCACCATCCCTGGATGTGTTTAAGGGTCGTTTAGATGAGATGTTGGGGGATATGGTGTAGGGGAGAACTTTGTAGAGTTGGGCTGGTGGTTGGACTTGATGATCCCAAGGGTCTTTTCCAACCTGAATGATTCTGTGAATCTGTGAAAGATTTATGATCAACAGAATAGTGATTTGAATGCTATAGAAAGTACCTATTTTTGTGTCCTTTAGTTGAATTTAGCTCATTATAATATGAAAATCACATCTCTATAGATTGTTACCCACCTCTTCTTGAAGCCTCTCACCCTTTGAGCATGCGTACATTATTAAGTAGATACTGTGACTTTAAATGAAAGCAAGGAATAAAACTAGCCAATAGATGATATTGTGATAAAACACTGATCAATAGTTATCTATAGAGGCGTGCGTTTGTGTGTTCAGAATCAAATAAATACAGTGTGTGCTTGTAACTTGGTGGTGCTTGCCACTTTGGATGCCTGTCACCCTGTTCTGCTCAGAACTGTAATAAATACAAATGTCTCGCCTCTGTGTGTTAATTGGCTCTTTGCACACTGGGTGAAAACCCCTGGTTTTGGAGCAACAATCTCATCACCTTCCATGCACTTGTACCTGTACTGTTGCATTTTACAGTCCTTCAGAACCTCAGGACTATAGAAATTTACTTAAAATAGCACTTTTCAAGCTGTGGGTTATAGTCTTTGAAAAAGTTGTGGAGACTTCAGTGAAGGTCATATTGGTCTAAGTCTTAAGAAAAGTCCTTTTAGATATAAAATTAATTAACTTTTATGTTGACTTATTGCTAACAGCAGTTGAGCTCCTCCAAGGACAATAATAAAAAGCTATATTATTGGCTGCAAATGCTTGAGATAGCTAGGAAATGGATAGCTACCTTTAATTTCTGACAGCACTTCAACTCTGTAATGTAGAGTTGTGTGTGTATCAACACCTGCAGATAGTAATCATAGCTTTGATCTTTCTCCTCCCTGTGCCATATAAAACTTAATCACAGATTCTCAGCCAGTTGAAGCTGATAACAAGATACTCTCTCTGATGACATGATCAACTAATTATACAGCAACAGCCCTTACAGAGGTATGCAAAATGTGCCCTCTAAATATTGACAGAATATTTCAGGGTGAAAAAACGTACTTGGTATTAACAAGCCCAGCTAGTCAAAATTTCTAAATTTACATCAGAATCAAGATTATTCAGTTTTGAAAAACTTGGGGGAGTTTATCTTTTTTTTTAAAAAAAAATATGTGAGGGTTTTTCTAAGGGAATAAATCCCTAAGTGTCTAAATACTAATAAAATCCCATTCATTCATGATGAAGTTCACCATATATGGGTAGGGACATTCTCCAAATCTGTGATATTTGTCATGGTTTGCTTTTTGCATTCATTTCCATTAAGGAGAATCAGGTAGACTATGCTTAATTCTAAGGCATCCTGGTGTCTGAGGCTTATACTGAACATCGGTAAGTTTATATCTTCACAGAGAAGGGTTAAGTTACAAAACCTAAGTATTCAAAAATCTGCAAGTTACTGGATTTAAGTACCACATAACTACAGATAAAACTCAAAAGTTATAAAAGTTAAATGAATAATAGCAGAGTTGATTTATAATTATGGAGTGAGAACATGTACTTTTAATCATTTCTTGCCTTTGGAAAGGTTCAGATTAAACAAAACTCCCTCACACTACTGGGGGAATTGTTCTTTCTCCATTGCTGCAGTAAGAGAGAAGTTGAATTTATGGGTAATAATAAGAAAGGAATCTTCATAATGAAAACTTGCTTTACAGTTTACCATGGGACACATGGTTTGTTATTAAAAAACTCATAGCTGATCTTATTTTTCTACGATACTGACATGGGGAACATGCTTAACAAAAATATAAATAAGCTTGCAGATTACCATTCAAAAGTATTCTCTGACTCAGTTTGGAAAGCTCACAACAGTGGCAAGAGGTAGCCAGCATTAAGTAACTTGCGAGTTGCAGCTGAGAAAGGAATGATGCATTTAGGAAAAGAGTATCACTTCCAAAGGCAGCTGCTGAAGAGAGGGTGAAAGTAGGTTTTGTAGTTGTGGTGTTCACTGTCCTCTGCAGCACAGAATTATTCCCACTGAAACAGTAGCTATGGAGTGGATGAGAACTGGTGACCCAGGATTTCCCGAGGAAAGGTTTAAAAGAGAATACAGGATTTATTTGCTTTGCTTTCCAGAGATGAACTCTATCCCACCTTAGCAGAAAGATATTCTGGGGAATGCTCTGCTTTTGTGCTTTGAGCCAAAAGATTTTTTTCGCCTGGGAGATCCCTCTGGCATGTTTACTGATTTAGCTGTTTTTCAAGTATTGGAAACAGGGCATTTTCTAAGTCATACATATGTATAGGCCACCATTCAGTTTAGCCCAGAACTCTCATAAGTAGCACCTGTTCTGTACTAACAGAACTAACCCTTTCTTAAGCTGTTGTCGTCGGGAAGGTCTGCTTGATGGTGGTCTCCAAAAATGCCAGCACTGGATCCTTCCCTTGTTTTGGTGTCTTCAGCTCTGTTAGGTGAAAAGTTAATATTACAATATGTATGTTGTGGTAAAAACTTCAAGACATCATCAAAAAGATAAACTGAGAACAAATTGTTCTTATTGCAAATGTTACATTACAGAATAATAAGTCTGTTGGGCATCTCTGTAAAAGATCCTCTTTTCCTCTTTGTTTCTCTGTATTTTTCTATATTTGAATGACTTTTACAGTTGAAGTCTGAGACACTAATGAGGAAGCTGTAGGGGAAATGGAGTAAGAACAATCTGAATGAAATATTCAGAAATTTAGATATATTGTAATAATTTTCAAATCCTGTGGCATCCTTTCATTTTTTATTCTGTGCTATAGTTATTTAACTCTTGCAATTTGTTTCCCCTGTAAAAAATACATTTTAAGTCTTTTAGCTAGCTAGCTGTCTGCATATGAATGTAATGCAAGAAGCTGAGTGACCTAGATCCTGTTAGCATTGCCATACAGAAGGCAATAGTCACATTCTTCTGTAAGTTGAGAGAGAGATATTTAGAGCAATAGGCAGTTCCACTCTGAGCCTGTGGCTTCCAGGTTTTAAACTTACTGAATTCCTATGACCATGGAGTTCTTACAGGTATCTTAACTTTTTTGTTTGTATGATATAAACTTAGAAATCCAATTTTATATCACAGAATCCAGCTATCTGTGCAGAAAAGAAAGTCTAAAAAGAAGAATACTTTGAACTATTCTTCCAAAGCATTATAGCTGCTATTTTACATACATTTGGACAAGGAAATGGTCCAGCAGGATTCAGACTTAAAAACTGCAATTTAGTGAAAAGAGGCACATAAAATTTCAGAGTCTTGATTAAGTGACTTCACAAGCGGGTAACCTGGAGATGAGCTTTTTTCATAAGCAGAGCTTGTGCTTCTGAGGCTTACAGTGTGATTTTCATAGATGCAAGTTTCTGATTCCTCCTTACCTTGAGCCTTTTGCAGAATTGGACAGACATAAAGTACTGACACTTGGAACAATCAGTGGGGAACTCTTGTGGGAAGGCATTTAGACTTCTTCCTTTTGGTGAAGGACCTAGCTTTCAGAGGTTGATCTGAAATGTTTGCTTTAAAAAAATACTTCACTTGGAGATATGGTGCAGAATTATCCACATGTCTTCTTGGTAGAATCATTGGTGTCTGAATTCTGTTCTCGCTTTGAGAAAGCTGGTCCACTGGGGGCTGATGGGGTCCATCTGTCAGAGAAGGGGAAGAGCATCTTTGGCCATACGCTTGTCAAGCTGGTGAAGACAGTTTTAAACTAAAGTTGCAAGGGGAGGGGAACCTCAATCCATCCCACTCCTACCAGCTTGATGCCAGTGCCAGCAATAGATGCCCAGAGCCTGGAGAGGGATCACAGGTCATCACGAGAGCACCTGAAGAGCAGCACAAAGGAGTTCCAGTCGGTAAATCAGCTTCATCAGGGGCCCAACTTAAATGCCTCTATGCAAATGCACGTAACACGGGGAATAAACAAGAGGAGTTAGAGACATGAGGGTGTCTGCAGGGCTGTGATCTTACTGGAATCACAGAATCACAGAATTGTCTAGGTTGGAAAAGACCTTGAAGATCATCTAGTCCAAACATTAACCTAACATTGACAGTTCCCAACTACAGCATGTCCCTAAGCGCTAAACTCTTAAACACCTCCAGGGATGGGGACTCTACCACCTCCCTGGGCAGCCCATTCCAATGCCTAACAACCCATTCTGTAAAGAAATGGTTCCTAATATCCAGTCTAAACCTTCCCTGGTGCAACTTGAGGCCATTCCCTCCTGTCCTATTGCTTATTACTCGGTTAAAGAGACTCATCCCCAGCTCTCTGCAACCTCCTTTCAGGTAGCTGTAGAGGGCGATGAGGTCTCCCCTCAGCCTCCTCTTCTCCAGACTGAACAACCCCAGTTCCCTCAGCCGCTCCTCATACGACCTGTGCTCCAGACCCTTCACCAGCTTCGTTGCCCTTCTTTGGACACGCTCGAGTAATTCGATGTCCTTTTTGTAGTGAGGGGCCCAAAACTGAACACAGTCATCAAGGTGCGGCCTCACCAGTGCCGAGTCCAGGGGTAAAATCACTTCCCTGTCCCTGCTGGCCATGCTATTGCTGATACAAGCCAGGATGCCATTGGCCTTCTTGGCCACCTGGGCACACTGCTGGCTCATGTTCAGCCGGCTGTCAATCAACACCCCCAGCTCCCTCTCTGACTGGCAGCTCTCCAGCCACTCCTCCCCAAGCCTGTAGCGTTGCTGGGAGTTGTTGTGGCCCAAGTGCAGCACCCGGCATTTGGCCTTATTGAAACTCCTACAGTTGACCTTAGCCCATCGCTCCAGCCTGTCCAGGTCTCTCTGCAGAGCCTCCCTACCCTCGAGCAGATCAACACTCCCACCCAACTTGGGGTCATCTGCAAACTTACTGAGGGTGCACTTGATCCCCTCGTCTAGATCATCAGTAAAGATTTTAAACAGGAGTGGCCCCAAAACCGAGCCCTGGGGGACACCACTCGTGACCGGCCACCAACTGGATTTAACTCCGTTCACCACAACTCTTTGGGCCCGGCCATCCAGCCAGTTTCTTACCCAGCAAAGCGTGTGCCCATCCAAGCCACGAGCAGCCATTTTTGCCAGGAGAATGCTGTGGGAAACGGTGTCAAAGGCCTTACTGAAGTCAAGGTAGACAACATCCACAGCCTTTCCCTCATCCAAGAAGCAGGTCGCCCTGTCGTAGAAGGAGATCAGGTTTGTCAAGCAGGACCTGCCTTTCATAAACCCATGCTGACTGGGCCTGATCATCTGATTGTCCCGCATGTGTTGTGTGATGGTACTCTGGATGAGCTGCTCCATCAGCTTCCCAGGCACCGAAGTCAAGCTGACAGGCCTGTAATTTCCTGGATCATCCTTCCAAACCTTCTTAGAGATGGGCATCACACTGGCCAATTTCCAATCTGTCGGGACCTCCCCGGTCAGCCAGGACTGCTGGTAAATGATGGAAAGCGGCTTGGCGAGCACCCCAGCCAGCTCCTTCAGCACCCTCGGGCGTATCCCATCCAGTCCCATGGACGTGTGTATGTCTATGTGATGCAGTAGGTCACTGACTGTCTCCTCCTGGAATGCAGGGGGGTCATTCTGTCAGTCTCTGTCTTCTGGCTGAGGAGGCGGGATTCCCTCAGTACAAGTAATCCTGCTATTAAAGACTGAGGCAAAGAAGGCATTAAGCACCTCAGCCTTCTCCTCATCACTTGTTACCATGTTTCCTCCTGCGTCTAGCAGGGGATGGAGACTCTCCCTGGTCTTTCTTTTGCTGCTCACATACTTATAGAAACATTTCTTGTTGTCCTTGATTGCTAAAGCCAGATTAATTTCCAGCTGGGCTTTAGACCTCCTGATTTCTGCCCTGCATATCCTCACAGCCTCTTTGTAATCATTGTGAGTCGCTAGCCCCTTCTTCCAAAAGCTGTAAACTCTCCTTTTCTCCCGGAGTTGCAGCCAAAGCTCCCTGTTTAGCCAGGGTGGTTGCTGACTTCTCTTATAGCACCTGGGGACCGCCTGCTCCTGAGCCATTAAGACTTTCTTCTTAAAGAGTGTCCAGCCTTCCTGGACCCTTATACCCTTCAGGATCATCTCCCAAGGGATCCTGTCAAGCAGGTGCCCAAACAAGACAAAGTCAGCCCTTTGGAAGTCCAGGATGGCAGTTCTGCTTCCCCCTCTCCTGGCCTCTCTAAGAATAGAGAACTCTATTATTTCATGATCGCTGTGCCCTAGTCAGCCTCCAACCGAGCATCATGGAGATGGAGTGAGATGACTCCTATGACAGGAGTATTGGAATGGAAGGATACAGGCTCTTTACGAAGGACAGGCAGGAGAGACGAGGAGGGGTTTTTGCCCTCTATGTCAATGACCAGTTGGAGTGCATGGAGCACTGTCTGGGGATGGATGAGGAGCCGACTGAGAGTTTATGGGTCAGGATTAAAGGGAGGGCAGGGACAAGAGATATTATAGTGGGGATCTGCTACAGGCCACCCAACCTGGATGACCAAGCAGATCAGGTACTCTGTAAAGAGCCTCATGTTCACAAGCCCAGGTCCTCATGGGGGACTTCAACCACCCCGATATCTGTTGGAGGGACAACACAGCAGGGCACAAGCAATCCAGGAAGTTCCTGGAATGCATTGATGATAACTTCCTTCTCCAAGTGATAGAGGAGCCAATGAGGAAAGGTGCTTTTCTGAATCTTGTTCTCACCAACAAGTAGGGGCTGGTGGGGAGTGTGAAGTTCAAGGGCAGCCTTGGCTGCAGTGACCATGAAATGGTGGAGTTCAAGATCCTTAGAGCAGCGAGGAGGGGAGGGTGCGCAGCAAGCTCACTACCCTGGACTTTAGGATAGCAGACTTTGGTCTCTTCAGGGATCAGCTTGGCAGAGTGCCCTGGAATAAAGCCCTGGAGGGAAGAGGGGCCCAAGAAAGCTGGTTAATATTCAAGGATCACCTCCTCCAAGCTCAGCAGCAATGCATCCTGACAAAGAGGAAGTCAAGTAAGAATGCCAGAAGGCCTGCACGGATGAACAACGAGATCCAGGATAAGCTTGAACATAAAATGAAGCCTATAGAGAGTGGAAGCAAGTACAGGTAGCCTGGGAATAATACAGAGAAACTGTCCAAGCAGCCAGGGATCAGGGTAGGAAAGCCAAAGCTCTGATAGAATTAAATCTGGCAAGAGACATGAAGGGCAACAAGAAGAGCTTCTATAGATATGTCGGTGATAAAAGGAAGACTAGGGAAAGTGTGGGCCCTCTCCAGAAGGAAACGGGAGACCTGGTTACCCAGGATATGGAGAAGGGTGAGGTACTCGACAAATTTTTTGCCCCAGTCTTCACCAGCAAGGACTCCAGCCACACCACCCAAGTCACAGAAGGCAGTCAGGGACTGGGAGAATGAAGAACTACCCACTGTAGGGGAAGATCAGGTTCGAGACCATCTAAGAAACCTGAAGGTGCAGAAGTCCATGGGGCCTGATGAGGTGCATCCACAGGTCCTGAGGGAACTGGCAGATTAAGTGACTAAACCACTATCCATCATATCTGAGAAGTTGTGGCAGTCTGGTGAAGTTCCCGTTGACTGGAAAAGGGGAAACATAACCCCCATTTTTAAAAAGGGAGAAAAGGAAGACCCAGGGAACTACAGGCCAGTCAGTCTCACCTCTGTGCCCAGCAAGATCATGAAGTGGATCTGGGAAACTATGCTAGGGCACATAGAAAATAAGGAGATGATTGGTGACAGCCAACGTGACTCCACTAAGGGCAAATTGGACCTGACAAATTTGGTGGCCTTCTATAATGGGGTTACAGTGCTGGTGGATAAGGGAAGAGCAGCTGATGTCATCTACCTGGACTTGTGCAAAGCTTTTGACACTGTCCGGCATGACATCCTTGTCTTTAAATTGCGGAGACATGGATTTGACAGATGGACCATTCAGTGATAAAGAATTGGCTGGGTGGTCACACTCAAAGACTTGCAGTCAACAGCTCAATGTCCAAGCAGTGATGAATGGCATTCCTCAGAGGTTGGTGTTGAAATCAGTGCTGTTTAACATCTTTGGTGGCAACATGGACAGTGGGATTGAGTACACCCTCAGCGAGTTTGCTGACAATACCAAGCTGTGTGGTGCAGTCGACGCACTAGAGAGAAGGTAAAGAACAGCTTTCACCCTTGCCAGAATCCCACTGTGCTGCAGTCAGTGTTGTATAGACTGTATCTGTTGTGTGCAGCCACCACAGCAATCTTAGCAGTTTTCAAAGCTAGCTAGAGCTCTGTGTTAAAATCAGAGGTATCCCTGTATCATCTGAACTGAGCCTTTCCTCACTGCCCCTTTTAGTTTAGGAGGAATTCTTCTGCTGGGTGAAAACAGGAGCAATTTTGTTATCACATCTCTCTCATAGAAGCAGAGGAGTTTTTCCAGGTGTTTTAGATACAGTTGCTTTTGGTGAGTTATTTTCTTTCCTTTAATCACCTTTTTCCAAGTCTTACTAAGAATTAGGTTTTTTTGTTTAAACAAAGAATTTCCAGTGTAAATCAGTCACAGACTAAAGCAGACAGTATATTAAAATTCACATAACCTATTATTTTTAATTTAATCTTAAATTATCATTCCCTAAAAAGTCAACAGTGAAAAATAATAGAGCACATCTTCACTTAGAATATAAGGTTTTCTAAATAATCTTTTAATAAATTAGTCTTCAATGAGTCAGTGACACTCTTTAATGCGTCACTGACTGCAGTAGGTACAGGATTATTCTTTAAATTTTTATAATCTTTCTTAATATTGCTGTTCAATTTAGAATAAAGTTGTCAGATAAAAAACTGTTTACAGAAACCCTTAGGAAAAAAACTAAAAATAAGAATTAAAAGTGTTCCAGCACATACTTAATTTCTGTTTTTTTCTTTTCTGATCAGAGAAAACAGTGCCAGAGTTTAGTCATAGATTTGGTAAGACATTCTTGATGGTGGCCTTAATTTATTCTTTATTAAAATTAAACCAATCCAAGAGAGTGCTATTGGGATCAACTTAGTTTCTAAGTTTGCTGAACCACAGGCATCTCTGTAAGTTAGAAAACTGCCAGTTTAAAATATGTAAGCTAAAAGCCTATAGTAACGTCACCCTCAGTAGCCCAATGGAAAAGCTAATTATTTCATTCAGTATTATTTTTTTGTGTGCGAGAGCAACAAATTAAAACAACTAATCCACTTCACTGAACAATATTTAGCAGAGCCCGGAGGCTTCAATTAACCACAGTTTAATAAAGGTACTAATCTGCATTAAATGAAATCCTTCAAGGGCTCACATTGAAACAATGCATACGTAGTAATCAGCAAGTCATGACAGAGTGGTCTACTGGGGCAGAAAGCTGGAATGTGCTGTGTAATCAAATTCCAGGAGATTTAAACCCAACAAAAAAAGAGAAATTGCTCAAACCTTTTTTAAGTAAAAGGTGTTTGGGTTTGGTTTTTTTTCCCCATCACTAGATTTTAATATCCAGCATATTCAAAACTGCATATTCTAAAAAAATGACATTAAAATACTTACTTTAAAGTCAAGTCAAAACAAGTAAGTTAAAAGCTGCTTACATGCCTGTGCTGGTGAATGACCCCGTTATACAACTATGCAAATAGTAAGACTAAGCTCCTCAACTGTTTTTTTTTCCATCTCTGTACTATAAGTATTCACTAAACTCAGAAGCTGTAATTAGCTGCAATTTGTGTGCTTAAATACTTCCAGAATCCTCTAGAATATTGCAAGCTGCACTCAACATACAAGGCTGGAGAGCAGCAGTGATTTTTATCCTCAGTCATATGTACATTTATGTGTATGTAGAATTGAATAACCTTGTAGTGTTACCGTAAATTCGGTCCCAAAAGAATGTCCTAAGACTTAGTTTGAAGTTTTAGAAGGCAGGCATTCTTTATTGCAGTGCTGGATGCAAGGGGGATCATTTCACCCAACGTGCATGCCAAAAGACAAAGGCATACCCATTATATACAATAAAATAAATTAATATTCATGTAATTTCCAAGAAGTACACACCTATTTTCAGAGGATCTAATGCATATGTTAATGCATTGCACAAGTGTACTAATATTTGGGGAAGGGTCTCTGAGGGGCTTCCATGGGGGTTTTCCGTGGTCTGTGGTGGTCCCTGGTGGTTGTTGAAGAGGTGTCTCTTAGTGCCCTTTCCATGAACTCAGGTTTTTTCCATATAAGGCCTCATCTTGGCTCATTGCTCTGTCTGTAAAGTTTCTCAGCTTTCTTATCTTTGACTGCCACAGGTGTCTGTTGGTTTCTCTGCCCTCCCTGGGATGTACCCATCACAGTTGCAAAAATGATGTCCTTGGGTGCGTTCTTGTCTGAGGCCTCTTAAGCAGTTAGCATCAACTGCTTGCAGGCATCAGCTGGCAGGCATCAGTAGAGTTCAAGATGGTTAATATTAGCAGTATATTTCTTTTAACAGACAGTATTTGATTTGTATTAATCTAATGAAAGGCCCATATCACCTTGCTTTCCAAAGTAGTTTCCGCACAAGGAATAAGGGTCTTCAGACATGGTGTGTTCTGATTTCTGACACTGCAGATCTTAGTGCAAGTCTCATAGCAAGCAAAAAAAAAAAAACCTTAACAAAACAAAAACCCAAAAAGGCATTGCCTATTAGAAATGTTCATGTCAATCACTTTGTGTCTAGGGACTCAAATTCCAACTTTGTGATCAGTGGATGAACAGACTGCCAATTTTGCCGGTCCTGTCTGACCCCTCAGCAACGCTGAATTCCACCTTAGTCTTTGTGGACTGACAGAGTGGAAATTGCACTTCCCATACCAGCAGTGTTAATGTTTTACACTACATGGTCTAAGCTATGTCTTACATTGCAACTCCACTTTCTCTCACATACCTTTCCAAGTAAAAAGAGACAGCTGTGACTACCTGGACTGACCAGCTGATAGGACAAGTCGTAGCAACATTATTTCCTTGAGCCTATAGCTTGCAACTGAGGTCAGGATTGATTTAAGGAAGTCATTTCACCTTTATGAGGGAGAAGGAAGAGGGATTGACTAGCCCATAGAAAATATTTCAATACTTCATAGAAAGTGATTCCACAAAATGTGTCTATTCACATGAAAATATTTTACTAGCTACTGGAGGCAAAAACAGAAGATAAGATCTACCAAAAAGAAGACAGCTCTCTTATGCCCATCTTCATGTTCAAATGCCTTCACAGTGGCTTGCCAGGCTGTTTCCTTTAATGGTGCAGAAGTTGTAAGCTAAGTCCTCGGCTGGTGGATATCATCCATCAACATTTCAAATATGGTGGGAGAAAGAGACGTGGGGCTCAATCCCAGAGAATGGGGTTATTGAGTGATGAAGGTTTACAACATTTTGCCCATGAGTCAGAGCCTCTTTCCAAGGCTTCACCTAGTGTATTCATGCTTGCTCTTTATTTCTAGACTGGTGTAGTAGAGATCCCCCACCCCAATTGTGTTTTATGTTTAGACATGTATATATGCAGTTGCAAGAATTATTGCATGTAAAGAACCATGCAATGGCAGTATGATTTTCTTGTTGAGACTATTTCTGGCAACTGGTACATGAAACTAGTACACAGAATCAGCTGACTGTTGTGGCTAAAAGCACAAGGAAGTATGATAGCAGTGTGAAAGCATGGGGCTTGTTTTCCTCATTGCTAGGCTCCAGTCCTCCAAATTTTCCAAAGTCATAACACTGTAGGTTGCCCACGTAGAAGAATTTGCAGGATTTAAGATTTAATGAGGCCCACCCAGGTTCTCTATAAAAGTGCAATCCTAATATTAATTCAAGGCTTAGAAACAAAACTGTAGGACTGGCTTAACAGTCTCAAGTCAAAGCCAGAAGAGGATGAAAGAAGGCCTTTCAGTAAAGCTTTCAAACATCAAGCAAAGCTAAATCCACAAAGTAAAACAGGATAGAAAATCTGAGAAATATTTTCTATTATATATAATGATGGTCATAATTATGTGTTGATACTCATCGTGATTAAATTCTGATATAGATCACCTTTAAAGTTACTTATTACACAAGAATTTAAAATTAAAATCCTGCTTGAGTTTTTATATCATGTCTTTCACTTGAGAAATTCAGGAGATTGAACCAAGTTTCAAACCTCCTGAGATACTAGCTGATTTTTTTTAACAGTCCTTTTAAAGACCCTCTGTTCAGATCAAACAAGAAACACTCGAAGCACCTGCTTAATTTATATGTCCTGTGATTTTCTTCTTTTCTTAGTCTGTGATTTATTAAGAGATTCTGTCTCAAAGCTATTCTTTTCCTTCTGCTTTGACCCTGAAGAAAAGTCATGAAACTTTTGTTTCTTTGTTATTGAAGAATACTATATGTTTACTTCTGTTTAAATCACATGGTTAGGACTAAACTTCAGGGAGAAAATAGGAATAATGGATTCATGTGCGCAAAAAGAAAAAAACATGCCATGACTTTTATTACACTCATCTTGGAAAAATGTTTGTGCTTTTACAGTCATACTTGAGTCACAGAACAGTTGGAATTATGATTGCATTGAATATAACTGATTATATTCAACTTCTTTGCCAATTAAGAAAGTGCATGGCGATGAACAACTGTGAAATTTCACACTCCATAGGGAAAAAAGACAAATAATTATTGTACACATGGAACTATATTGCAAAAATACCTTGCATCATGCACTTATCTACAATTGGGCTGAAAATTTTAGTGACAGAATTATGCACTTTTTAATTTTATGTGTGTGAGATTTTCCCTTTGTCGGAATGTTGTAGGGGTCTTGAATTAGGTAGACTGACTGCTTTCATCTGATAGGGGGCAAGAGTCAATAGCACTAGTCACAGTGATGTTTATTTTTTAGTTGAAGTTGACAGAAAGAAGGAAAAAGCAATGTTTCAAGAATCAGTGGTCAACACTGGAGCACACAACCTGCACGAAAAATATTGTAGAGTGACAAAGGTCTTCAAGTTCTCAAGTGTAGTTATGATTCTGAGTCAGAAATAATAGAAAGAGAATGAAAATTCCTTGGCATAAAAGAAATAATGCATTGTGTCTTGACTGACAGATATGTGCATGACATGAAATTATTATGGGCTAAATAAGATTAGAAAACTTTAAATATTCTGCAAGTTTTTGCATGACTGATTTTTGCATTGATGCAGAAATGTATGTCACAAAATAATACTTGATCTGAACATTTTTTAAAAAACAATGTTGAATTGCATAATGCTATAAACATTCAGTGAAGAAACATACCTAAAAACAGCGGTATGAAATCTTTGTAGTTCTACAAGCGACTGTCTAACTATTTCAGATTTGCTGTACTATGACACTTTAAATGTGGTGCTTGAATCATTAGAGAATTACGTATGCTTCCTCCATGACAGCATCGTAGGTTGAAAGCATAAGCAAAGTGCATAAAAACAGTTTCTTGCACTGTTCTCAATATCTTAATCAGGGTTTATCTGACAGTGTTTCAAATTGATCATTCACTCCAATGGCTTCATAAATGCTCATGTTCTCTAGATGTTTTCAACATCTTCACTCACAGTTATGCAAATATGCTGTAGATATTACAAGAAAACAATATTTTTATAAGGAAAAAGTATCTATAAGGTATTACTGTACTCCTGATTAATTCAGGAATTTAATCTTTAGGTTATACTTTAGTTATGTTTTTCTTAATTGTTTATTCCTGAACGGAAACATTACCTTAGTTGGACAATTGAAACTTGGATATTATTTTTCAGGAAAATCAAATGTCAACAATCTTTGGGTACTTAACAGAAAAAAAAATACTAACTATACAGCTAAGCCTAGATTATAATAATGCCAAAATATTATAATGCCAAAATCCCTCAGAAATAAAATACTATAATGCCAAACTTCAGAGAAGTTTTTTTAAAAGAAATGTAACTGTTAGTGCAGGGAGCAAGTTTCCTTTCTCCGAAACAGGTTTATAAGAGCCACACTTGGATTTGCTGTGTTTGCTAAAGCAACTGGACTCAAGATTTTTTTAATGAATAAAAGATTTTTCTGCCTCCTGCCCTCCACCTCCCCAACAACAAAAGCCAGTAAGTATTGCATGGGAGAAGATCTATCAGGCAGCATAGGACTTTCTCTAATGTTTTCCATTGCATTGTGTCAGGCAAGGTAGAGAAGAAGGGTCTGCATTGGGAGAAGAGGAATAACTGTTCATGCACTGATATGGAAGGGTCCAAGCCTTTGACAGTGGAGTGTTGAGGGAAAGACCTGCTGTACTCCCGGCTGCAGGAGTCACTACAGAGTCTGGAGGGCTGCTCTCTCTTCCCCTGCTCACCTACCTGCATGGTGCTTCCAGCTTCTTCCTGGGAGTGCATCTTCTCTCTTTGTTCTGAGCAGACATTGTCAGGTACAAGCAACACAACTGAAAAGAAAGCATTTACCTCTTGTAATGCATTATATGTCTGAATGCTTTCTCATTCCTGCTTAGTACAAATGTCAGACTGTGACTTGGATGCTTCTCCTTGGACTTTTTTGTCCTGTGTCTATTCAGTGACAGTGTTTGTGCAGGGAGCTGGGGTGGCTGTTCCTCCTGCCCAGAGACTAACTTTTACTCCCTCATGCTGTGCCAAGCAAAATGTAAGAGGAGAGTTATCAACAGGACAATGCATAGAAGGCAGCATCATTCTTGCCCTTGGTTTGGTGAATGAGGGTGTTTTCAAACAGGATGACCCGTAGGAGGTACCTAAATGCAAAGAGTGTCCAGGAGAAGATAAGGGAGGAGATGGTGAAAAAGCACAGAGGGATGTAGAGAGGGAAAAGGATGTTTCCCTGACCAAAAGAAACATCCTCTGATGTTTCGCCTTTTGGGTGTTTCAGTGGGCTTCTTCAGCTGACGGAAACTTCCCTTGCTTTGCATCTGAGAAAATGATGAGTTTGGCTCAGCAGAAGAGGAGGGAGACAAAAACAGCTGATGACAGAACGTTGTGTCATCTCTTATAACTGGCTTTTCTTATAACTGGCTCTTCTCTTGTTCTATTTCTCCAAAACGGTGTCTGGAGGAAGGCTAGAAGGTGGTGGAACCAGGATCTCAACTGAGGTGTTCTCGCAAAGGATGCCTGGGGGCTGCATCACACAGGAGGCTCGAGAGGGACTTGTAAATAACTGCAGGGCTGGAAGATGAGATAAAATGTGAACAGTGGTGTATAATTGGTCCATTTGAATGTTTAGGCTTGGGGAACATGTGGAATCCCCATTCCTTCAGGCCCTTTCATACAATTATGTACAATTTGATTTTAATTGCTTCATCAACTCAGCACCCACACAGTGGGTAGCAAAACCACCTCACTCTAATGAAAAAGCAGACAATGTTATAGCTGTCATACATTTGTGGGGTAGAATAAGCAATTTAGAATTAAAGTGGTTCAGACCAAAATTATATTCAGTGCAAAACTCCTACATGTGCATTTTAACTTCACAATTTTTTATTAGAGAGCAGTAAGATCCGTCTTTAATGTGAAGGTTATTTTCTTTCCTTATTTTGAGGAGTTACAAATAATGTTACACTTTTTTAGAAGCCAAAACCTGGTTTAAAAGATAAATAGTCTGCCAGCACTGAGTGGCAGAAAAATATTTCCTGTATATTCTACTTGCTAGTTACGTATATGCATCTATAGACTTCTGTGATGATCATGTTTCATTATGATTTGCTAAGCTGCATTTGACATAAATTAGAGCTTCATAGAGGTGTATTGCTGTTCTGTCAGGTCTTTATTAAAACAGCTTGATTTTTCTAACAGTTCTTTACAATTAGTATAACAAATTCTTTACTGCGCTGGAGTGAAATATTGGGGTTATACTAGATACTTCTGTGGGAGCGTTACCACAGTGTTCAGCAGTGGTGACTGAGAAAACAAAAAAAAAAATTTATAGGAATTTTTGGGAAAGCAATAGATACCAAAACAGTGAATGTCTGCTTGTCCAATACCAATCTGTAGTTCACCCTTTGGTGCACAGTTCTGGTTCCTCCCAGAAGGAAGGATAAAATTCACTGGAAATGTTTGGAGAAGGGCAGCAAGGATAATAAAAGGTAACAAATGGTTTCTGTATGAGGAAATACTTGGTAAATGGTTAATCTGGGTCAAAAAACATAATTAAGAATGTATCCTGAAACCATGACAGGTATGAAGAGGATACATGGGAATTGACTGTTCACTGCCTCTCTGTTATAAACATGGGAAAGCATGAGGAGTCACATTCAAAACAGAAAGAAATCATTCCCCCTACAGCAGGGAGAAGGATGTTAAGGATGCTGAAAGTTTGCATGAAATCAGCAGACACATTTATGGAGGAAAGCCCACAAAGGGTTACAGAACGTGTAGAAATCACAACAACAGAGGAAGTTTATGAGCAGAAAATAGTTGTTAGCTAAGAAGCTATTAAGAAAAAGCGTTATATACATTTGACATATTTTTCCTTTTTTCTAGCACCTATTTATGGCAGTTGTAGAGACAGGACAGCAGGCTAGATGAACCCATCATCTGATCAAGTAGGGCTTTCTTGCTAGAAAAGGTTTATTTACTTATTTAAACAATTTTAGTCTCATAGCAGATTTGGTGAAATCATAAATATTTCTCTAAAGAAGCATCATGAATGAAGTCAATAGGCTTAATTCTTCCCCTCATATGTCAGTATCCATAAGAAGGAAATAGGGGAACTTTTTGAAAATGTTCTTTACAATACTTCCTTCATTTTAATAAGCGGTTCTTTAAAATTTTGCCCTCGCACTTTTACTGATCTTGAGGAAGTCTGTAGGAACCTGGAAGTCTACATCAATTCTTGGATCATTCTCCCTGGTTCTTTTCAAAATGTCTGTTAATCTTTCCAGTTAATTTATCAATAGCATGGATAACAATGACTGGTCATGTATGCTTGGTCTATATAATGTTTTGAAAATACATAAAGCATAAATACAAATTTGCATAGCAGCATTAACAGAGACAATATTTTCATTTCTGTTACCTTACAGTAAGAAAAAATTCAGGTTTAATGGTTAAAATCATAAACTATTGAGTGAAAAGTACCCAATTATTTTTAAAATACTCTTATTTCTTCTAAGTACAGTATAAAAATTACATGTGGTAAATAATGCTAACAGATAAATTCTGTAATGTACTGTAGTAATATATGACTGTATTCTATGCCCTCCTACTCTGGACTGAATACAGCTTGATTTTCAAGACAATTCAACATTGTTCTTGGAAGAACTCTAATGATAAAGTGTTTGGGAAATCAGTTAAAAGAAAAAACCATACAGAAATACAGCCTCTTTAAAGGGAAAACCCTCTAATGGCCAGCCTCTATGATGCCACTAGTAATAAACATCTGTTAGAAAATGAAACATTTGGGCACAGTCTAATGATCTTAATGTCCAGAGAGGTCAAATCCTAATGCTGCAAGCAAGACACAGAAGTGCTTATAATGCTTATAGCTGGGCAATGCTGAAAGGAGGGGTAGAAACTTGTCTTGAGCACACTTAGTAATAAGGTTATATTAAAGCATTGCCATCCTTTCTACTAACCTAGCTATAGAAGTTTACAGATACAGGGTCTTTACTCAGAGACAGAGGGATTCACAAAAGTGCCCATTTGGTTAAGGAACACTAATCACATCACCTTGCAATAGCACTGGTGCAGTTCAGTCACCAGATGCTCCTGCAAATACCGTCTGTAATTTGCTTCAGTAATACTCCATTGCCTGTCCAGCTACTCTGCCCCTCTACAAGGTAAAGAAAGGCTTTTAACAACACCTCTCTTGCACCAGTGAAACCTGTTTTATAATCTGGTCACTTGTTGGAGATAAACAAAGTTGGGAAGCAGAGGGTTAGAACTGCCTCCAGTTTGGCTCTGCCACTGAAATTGCAGGTTTCTAAAATTGTCAC
Source organism: Strix uralensis (assembly GCF_047716275.1). Lineage (NCBI taxonomy): Eukaryota > Metazoa > Chordata > Aves > Strigiformes > Strigidae > Strix > Strix uralensis. The sequence continues at coordinate 46,607,184 of NC_134012.1, forward strand.
TCTTGGCGCTCTTTTTAAAATAATGTTAATTCAGAGGTCAGCAGTTAACCATCCCAGCTACATAACATGTTAAAATCTGCTAGAATTTATCTTCCTAAAAAATTTCTGTTCTTGATTATTTTTTAATATTTGCTCTCCTCTTTTATGAGGAGTCAGTACTGAGCTCATTGCTACCTGCTGTTTGAGAGTTCATTTCATTAACAGTGAGCTGGGTTGAAAATGTAAATAATGTTTATGTTTGTAGCATTAAATGTGCAGCATCCACCTCTTTGAAAGCACTATTGTGCAGTTGCACCATATTGAAAAAAACAGTATCGCTGCTTATTGGTTGTTTCTTTATTACTTCTGAAAATACAGGAGTATCTATGGCACTGGTAGTTTCATTACCAGAGAGTCATAACTTTAATGCATCTGTGAATGAACCATGGCAAAGGCAGTTGTAATCTCCTGTAGCATCAGTGGCATATGCCAACTCTACCTAAGTCCCTATCTAAAAAACATCCTTCACAGTGCCACTGGGTGACATATGCAAGTGAGTATAACCATTGTGCTTGTGTTGATTTCTTAAGACAAAAGATGTTTCTGAGCCAGGTTACTTTGCAAGCTGAAACTGAATCTGGGAACAATCTCCAAAATCTTGTCAAGTCTACGTACTGAAGTTTCACTTCAAAGTCAGATAGGGATTTTTACTGAGTTATCTCAATCATGTGAAATATTTCCTTTCCTCCACCCTCACGCTTTCTCCACCGTATCAACCAAATCAAATTCCCTTGTGTTAAAATGCAAGTAGTCTTTTCCTGCGGACTCTTCACCTCATTGAGCTGTTTACTAACTGCTGTCTTGACACTGCAATTCTTCACAGATCATCTTTGGCCTGATCCTGTGCTAAAGAGATCTCACAAGATGTGGACATGATCTCTGTTGCTCTGAACTGTGTGGTAGAGAAATCTCACAGGTTGTAGCTTTGCTGGAACAGTGTGTATATATGTGCATACAGAGTGTGTATATGGACATACTTCATATATACATTACATAAAAAATACCTGTGTTTATGTATGTAACAAAAAAACCTCAGGGAACCAAGCAAGTAAAAAACCTCATGGATTAGCCAGCCTAGCAGAAGCTTCTCAACATGTGTGATGGTATAAGAAGTTTAGAAGTTGATGCATATGCTCAGCCTTGCCCATCCTGGGCCCATCAGAGCTAATGTACATGCAGAATACTTTAGTGCTTGTGTATTCATCAGTGCCAAGGGTGGACAGAGTGTTTTCCATGCATTAGATGCAGGCTTATTGGCAAAGAAAGGAGGGTATGTTATGCATATGTAGGAGTAGAGAGGAATTCATCCAAACTTGGGTGGGTGCAGGGGGGAGAGTAAAAATATTCTATATTTGGAAAACTCTTGAAGTAAGTAATTCAACACATATAATTGCTATCTACTAGAAGAACCTAAGTATTGTTCCTATGAAAAGTTGTTGTTAAGTATTGATATCAAAACGGTTCAGTAAAGAAGCAGTCCCCAAGTTTGTAAACATTTAAGTTGTGGTTTAAGTTACTAACTTTTAATTAAGCTGAAAACAATGCAGTTGCTTGTCCTTGAAAGACAAAGGTTTATGTTTATGACTTTCTGAAAAGTTACATTCACTACAGTAGAGCAACTGTGGTGAGAAAGAGCGACAAACCCCAGCTTCTTTGGAAAAATGCCATTGTTGATTAATTGCAATATATTTCAACTGTGTATAGATTTCTCACAGTTACCAAATAAACACACTGGTTTCATTCTTTGGAGAGTAACAATCTCTCTTGTGTGCTCAGGTTCTTTCCAGGTTAGTACAGTGTTTCTTTTGAAGGATTTGTTTTCCTGGGTTGAACTGAAGAACTCAGAGCACTTATCACACAAGCTCGGTCTCTAAGGCGGAAGAAGAGGAAGGAAAAAAGCCCATCAAGGCTTGTGCCAGTCAAATCCAACCTGTCAGGGGATTTGTTTTTCTTTTGGCGTCAGATTAGATGTTCAAACCGAGCAGTGTTGTGGGCTGCGTGTGAGCGTCCCCTGAAGCCTTAACCAGGCTAATCCCACAGCAAAGCACATTCCGAGCTGCCAATGGGTGCGAGGGCTTCGCCTGCTCTCACATCTCTGCCCTACGGATTAACTGAGCACTTGTTCAGGGGGCAGACACAAATGTGTTATTAGCGATGACCAGCAGCAGGGAGACGTCAACAGCAGAGTTTGCTCTGGGACAGACTTAAATGCTAAATTTGATGCTCAGGTAAAAAAGAGGGGGAAAAAATGTTCTTTGTGGGGTTTTGCAGCTAGGTTAATGAAGAAAGCCTTAAGCTAGAGATCTAAGCTATCAGTAAACTAAATCAACATATAAGTATGGCATGTACTTTAGGAATTCATTGTGCACTTTAAATTGTCATGTGAATTAATACTGAAGGAGTGTTTATGAAATAAGAGAAAGAGATGATAAGCTTCTTGTTTTACTATTCTTGCAAATGCTTTGCTATACTTTTCTAAACTTGTTACTACTTTATTAATTTACATTATAAACAAGAGTTTAATGCAGACTGTTTTGTTATGAATGAGTTGATTTCCTCAAGTTATTCTAATTTTGTTATGAAGACTCTGTGGCAAGTAACATAATCTATTATACCTCTGAACCTTGTATTTCATTGCAAATGGTCTCTGTCACACAAAGATAACAGGCATGGAGCAGTGAAACCAGATGCTTTCTTTTTAGTTTGCAAGGACAAGAAATTATGAAATGAGTAAATTGTGTATTTTGGCAGTGTGACTCTGTTGGGTATGATAGTATATAGTTTGAGATCTAAAATCTGAGAAGTCTTTTTCTCCTGATGTGAATAATACTTTAAATTATTTTTGCAGTATTACAGTTGAAGAAGTATAATGAATATTCAAATGCAAATTATGATATTTAACATAACTGGGTTTCTTTTCTACTTGAAAAGACAGTATGAAAAAGAGTAGGAAAACAAACTTTAATTGTCAGTTTCTTGGTTTTTGAAAGCCTGCTTGTACACCTAAAGAAAAATGTTTTCAGTGAAGTACCTGCTATGGCACCTTTGTGTATTGGATCTTGAGGCTTAGAGAAATTGAATGAGTGACCATCTTTACAAAAGATACATTGGGTCTATGTAGTAAGTAAATTCACTGAGGTAAATTGTTTGCAGAAGAGTATGCAAAATTTATGAAATATATTAAAGGATATTTTTAGGGAGTCTTGGCAACATGAATGAGAATCATACACTATGTAAGCTCTGTGGTAGGAGCTGATTTTGGATGCCAGGAAGAAAAGTTGTCTTACAAAAGATTTTCATGCTTTCTAGAGAAGATATTGTGGCACATATTTAGTGTTAAAATAAACAAGCATGAAAATAAGACTGGCATTATTCTGTAAGTGTTCCTTTTTTGTCATAAAAGTTACTTTATATATATATATATAACAAAGGTGATTCATAAATCTGCAGCTTCTTATCAGTGTGTGTCTTCTTAAGGCAATATAGAAAGCTTTTGTTACTCTTGGAGCTCAAAGGGGAGAAATTTCAAGAATGTGTGGTCCACACAGTAAAGTATGTAATTTCAAATGTTAGCATTGCAATCTGAATAATAGTTGTAACTTACTTCCTTTCTCTACAACACTCTCAAAAAGAAAAACCCTAATTTTCTGATGTAGTTTAGCTTCAAAAGTTCTGCAGTAAAAGAGGCAATGAAGTTCATAAAGTTCACTCCGGATGCCTTGACATTTCTAGAAAGCTAGTTTATAAAAAGCCTTTCTTTGCCTGAAAAGACTACTAAACTGAGAAATTACTTAATGAAGCACTAGACTTCTAAACGGATTTGACTATAATATAAATTATTTTGATGATGACAGTGATTCTTGCCTGCATCATAAGCTTGTAAGCATTTAGAATTGATAAATTAGAACTTCAAGGTAATCTCTCATCTATAAAGTAAAACTCTTAGATTTTCAGAATTTCTATTGTACTGTCCTTTGCTTAAACATGAAACAAACACATTCTATAGTATATTAACTTTCTGTTTGCTACAGTAAGGAAGAACAATCAAAGTTCTGTTTAATGTTTTTAATAGGCTTTTCTTTTTCCTGACTGTAAAAGTCATGTTAGAGTGTCTACCATTCCTACAAAATATGAAGTCTAGCAGATTTTTCAAATAAAAATGCAAGTAGAGCAAAGACAAAATATTGTTACATATCATGAGTGACCACTAAGGGTATCCTTATAAGGAATAAGGGGATCCAATAAGGGGTTATCTCCTGTGAAAAAGGCAAAATAATTACTTTTTAAGTACTGAGAGTGATAAGTAATGGATGTAGTTAGAAATTCTTATTATGGTACTTTATAGTTTATACTAGTGACATTCTTTGACTCCAAGAAATTTGCACACTCACAATGATTTTCAAAAGTCCCAGAAACATAGGTTTCTGGATTTAAACATGAAAAACGGGATGCAGACTGAGTTGACAAAAAGGTAACATTAGATAGTTAGCAAGGTAATATTAGTTAAGGTAATATTTAGATAGATTACTATCTAACCTTACATAATAAAAGGTAACATCATAACGTTATAGAGGCAATTTAATATTTTCTCTTTTTATAGAGTCAGGATGCTCAGACTTCCTTTGAATTCATTTCACATTACTTAACTCTCAGATACCGTCATAGTTCATAGGTTATAGTTCTATTTATGCTGTGCAATTAAATAGGTAATTTTATTATTTAAATACATTTTATAAAATTTATCTGTTTGAAATGAATTTTTAAAAGAAATTAAATTAAATAATTGAATTTTGTGTGGGGGAAAGTTTTAGAGAGCTTGCCAGGATTTGTATTATAAGGAGCAAGGACTGTCTAGATAATTAAAAAGATTTTAGAACTCTGAAAGTCTCTTGTTTGCTTTTTTAGTTGTTTTTTTGTTTGCTTTTTTTTTCTTTCCTACCCATCTACCTTTCTTTTTAAAAAGATCTCTTGTGTATCTGAAAATTAAAGACTATGCTGAGAGAAATTATTTGCTTTCCTGCAAATATTTGGGGGAAGATCTTGAGCATTATGAACAGGCATAGCTTCTCTGAACTCAGTTTCAGAGGCTACATCAGCTGGTCATCTGACTGTTACGTATCAAAGTTTTTTGTGTCTCCTTTCAGAAACAAACCTTCCTTTTTTTTTCCTTCCCACTAATATGTCCACATATGAAACTGTATTTTCTGGCTCCATGTTAAACAGCACTCTAAGTACTTGTATAAAAAACTTGCACTGAAATCATAGTGTTATAAGTTTTATTGTGAGATACTTATTTTCTATTTTCTGAGTTTGTGGGTTTTTTTAGTTAGAGCTGACTTAGTTGTATCACTAAAATGGTAATAGATTTTTTAAAGTCTTTTTAATGAATAGGTGTGGTTTTTCTCTACCATGCAGAAAGCTTTACAGTTTGAATTATTTCTTCTCCAGTGATTCCTGCTATGAGAACATAGATGACAGCATCAAAGTCATCTGACTAGTGAATATGAAAACAATCTAAAGAGCTTGTGTTGGGTGCTTAGCTCTAGAAGGCAATCATAGTTCTAATGGAAAACATTTGCTCTGTGCAAAATGTGCACTGTGTATGTGCAAAGAGAGTGAAGTTTTCTTTTATGTTTGAAGTTGTTCTTCAGTTGTACTGTAAGTTGTGTTTAATAAGCAAACAGAGCTCATGGCATTTCCTTTCTCTCTTTTAGGCACAGAAATCATGGATAGAAAGAGCATTTTACAAGAGAGAATGTGTTCATATCATACCCAGCACCAAAGACCCCCATAGGTAATTGCATGCAACTCATGAAAAATGAGTCAGTTACAAGAAAATGTCTCTCTATATAAGTGTGCATATGTATATACATGGATATAAATAGTTTGTAAGGACTTATTTGATCAGAAGGTGGTTGAATTACATCTGGAGTAATAGATTCCTGTGGGCACTATTTGTTTACATTTCAAAACTTATTAAAAAAAAAATAAAGATAAGTCAAAGGTGGATCAGTATCTATGTTTAATTTCCTTATCTTCCTAGTTCAATATTCAGTGCCTTGAATATTTACCTCAATTGGATGCATGACACACAATACTGTCAAAAGAAAATAATTACCGTGAGCTACCAATTTAAACTATGTGCTAGTCCATGCAAAAGCTGAATATTTGGCCTGATGTCATCTGAAGACAGAAACATAATTTTGTACATATTTAGAACAAAGCATGATTTTATTGAAATATAGGAGAGTCCAAAGTAAACAAGATCACGGAAAGAAAAGGTTATATCTGTACTATGTTGCTTCCACAAGTAGAGGCTTCAGATAGCAGGAAAGTGGTCAGCAGAGTTGAAAAGGGTTTTTTTTTTAAAGATTTTTAGGCCATTTAAGATAGTTTTTTTCCCTGTTCAGTTTGTATATACATGTGACTCAAGTTTTCTATCTGTTTAATGTGATAGGTGTTGCTGTGGGCGTCTAATAGGTCAACATGTTGGACTGACTCCAAGCATCTCCATTATTCAGAATGAGAAAAATGAAAGCAGGCTTACTCGCAATGACATCCAGTCGGAGAAATGGTCCATCAGCAAGCACACACAGCTCAGCCCGACGGACGCTTTTGGAACCATTGAGTTCCAAGGAGGAGGCCACTCCAATAAAGCCATGGTAACCATGTTTTTCTCTTAGATAAATAATGCTGCTACCTCAAAAAAGGCATTCACAAAGAATAAACAGCACTCTTTCTTAACTTCATTTTAAAGTATTATTTAGTGTAAGACTGTACCGTATGTTTTTATGTATCATGTGTCAAAGAGTTGGTGAACAAAATTAACTGTAAAAGCTGGAGTGCAGCATAAGAGCATTATGAAGACTGAAGACAGGCTAACATGCTGCTATGTCAATTTTCTTCCAATGGCTATCCATCCCTCTTTTTCTGAATACTTTAGAGTTCAGCTATGGTTTCCAATTGCTGGATGTGTCTGCAAGGCTGAAAAATGTGAAATATACCAAATTTCTTTTAATATTCCTCCAGACATATATCAGAGCATAGACCAGTTAGACTTACTGGTTCATCTTTCAATGAAATAAGAGTCCCAGTAGGCATCTAAGCTAGGAACTCAGAAATCCCTATTCTGCCACAGATTTTCTTGAGCAAGCCACTTAATTGTAATACACTGCTATGGAACAATATTGAAATATATTAATATGAAGGCATTGCTCCACTAAGTTGGAGAGATGTTTCCAGCACCCGCGCTAACCCATGCATGTATTTCTTCTATGTGGCATTACATGAAAGGAAGAATCTCTCTGACTATATCTAAACTGCAGAACCTGGAACTTTGGGAAGGAAAGATGAGTGTGTAACTTGCACATCATGGCCAAGACACTGCTTTGGGCAGCAGTGAGGGCAGAAGCAGAACCCCTGGCTGCTCTGCAGAACAACCTGCCCAGCAACCCCGTACCATCTTCTTTGCCTGAATTCTTCCCAACAGGTCTCTCAAATCTGTCATGGTACAAGATGGATTAGAGACAATTAAGAGCTCAGGTACTATACTAGCAAGACTCAGATATTTTCCTCAAATACATATGTGCTGGAGATGGAATGAGTACTTGAGTGGATGGTTCTGTTTGCCCAGATAGATGGCTTCCTTTGATAGAAACCAGAAAACAGTTGCACCAAGAATCAGATAGAAAATTAGGTCATTTCTCTGAGAGGATCACACACACCTTATGTTTGGTTGATAACCAATCACCTAAAAATCTGCAAGGCCATTGCTAGAGAGAGACTGATTCAGTAAATAACATTTGTTAAGTGTGAATAAATTGATGCCTCCCTCAGCACTGAAACAAACCAAACCATGTTGCTGGTATCTTCACAAGGAGTGGGAAAAAAACAGAATGCTTTTCACCAAAACTGAGAAAGAATCAGAGATACAATATCCGTCATTAAATTTGCATTAAATCTGATATAATATCCATCCATTTGCATTAAATCTGTCCTTATGAGAAAGGGCAATTTCTAGAGCTTTTTGAGTGATGTCCTTGAACATCACTATAAAGCAATATACTGCCCTGCCCAGACAAAAGTAGTCTTGGGCAGCCAAGAAATTATGAATATTTTAGGGAAGCTGTTGATACCAGTTTCTCTAGAGGGTTCTTTGTTGGGATTCTGGTGTAGTGGCACAGTGCTGTAAGAGAACAGGAGATGGTCCAAGGTATATGCTGTGTGCTCAAAGAAATATTCTTGAAGTGGAAGAGTGAAGATAAAATTGGAAGTCAACATGAAGGAAAGAAAAATCCTGTCACAGAATGCAGTCAGGAATGAAACCATGAAGAATTTAAGAAAAAAGAAGACAAAAAGGGGTTAAAAATCTGAGAGATCTAAATGACAAGTTAAAACTTAGGGATGAATACAGACAAAACATTTATTGCTGGAAAAGCTTTGGATTTATTTTGATAGTACTAGAATTGGCAAGATAGTTGCATCTGCCTGATATTCATAGTCATTAAACTCTACGCAAAACATGGGTACAACCAAATTCTTCATGAATTAAATAAGTCTATAAAAGCTCCAGATATTCAGTCATCCCACTAGTGGGGAAAGTGCTTCAAATTAAACAATTCACTAAATATCTCTTTAATGGGTGTCCTGCTTGGTTACCACCTATGAGAAAAAGATCTTTCATATGACCAAAACACAAATAAGATTTGCATAATCAGTAATTGTGCATTTTTAAAAATGGAAACAAAATTAAGAGCTTTGTTATACTATGGTGTATTCATCACTGAAAACAGTATGAAGGTGTCCTTATGGTCATATTTCCACTCCTTGACATTATTTTAGGGTAGATTATAGTCAAAGAACTGCCTAAGTAGTGGTTGCAGTTTTATTAATAGAAAGAATGAAACTCCTCTCTGACTTTACAGGGTACAAGGTCTTTTCCATAATAAACAAAACTTACCAAATCAAAAGCTTTCTGTGAAAGCTAAGACTTTCCTCAGTCAAGACAACCAACCAATTTTGCCAGCAGAGGAGGGGAAAAAAAGAGCATTTAAATTATCTTAAAAAATAAGATTTGGATAAAGGAACAAGTACATAATCCTTGGAAACATTCTTGTTCAGACAATACATTTTCAAACCCAAAAGCAGAGAGACTGGCATATCAACAGGGGCAGGGGGAGAGAGAGAAAAGGGAGAAAACATGATAAATGGACATTTGTTCTTTTCTAAAATTATGCTTATTTTCTAGCTACTGGATATCAAATATCACTACAGCATGCAAGCTGGTGTTTGCTGACAATCATGGTAGCTTAATATTGTGCCTATTGGCATAACCCTACAAAGCAGCAACCATCATCAAGGAAAGCCTCAGGCAAAGAATTTGGCATAAAATTCACCACCTGTTCCTTACTTTATTTCATGGAAAGGATGCCCACACATGAAAATCATTAAGCAAGAGAAACACCAAACTGAGTGGAATTGTCTTGGTCTGTGCTAACAGCAAAATTGGTGATTTTTTCTGAATCAGGCTGCAAGGAATGAGATGGGATTTATTAATGGAAACTGTAACCTCAGATTTATAATTGAGAAACTGGTAGTTAATTAATGGAACAGATTACTGCGTGTAGGACTGACAGACAATTATTTCCACCATTGGAAGTAACAGAATTAGATTTTAATAATATATATACAAATTTGATAGTAAATATATGTAAATTTGCAAACTACAAATGCAGTGGTATAATATTATATCAGTTACTACCAGACAATTAACAGTGGCAGCTTTAGTTGTGAAAATGAAAATTACACTTAAATTATAATAGAACATGTGGATTTGGAACAAAACAGAAAAGGTGATGTAGGTTTACATACTGCCAATAAAACCATGACATTAATTTCATTCCCACAGCCACATAGAACAAAAATTCTCAAATGTCCTGAGTTTTGCTAATACCATTGAGTTCTTAAAGTATCTTCAGTGGGGCTGCACTAAGCTACTTAAATTAATTATGTGAATAGCTGAGGGTGCAGCAGATTGTATAGAAATATATAGCCAAGATTAGATAACGTTGGTTAACAGGATCAGTTACTAAAGAGGCCTTTCTTTCAGTCTTCATGTAACCACAGATGATCTTGCAACAACACTGTGGTTTTTAGATCTCTATCAATCTCATATTTTCTTTACAAGTTGCTCATCCCATTAATGTTTAAGAAACAGATTTAACAGTTTTCCTGTTCACATTTACATTGTTTTTGTGGCAGATTTTTACTTTTAACAACTGTATAAAGGTCTGAGAGGGATGTGGAGATGTGTAAGCTTTATTAAGAGCTTTTGCAATAAATCAGTGGATTAAAAAAAGGAAAAATTAATAAAATGTGTTCTGCTTATATCAGTGGGCTCTTAATAGTTCAAGAAAGAACATGGCTGTATTCATCTAATTATATACTGGCAATCTATTATCCTAACTCTGAGAGCAATTATCAGACTAATGAGAGTGATTCCATTCCAATTATGAGCAATATTCTGACCAATTTCAAAATAGGTTCTGGTCATTAGTGGACCAGTTAAGACAATCTTGCTGTGGTGCATTTTGCACTGAACTTGTGACCAAACTAAACCAATTTTTTAAATTTATTATCTGCCTTTCCGCACACAAAAAAACCTCTTGACATTCTTTCATTAATTGGTATGCCTGGATTCCATATCAACCTTTTTTAAAGGACCACTCTTTACAGAACTGAGATTTCTTTGATCATGGTTTTTCAAGGTTAGCTGGAAGATGGCTGTTTGAAAAGCTTTAGTGAGTTAAATATATTCCTCCTAATTGAATGCATTCCAGTGATACATTTAATATACACAATAAAAAGCTAATATATGTTTGTAGCTGTACAAGAAATAAAGTTTACTTCAGCTTACAAGCCTAACATTTTTTATGGTGCATGGAAACATGAAAGAACATCAGTAGAATTCCAGCGTACATAAACCATTTCTTAGACAGACTTTCTAATATTCAGATCCTCAAAACATTATACGTTATTAAGGATATTTGGAAATCAGCCAATTTAAAGTTACATTCCTGCTTTTAAAATATATTAAGTTTTATCAAAACTGTGTAAAAAGGATCTTAAAAGCCATTAGTGCTTTTGAGAGAAAAAAAAAAGAGAGATAAACCTATAACTTGCATAAACCATGAAAAAGGCAGCCAGCCTAGTTTTTGTTATAGTAATAATACTTAAAGAACATTTACAGAATTTGAAAGATAGTGTCCTACATGGAGAAAAGGGGAAATAACACAGGAAAGCATCTATTCGAAGCCCATTTAAATCAATGAGGGTCCTTCCACTGACTGTTTAGTGGAACTTGGAAGAGGCCTTAAGATGTTAAGTGTATTAACTTATGAGGAACCAGTCCAGTTTCAGTATAAGTGACAGCTTTTCTGTTGAATTCAGTGAGAATTACATCAGGCCTATTTTTTATGTGAAGATCACACTTTGTGGGAATAGGTCTTTAGCTTGAAGTGTCTTCAGTGATGGAATCTTATTTAAGGTAGATGAAGTAGCCACCCAGTACCTGCATGCATCAGAGAGAAACAAAGGAGCGACATTAGACTGCAGATCATAAAATGTTCTCTGAAGAGATTTTTCTTTGAAGAAATACAACAGAATTCTGAATCTTTCTATTTTATTCACTGAGATTCTCATCTGCAGTCATTCAAATGTACTTTAACGAAACAGTTGTGCTTGATTAACAGAGTAGTAATTTTACCACTCAAGAACTTGACTTTTGCCCCAGGGCATTGGAGCCCAACATGCAAGCATCTGGCTGTTTGACTGATGATGGGCACAGTTATTTTTTAGGAAACCACTTGATAAAACAGTGAAACAACTATTGGCATCATATAGCACCCTTTCTGACTACTTGTGCACTAGTTTAGAGATCAAATGGGCATGACAGCTTGAACTTGGTGATTTGTCATTTCACAGCATTATGCTGATGTGAGTCAGATCAGTCCTTAGGTTCTGTGGTTCAAAACTCTACTTTTGCTTCCGATCTTGCCCTGCTCTGCTGACATATAACAGCTGAAGTCTTGCATCCTATCTATAAACCACTCCCATAAAGAAAGGATTAAATCATTTGCCATTAGAACTGATCACTTCTACAGCTGACACATACAACAGACATGGAATTTCAGGGTAATAGAGCAGTAGTTTAGCTTAGATTTACATTTCAATTTTAAATTTATTTCTGTAGGCTATAGCAAAAGAATTCAGGAATGGCAAATATTAAGATTCGAAACAAAAAATGAAAAGGCTGAATATTCTGCTACAAGACTGAAACAAATGAATTTTTAATATGGACAAAAATGGCCTTAAAAGTGTTTATTCATAATTTAATGCATACTTTGAAATTGATGACAAAAGAATTCTCTTGTACTTACTAGTTAACATGTTAAGTAATGGCAAAAGAGTAATCCCAAGCATACCAAACTAAAAATGGCCTCTGTAAGAGCAAAAACGAGTCAGACATAAAAATTGATGTCTATGCACAGAAGAAAAATCATGATGTTTAGCACCATTGCCCTTCTCAAAAGACTTCTAAAACAGTAAAGCTTATCCATGATGGTTTAATTTTTAATTTACAGGAAAAAAAATTCAGATTTATTTTTGCTTAAATTTCCTCTTTATAAAGTAAAATGAATTCTTAAGTACAGAGGGGCCTTGCCTGCTGCATAAAGAACAAGCAGTTGTTTGTAATAAAAAATGTCTACATTTCAAATAAATGTAAGAAAATATTTCTTCTAACTTTGTGATTCCCTATATAGATTTATGTTTATTGAAATTTGGAGGTCTTAATGGATAAGAAAGATATTTTTGCCAATTAATACATAGGCTTAAGAAGGTAAGGACAGTGAAGTCATACATTCTGGGCTATAAAAGAATGCTAAAGAGTCAAAAAAACAGTCACTGGCTGGATTAGGTAATAGACATCTGATGCCATTTGTACCTTCATCTTAATAACATCTCAGATGATGCAGTGGCCTGTTTTCAGCAATTTTTTATGGCCATTACTAATATGAATTCACTTTAATTATCTTCTTAAAACTCCCAGTCTGTCTTCACAAAAAAACAAATAAGGTACCAGTGCTACCAAAGCATAATCTCTGTAGTTTGACCAGCAGAGGTTTCGTCTAGGCCCCCTAAAGGGTGTTGCGTTGTCTGTTAATGCCTGCAGTGTTAACTGCATTGCCCTTTGCAACCTCAGCTTTCCCTAAGGGCAGAGCAAAGGGAATAAGGATCAGTCTCCTTACAACGCCTCTGGTGTATTAAAACTTTGACAGCCCTCGAATCCTAATCAAAATTTTTAGCTTTACCATCTGGTCAGTGGGATCAGATGCCATGCAAGATTTTCTCAACTCACACACAGAAAATTGAAGGGGTAGCTACTGAGGATGCAGTTCATGTATATATAAGCTCAAGGATACATTGTGCTCTTGCCAGGCATGAATATTGCATGTTCTGTGTCCATTAGCTGTTATGAATCTGCCTGGCTGCTGCAGAGAGCATTACTGATGCAGTGGGGTAAATGTGCATTCCCAAGTTCTTGATTAGCTTTCAGTTCGGCTGTGCTTCCCTGTGACTATTTGTCCAAACAGGCTTCTGCTTCAAAAAGTGTTAAGAATGGCTGTTCACTGTGCAACAACCCATTCTTGCAAAGAAACCTGTCTGTTAGCAATTCCTTCTGAAAAAAAGTCAGATCCTTATTTCTTATTCAACTAGAAAGAAGTCCAGTATACTGTCATACAATTTACTAAGAAAGAACAATCTTTTGGCAAGTAATACTGGTTAGACATGTTAAAAGGTGACAAAATGATTGCATAATATATGTGGATATTATACTACCTGACATGTTAAAATAAATAAGGTAGAACTAGGCATTCCTCTGACTGAAAGCAAAGGTGCCTGTGTGGATGGCTGTGCTGACAACCCATCAAGGGAAAGACTACTGAAGTAACTTTATGCATTGGTTCAATCAGAAGTTTGATAGATGAGTGGCTTTCTATACCCTAGTTTATTTAGTTAAGAGGGTCTTTCCAGATCTTACCAACTATAGAAAGAATTTTAACCTCTTATAACCTGTTTCTACTACACAACTAGAATTTTAAAAAGTATCATCTGCCCTGTCATGGGCTTTGTGGAACCCTTCATACATCAGCAACAGAAAGAGCAGGAGAAAGACCCCAGAGAGAAAGGCTTGTCAGGAAGAAACAGGTATGTGTGCAACATGGTAGTGCTGCAGAAAATTTGAAGACATTTGTTATCTTTGAGCACACACAGATGGGCATGATCTCCTTTGGGGCAAAATGATGCAGATGTAGCACAGAAGAGTCAAGAACTGGAAATGTGTAAATGTCTTTCAAACCACTTTTAGGGTCCTGTGCCTTGTTAAGGAAATTCATGAATCTATTCAAATCAGTCTGTAAGTCATAAGTTAGCATTTGTTCATCTGGAAAGTACCTGGTTAGTAGTCTTGCTCAGTTTAAACTTATGTGTGCTTGAACAATTTAGCTTGTCTGTTAGTTCCTACCCTTTGGGAGTTTGAATTTGTTAATTTGAAAATAAGATACAAGTGAACACACAGCTGACTCTGACTACCTAGGTCATCTTTGGCAGACCACTTAAATTTTTACTCTAGTTTTTGTGTCCATAAGTTAAAGACATTTATCTTTCAAGAATTGCTAAACATATTGAAATAGTTAAAGATTTAATTCCCTAAATAGAGGAAAATTATCCAGCCTGTGAATTGCAAGTGTTCCATTATTCCTAGTTTCCTAGTTTCCTGACTTTTGAAAAATCATCAAGTGAGCAATTAATTAGTGCTTTTGTCATAAGGGTTGCCTTTTTTCAGTGATCTAGTGGGCATAGATCATATGTATTAGGAACCAGTGAGTATAACCAATCTTTTTTTCTCTACTACTGCCCTTATTTCTGCAGTATGTACGTGTGTCTTTTGACACAAAGCCTGACCTTCTTCTGCATCTGATGACCAAAGAATGGCAGCTTGAGCTCCCTAAACTTCTCATCTCTGTGCATGGGGGCCTTCAGAATTTTGAACTTCAGCCAAAACTCAAGCAAGTCTTCGGAAAAGGCCTGATTAAGGCTGCTATGACAACTGGAGCATGGATATTCACTGGAGGAGTAAACACAGGTAACAACAACACTGAAATGAAAGCACAGTGGCATCTAGAAGGTTTCATCACAGAAAAAAATTACAAGTGATGAGATTAAGAAGCCATTCCATGTTTTATTTTATTAGTGTTGGCTTTACTGTGTACAAATAAGAAAATGCTAACTTCATACCAGCCTGGCAGCTACCAGGGAATAGAAGATTTGCTAAAGCATAAAAACCACACTGGAGAGCTGAAAATAAAGCCTCCTCTGAGGCAATTATATTAGTATATTGCCAGTGAAGATTTTATAAGATCAACAGTAAGCACAGGGAGGGACTACTAACCAGAAACAGCGGAAGTCAAACTCTTATTACATAAAATAGAAAATGTTTTCATCCAGAAAAGACCTTTATTTTATCTTATAAGATGATCTGAAGTATGAAAGGAAAAAAGGTTCTGTTTTGTGCATGTGGTGGAAAGCTTTATTGTGAATAAGTATCACATTTTCCTTTCTTGTAGGCAGTTTGACCTAATTTTTTTCTATTACCCCTGCAGCAAGAGCAATAACATTGCCATTTCTATTCAAAGTTAAGAACATCTGTAACATACCATATGGGTGTCCTAATGACCCAAGATAGCAGCTGGCCCAGCTCTGCTGGGAGACAGCCTCTAAGTTTTGGGAATAAACTACAAAACATAGTTCCCCAGACAAAAAAGATTGGACAGTGGCTTCCTAGACACCCTTCCTGAAACAGGTAGAAAGGAGGAGAGAAAGTCACAGGAAAGTCAAAGCGTTCTGCTAGAGATAAACGCAAAATGTTTTGAGCTAGGACATGTACTTGTAAATTCCTATGTCATTCTCATTTACTGCAGTAACAAAGCTATAATTTATTACTTTAGTAATCCCACAAAATGTATCCTCTTTCTGTATATGGAAAACATTGTAATTCCACTGTCATGCATTAATTATAGTGCATTGTGGATCACAGAATCACGGAATGGTTTGAGTTGGAAGGGACCATAAAAATCATCTAGTTCCACTCCCCCTGCCATGGGCAGGGACAGCTTCCACTAGATCAGGTTGCTCAAAGCCCCGTCCAACTTCTTGAACTCTTCCAGGGAGGGGGCATCAACTCCTACACGTTTGAATATGAATGCTTAATAGAAGTCTTGGGCCTTTTAGTTTCCAGAGCATATCAGATTTAAAACAATATTCAGTTTTATCACAGCAGCAATACAAATAGCAAAGAAGCATAGCTTCTGGAGTGTTAGACGGATAAATAGACACACATGTATGTAATATCCCCTACATCTCTGCAGAACAAGGAAGAAAATCAGGTTAAATGTTGACCTGTGTACTGTGGTGATAATAATTATGTTAGTTGCCAGATACTCTTGTAGTGACAATGGGAAAGACAGATATAAATTTTAAGTTAAAAGCTCATTAGAAAACTGTAGATATTGTGCACTCATTGCAGTGGATTACCACAGGAATTGCAGAAATCGAACTATAGAAATTCTGTAAACAAGGACTGACTGTAACATTTGCGTTTGGTAAATGCACAACTACTTCGTAACATTTTTCAAATCATTAGTTGCAAATGGCAAAACAATAAAAATTAACCAGGAAAGTCAACACAATTACTACTGGAACAGATTCTTTTTCCTGTAATCAAAAATTACCTAGACAAAACAATGAAGTTCAAGTTGCTGTGTGTTCTTTTAAAAACATATAATTCTAGAAGTAGTTCTGCATTATAAGTTACATCTCATTGCTGGTTTTGATTTCTGGAGAAAAGTACTTGATTACTCCAGGGCTAGGTTTTCACACTGTGTAGGTGAAGATTCAGTGTTTTATCTGTATGTGAAATTGTACAAATTGAGGATTTCAGACTACAGCCTGCTTTGTTGATGATGACTTTTTAAATCAGATTTCTCTTAAGGAAAATTATAATTGAAGAATCCTGAAATACTGCTATTGAACTGAGAATCAGTGATATGACAAGGATGGTGCATACCTGGCTATAACCATGACTTTTAAATAACTTAAACTTTAAGTTGTTCTGAATATTCATGTCATGCTGAGAGTTGATTATTCTAAATAGCAGAAGTTTTTGCAGTCTGGACAGATTTTCTGCTTTGAATCCTTTGAGATGTTGGATCATACCTGATTGCAGGTACAGGTTTTTTTCCTTCTTCCACCACATGAAGGAAATCAGACTCCAGGACATATAGGATTTGTAGGTTGTGACTTTTTTCTTACTTAGTTCATTTACAGTGCAGAAAAACTACAGCTAAAATCACATCTATTGTGTGACTGTTGTACTTCCAATCCAGTCACCTTGAAATTGTGGAATTTGAACAAGAAGCAAACACAGAAACTGAGCAACACATAACATCTGCAGCAAATCCCCAGGACTGCTTCGGTGCAGTCACATCACAAAATTAGTTATTGATAAACAGGTTAAAAAAATATTTTGTGAAAAGGAAGGAGGAATGGCACTTGTCCTCTGCACAGATATACCGCTGAAACACTGACAAAACTGGCCTAAAGAATACAAGGACTGTTATCAGAAAGCACTTGAAAGAGAGCTGGGGAGCACTCATTCTCTATGTACTAATTTCTGTTTTCTCACTGATCCCCAGGGGGTTTTCTAATTCTCTGCTGGAAGATATCTCAGGTGACTGAGTTTGGAAAGAATGGTAGAATACCTCACCACAGAGTAGTGTAATGATGTTTTCACATTTCTGTCCTTTATTCAGACAAAAGGGAGCATTTGTATGTGAGCTACACTTTTAGGGGGGTAGGGAGTGGTAATTCCTGTCCTTCTTTCTATGTTTGGGAATTCTTGTTTGTGAACACAAGTGCAGATGAACAGGTTACAGTCAGATGCCAACATTTCCATGCTTATTTCTAGAGCTGTGTAATTTTTTTATTGCTATTTTATTTAATATTTTTTAGATTAGATAAGATGGACTTACAGTATTACTGTAATAATAATCAGTAGGGATATATTCATAGCTTTACTTAATTGTAAAGATATGCATAGGTGTTCCCTAAAAAATAATTCTGTACTAAATCCATACCATAATGAACAAAAAGGGCATAATTTTTAATTTCTGTTTTATGCTGTTTCTCTCCCAGGAGTCATTCGGCATGTTGGAGATGCACTGAAAGATCATGCCTCAAAATCTCGAGGGAAGATCTGCACCATCGGTATAGCTCCCTGGGGGATTGTGGAAAATCAAGAGGATCTGATCGGCAAAGATGTAAGCCCCATAGATCACCTCCAATATATATATAAATCTTCCAGTTATTTTTCCTTTCCTCTCCATCCCTCACTTAACAATTCCTTACAGAATTAATGTCTGCAGCAAAACATCAATACATACACAGGTTTTCCATTATGGTTGATACCAGCTTTGACATGGCAACAATAAAAATTTCTGCACTGTACATTCTTTAAAAATAAATTATGAAGAAATTTCTTTAAATACTATTCTAAAGTTTCATCCCTAGAACACTATGAACCCTGAAAAGTGCCTAAGAAAACACTGATTGCAAAGCTTGAAGTCTGATTTATTTTGAAACAATACTATAATACCTAGGTTAAATTCAGATTTGCAGACTGCCCCCCCTTTTAATATAGTCAGTCCTATACATTTTTATTACTGCAGTTGTGAAGAGTCTTATAAATGTATTGGACATGAAATCAGACCTCAAAGAATCGTTACTTCAGTCACCTTCTGAAGGGCGGAGTAGGTGTTTCTTGTACTCTTTCACATCATTCTCCTTTAAACCTATACTGTCACTCAGAAATATTACCCCTCTGATTTTAAATACATGAATAGTTTACTTACACTGGTTATGTGTTACCTGAAGCTTTTCTGAGCCCTATTTTTAACTCACCTCTGGTTCATTCCCAAGCAATCTGCCTGAGAACCAGTGGCTAACTTTGAGTGGAGAAGAGATATAGTCTCCATTCTCCATAATGAATGTTTTTCTTCTCTACATTACTCTAAGCCATTCTTCTCTGTATTTTCATCCATTAGCAAATTGAGGAAGGGAAGAGGTTCAATTATTGGTTAGGTCAGAAGGAATTGCAATGAGTACGAAGAAATCGATACAACTGGAATTCATTGCAATTCACTATTAAAGTATAGCCATTAGGCAGAATTGTATTACCATGGGTTTTTGTACTCTTAATACCACCAGTGCTTGTGTGATAGGGTCACCAAGATATACAAACAAGCAGGATGGAACTCTGAAGCAGTAATTCTGAGTCACTAATGAACTCTTCTGAGATGCAGCATGAAAGGTGACTAGAAGAAATAATCACAAAGATGAGGTGCATCTTGTTAAAGAAGTGTAATGTACACAACAATTTCAAATAAGTGGTCTTTACTGACTATGCATGGAGTTCTGGAAGCATAGTAAGAAGAAAGAAGGCAAGAAAGGACATCAAATTAATAATGAATTTTGAGACATTGTTATTCCTCCATTAGTTATTTCCACATGTTGGAAAGCTGCATACCTCTATACTCAGCTAGTCACCACCTGTGAAAGGGACTCTGGAGCCTTCTTTTACAGAAAGAGCTGAAGAAAGAAGTTGGTTCCCATGTGTTCCAGCCAACTGGAACAGCCCACCCGATTTCTGATTTCTCTAAGAGACATTTTCCTCTAAATATCTTTCCAATTTAACAGGAAACAAAGAAGTTGTATGCTAACTTTTTTTTAAAAAAAAAAAGCTTTCTGGTAAATCAAAAAAGGTTAATACTTAGTTCAATTATCAAACAGAAGGTGACAAAAGTTTAAAAAACAGTAAACAAATTTATCTAAAGTCTTCCATTAATGCAGCCACAATTATACGAGTAGGATTACAATTACAGGATCATCACTAGGTATAAAAATAGTTCTGAAATGTATCTGTGATAGACAAAACTTTTCTTCCAAACCTCCTGGTCCCTAATATTTTCATAAAATGGCATGATGCAATGATGAAGCACTTGTGGTTTTATCCATCTCTAATGCACATGTAATGATACTGCTTTATGCTTACCAATATTGAATTTCATCTTCCATTTTATTGCCTAGTCAGGCTGCTTTATGAAGACTTTTTTTAACTCTTCAAAGTCCACTGAAATACCTGTAAGTTTTTCACACTCTTATTAACCCCAAATCCCTTACAACTGTGTTGAACAGAACATGACCCAGCTGGAGGTAGGCCACTTATGTCACTGAATCTTCTTAGTAACACTCAGTCTTTGCAAAAATTAACTTTCCCTTCTTACTGTTTTCCTGCCCTTCCCCTCAGCTTTTCCTTACTAATCCCTCAAAGGTCTTTCTCTGTTATCCAGTATGTGCAGTTTCTTTAGAAGCATTTGGTGAGGAACCTTTCTGAAAGCTTTTTGAAAATCAAAGTGTACTATATTGACTGGCTCATTAGTGGAGAATGCTGTGAAATGAACCAAGAAGGGGAAATATAAATAGTACCATAAGCATGTAAAATGAATCATCATGAAGTGAGGAACAAAGGCCACAAAGGATTATGTGGGGGGTGGGGAAAGTCAACCAATAGTAAAAGGTCTGCCAGACTCCAGCATCAATGCAGCTTTATGCCTACATGCACTATGTCTAGTTAAATTATGATCAGAACTGGATTTGTCAAAACATACCCTTCCAGCATCAGACAGGTAGAGAAAATTGTCTTAGTCATGGGATTTGGGGAGTGGAAGGGGGATGGACGAGTTACTGCCATTGCACATGTCCCAGCACACATTGTCTCCCTGTGCCTTGTGTCAAGTCAGCTATGCTCAGCAGAACTGCACCTCTGCTAATGCTCCAGCTGTTGCCTGGCCTGTGTGAATCTTGAAGTCATAGCTGAGGAGTATTATTACATTTACCAGTACAACCAAATCAGTCAGCTCTTGAGAATCCCAAGGGTGTTCCTGAGAGCCATAAAGAGAACTGGCCAAGTTAAGCAAAATGTTACTGTTGTTTGCTATTTGTTATATTGTGGTGGTTAAAGATCCCTAAAGAGACTTGTCTTACTCCAGTACCATAAAAGCAGCATAGCAGAAAACAGTGCCCCTCTTAACACACTTCTAAACTATTCTAATTTAGAAACAAGAGAAAGGTAATTGCCTTATTTTCAATTTCCTGATAGAAGAACTGAGAAAGTAAGATAACTTGCTCAGTCTGGTCAAAAACTTGGATTATGAACAAGTTTCTCGCTACATACAGAGCCATTCTTCCTTTTAAAAGAGTGTGCTTTATGAGTCTTTGTAGCATACACGTCTTTCCTTCCAGAGTCTGTTCAGTCCTCATTTGGGTTTAATTTCTAGTCACCTCAATAGGAACAGTGCCTGAATTACAGAGAGAACACTGATTTTAGTGCTCAATTAAATAATTCAAATAAGTTTCATTTTTAGTCCAAAGAAGCTAGTATTTGAGACTTAAATCAACAGACGCTTTTATTGTGCGATTCAGTGAAAACAACATTTCCAGCACACGGTGATATGTCGTTGATGAGTCAAGATGCTGTAATATATAACCTACTAACCTAAATAGAATGCATTTTTTTAGTAATTAAAATTTTGAGAAAAAAAAAAAAACAAGTTTCTCTTACTGAACTACTTGAAACTAAAATTGAGCTTCTGTGCTGCTATGCTGAATCACTACAAAACCCATGACACCCACTCTTCCATGCCTGCTATAAAAGTCCTTCCATACTGGATCCAGCAGGCTGACATAAGAAGAAATTGCTAACTTGTCTCCAAATTTCTTGGGTTTTATTTGTCTCCCTTAGAGTACTGTTATAGTCGTGGATTATATAGTGTATTTCTCTCCCTATATTACTTCACTGATCGTTTGGTTACTTACACTCAGCAACTACAGTATGTCAAAACTGAAGCTCAGCAGAAATTCTAGAAAAAGTAAAATGTGTATTATTTTTAACAAAGGCTTTACCCAGTGAAAAGGAAGCAATAGTGGTCAGCTTTTACCATTTAGTGCTGCAGAATGCACAACCCCAGATATAAGCCTAATTTGTAGACTTGTGCATAAAGAGATGAAAGTGATACATAAAAGCAAAAAGTGTTATCAGAAAGAAAACTACTTTCTCACAGCAAATTTATGTTGAAATAATAAATACATATTTATTATACAAATATATATAACTTATATATACTATAATATCTATTATATTTTATATGTATCTTACATATGCTGTATATTATATACATTATATATATATCTCAACCCCTTTCATATACTCTGTGTTCCAGAATAAATTATATTTTTATTTCCTAGAACTCAGATGTTGGAAGCATGATCATTGCCAGTTGTAGATGTTCTTCGTGGACTTCCCTAATAACAGATGCCTGTTCTTTTGTACTGCTCAGAATATTCAGGAAAAAAAAAAATTAATAAAACTCAAGCAATGAATATACTGCTGCTTGCAACCTACTCTCCTATACAGCTGAAATAATAAAAATATTGTCCCTTTTTATATAGAAGCTAAATTTATATTAGACTAAACATAAGTTGATTGAACTAGTTGATTCGACACAGTTCCCCATAGAATTCTCACAGAAAAACTGGCTTCTCATGGCCTGGATGAGCGTAGGGTCTGCTGGATCAAGCACTGGCTGGATGGACGGTCCCAGAGAGTGATGGTCAATGGGGTTAAATCCAGCTGGTGGCCAGTCACAAGTGGTGTTCCTCAGGGCTCGGTGTGGGGACTATTTCTGTTCAACATCTTTACTGATGATCTTGACAAGGACATAGAGTGTATCATCAGAGAGTTCGCACATGACACCAAGTTAAGTGGGAGTGTCGATCTGCATGAGGATAGGGAGGCTCTGCAGAGAGACTTGGGTAGATTGGATCGGTGGGCCAATGTCAACAGGATGAGCTTCAACAAGGCCAAGTGCCAGGTCCCGCCCTTGGGCCACAACAACCCCCTACATGGCTACAGGCTTGGGGAGGTGTGGCTGGAGCTGTCTGGAAGAGAAGGGTCTGGGGGTTCTAACTGACAAGCAGCTGAACATGAGCCAGCAGTGTGCCCGGGTGGCCAAGAAAGCCAACGGCATCCTGGCTTGTATCAGCAATAGTGCGACCAGCAGAAGTAGGGAGGTGACAGTCCCCCTGTACTCTGCACTGGTGAGGCCACACCTGGAGTATTGTGTCCAGTTTTGGGCACCTCAATACGAGAGAGATATCGAGGTGCTGGAGCGAGTGCAGAGGAGGGCAATGAAGCTGGTGAAGGGCCTGGAGAACAAATCCTGTGAGGAGAGATTGAAGGAGCTGGGACTGTTTAGCTTGAGGAATAGAAGGCTGAGGGGAGACCTCATCACTCTCTACAACTACCTGAAAGGACATTGTAGAGAGGTTGGTGCTGGTCTCTTCTCACAGGTGATTAGTGACAGAACAAGAGGGAATGGCTTTAAACTGCAACAGGGGAGGTTCAGACTGGACATTAGGAAAAAATTTTTCACAGACAGAGTGGTCAGACAGCGGAATAGGCTGCCCAGGGAGGGGGTGGAGTCACCATCCCTGGATGTCTTTAAGGGTCGTTTAGATGAGATGCTGGGGGATATGGTGTAGGGGAGAACTTTGTAGAGTAGGGCTGGTAGTTGGACTTGATGATCCCAAGGGTCTTTTCCAACCTGAATGATTCTGTGATTCTGTGATTCTGTGACTAAACATAAGTTAGATATGTCTTTTGTTAAAAAATAAAGCCTGGCTTTCTCAGTCTGTTTCTAGATAATGCTCCTGCTTTATTAAAGACTGCAGTTTCAGAGTAACCAATTTATATGTTAGTGCATTTGCTAAATTTTATAACAGGAGGTAAGTGTATGTCATCAGTAGAGTTTTCTCTGAGATGCTCAATCGGTACAGCAGAAATCTGCAGTCTTGTTCTACTAACTCAGTTATATCTTCAGCTTTTTTGGATGGTGGAATAAGGAGGAAATTTAAAAGCTGGAAGATTGTATGCACTTTGGAGGGCAGGGTCACAACAGAGAAGTTGTGGTGGCATGGTGCAGGTGCTGGCATGAACTTCTCAAAATCCCTGGAAAATAACAGGCTAGACAACTTCAGGAGAGGTGGGGACCTTCCATGTTGTAGTGGATCACCAGGTAGTTATTAATAGTTAACAACTCGACTACATCACAACTCAATCATGTTTCAGAAGGATGAGTGTTATGCTGGAATTTAGTAACAGGGCTGATATACAACCTTGGAAATCATTCAGTTTTACAGCACTGGGCACAGGTGAGGACAATGTCTAGTTATAAGACAAGTCAAGCAAATAAGAGCAAACAGAAAGTGCAGAAAACATAACCAATGAGGAGAGCTTAAAGCTTAAAGAACTGGAATTGCTTACTATATATTACAGGTAAAGTAACTAAGGCTTATTTTCATCAGCACACCAGGTCCTGCCCACTCCTTTCTCCATGATCCCATCAGTAAATGCTTCATTATAAAGGACTTTACTCAGCCAGTACCAATTCCCTTCATTTTCAGAATACCACCTACCTCGTTGATATTATCAAAGGTTATCCAAACCATAAAAAGTGGGCATTCAAGAATTAACATCATCTTAGAATTAGTGTTTCCTTACCATTCATGTATATGAACAAACATCATATAGCTGTCAAGCTTGATAGGTATGTAGCCAGAACTCACCACTTTAAATGCGGTCTTTAAAACACATTCCAATGAGTCTTATCAGGAAGACAAGCATTCATATTACCTGCTCTGTAAATGTGTACCAGACAACACATACGTCAGACTGTCAAGATACGCTACACGTTTTCCTTAGTTCCTTCATAGTAATCTGAATAAGAGTATTAGCTTATAGCATGAGACTGCTTCCTTCTGTCTCTCATACTTCTTTATTTTTAAAGTGTCAGAAAGATTATGTTTTGCTTTAATTATTTTCTGCAGGTTTCAAAATAACAATAAAATTACAAATCTCAGGCAACATACTAGTAAGTGTATATTACTTCGTTGTTATTGGATTGGTTGTTTCCAATTTTGACTTGGTTTTGGTAGGTACTTTGCAGTTATCTTCCAGAAAGATGTTCTTCTTGGAGAATAAATTGAATTGCTGGGGAAGAAAGAGATCACAAATAACCATAAATAGTTCACAAGTTTGTTTCATTGTAGCTTTTATCCAGTGTCAAAGTATCAGTGCCCCCATTGCAGCCAGGTCGGGAAATAATTACTCTAAGGGCAGGTGTAAGGAAAAGAGATTCAGCTCCATCATTGCAAACTACAACTTGGGAAGCAGGCCTGGGGTGAAGCTGAGGACTGGCGTATTTGTAGCATGTACGGAGAATGTGGACCATGATGCTTCCAGGATCCTCTAAATTAAACCAGGAACCACTCTATTGCCTGGCGTACCCCAGAACAGTGAGGCTGCAGAGGAAGCTTAATTTGAACAACAACTGTATTCTTTTTCTGCCACTACTCTGAACACACTAAGTTTGTTGCAAATTCTTTGCCTTCCCTTAGACTGCTTAGATGCATGTGTTGGATCACATGACACACGTGTGCTTATTGTCCGTGGTGAATTACCCTGAGAGATTTTTCAGGTGCTCTCCCTATGTTGAGTGTCCCACAGGGACACGTAAACAGGGTATAACAGTGCTTTTAGTTCAAGCTTGCTGCCACCTCAGGGTGCAAAGGCAACTACTGGGGTTAACTAAACTCCTCATCTATTGACAGAATGCTCTCAGCCCATGCAGCATGAGTACTGCTTCACAGCATGGCTGCAGTCACGTTCATTAACCTATATTTAGAGGGGTTGTCTTGAGTATAAATGCTTCCTTTCAGCTCTGCAGAGGAAGATGCCAAGGGACATTATTCCCTCCTCTCAATGCATGACGACGATGAGAAGACATTAAAGTCAAAGTTTTCCCAACCTTTTAACTAGCCTGCAAAATGTAAGGGATTGAAAAGAACAAAGGAATGGGAACTGCGAGAGTGAGAAATTGAAAATCTGCTGAGTGTTGTGGAAAAGCAATTTACCTCAAGGAAATAACCTCAAAGCCTAGGATTTTCTTGCCTTCCTGAAGATTTGGCTTATCCTTTAATCAGGAAAAGGGTCTGACAGTGTGGTTTGTGAAATTTATTATTAAAAAAAATATTTCAGCTGTTGAACTGTGCATGCTGTGAACACTTCATCTTAAAATTATTGTATTTTCATTTTCACAACTATAAAATTTGTTAATAATAAGATTGACCTTGTAGCTAAACAGCAGACACAGAACCAAAGCATAGCCTTCTAATCTGCCTTGCAGCAGCATTACTAAATCAATGTGTGAAGCCTTTGGTGCTGCATTAGAAACATAGATCAAGCTGTCACCGTTAGAAAGTTTTGAGCTATGTCTCCTGGGGACAAGCTACAAGCTGTCGGTAGAATTGCATGCACAGAGGCTTGCAGTCATGCAATGAATGGGCGATTCAAGTCATTTTTCATATCAGATCTTGCTGGCCTGTGCCCTCTGTATATTGAGAGGTGGGACAGGTATCAGTTTTAAAAATCTGTAACTGTTTTATTTTATTTGATTCTTAGGCATGGAGAAAGAACCTTTTTCTTTCTGACTGTGGCATGGGACACAGGGATTCAGTGTCTGTAGAAGCTAGTTAATTAACATGTTCCAGCAGTGTATTGATATTTGTTAAGCTATATGCACCTGTAGAATAAATGTTTTATGAATGGGGCACCAAAAGAACCAGTATAAAAGAAAATTGAGTCAGAAGTATTACCTGTTCTCGTAGTGGAGTGCACTACCTTGCTGCTGGCCAATACCCTCTTAGTCTTCTCACACCTATTTCCTCCCTTTTACAAGATGAACAGCTTACAGAGTATCTTCTGTGTGACAGTTTGTAACAGCACAAAAAGTCTGTGGGTTTCATCTCGACATGCAAGTGTTGACCACAGTGCTGCAAGCATTCGCAAGTGAAATAATAGAGAGAAATATCTCTAGCCAAATAACTACTATCATATTTATAAAGAATTATGTCTCAGTTAGAGAGCTCTTTAGAATAACAAAAAATGAGAGAAGCTTAGGAAGAAATTAATATTTCTGTGTGCAAGCATTTTTGTCAAAACTTGAGTGTATACTTTTGTGTATTAAAAAGCACACAATTTTGTTAGATTTGCAAAATGAAAAATGCCAGAGCTGTGAAGAAAATTCCTTACAGATGAAGTATAGCCCAGCTGAGTTTTGTAACAAGTCACTTCAGTATTTCTTCAGTATTTCTTCAGCTAGGACTTCATTTTACAAATTATCGGAAGTTTTGTCTTTCTAGAAAACCAAGATGTATGCAAACAATGCATGGAACAATATTTCTAGCAAATGTCTCTGAATGATCAGTCAGGATCCCTTGACACAACACCGATTCTTTTGCCACATCAGTGCAGTCTTACTTATGTCTCAGGAGACTCACCAAAAGTAGCTGACAGCCAGATGTAGCCTAGAGCTATTATTTGGACTGACTGGGGGCTATGAGTGGGATAATGCTGCAATAATTTACTCTGTCTGCAGAAGTTTCTCCCGACGAAAACAAATCAAAGGACGTGTAACAAACTCTCCACTGAATGGAAACTTTCTAAAGCTGTTGAGAACACAAGCAACTGCCTTTGTAGTATGCTAAGAATGGGCCAATATTTTTTTCCAAGGAAGATGAAAATGTGGTGTAAGATCATGTGTACACCTCTCCAAGAGTGGAGCTCACCTGTATTGGTGTGTCTACAGAGGGCCTCCTGTGCTGATGGCTCTGAATGAGCTAGAACAAGCGGGCATGATGCTGGTTGGCATCCATGAAGGAAGAATCAAAGATTTCAATCAGATGAGGTGAAGGTTTACAGCAACACTGTTGAAAAACAGCAGCAGACAGGGTGTATAGTGTGTGCATGTAGTCATACAGACCTCTGGAGGACAGACCGTTAGATGTACTTAACACTGAAACAGTGGCCATTGGTGCTATTGAAACAGATTACCATGGAAAACCCTTTAAGCAGTGTCTGTGTCTAAAAGGTCAGTGTTTACAAGAGGTGGCCACACTGGTTTAAGTGCTAAGGTTATTTTCTACTTTACACATTGAAGACAGAAGTACTCGAGCGCAATACTTCAAAAAATTTTGAGTTTTTCTTTTGTATCATCTTGTCAGCTGGTGTGTTGCAATGTATTTAGTTCAGAAGATCTTTTCTGTTTAGTACTTTTTCTTTCCTCTGTGTCTAAAATGCAGGTGGTCCGACCATACCAGACGATGTCCAATCCCATGAGTAAGTTGACAGTGCTCAACAGTATGCATTCTCATTTTATTTTGGCTGACAATGGCACCACTGGTAAATATGGAGCAGAGGTGAAACTTCGTAGACAACTGGAAAAGCACATTTCACTTCAGAAGATAAATACAAGTAAGTAACATTTACTTGTATTGTTTTATAATTGCAATTATATCAAAGATACTTTGAGTTTAAATAGGCAATAAGGTCTATATATTCTGGGGAGTAGTTCTACTGTCTAAAATGGTAAGCATGAGCTAATAAAAGCAAATAATGGTGAACAAAGATGAGAAAATTTGATTTTAGTGTACTGTGAGTAAGGGTGCAGCACAAATAGCTGAATTTGTTTCAGACAATAGTTTCAAACAGGTTCAACTTAGATCTTTGGTACCCCCATCTCCTTAAACTGTATACAGTTCTGTTCTTCATTGGCAAAGAATACAGTGGAATTAGTAAAGATAGAGAAAACGGAGACAAAAAGTAAGAGAGCTTTTATTGATAAAGACTTTAAAGGTTGGAAGAGAGATGAGTGAGATGTATAGAGGTATATAAAATCCTGCATGGTTGGACAACTCAAGCAGTCCCAGAGCCACTGACATTTAGAGGCAGAGAGAGTATCCCATGGAAGTGTTACTATATGTTTGCACTATATTTATTAGTTTTTCCTAGGCAGCTGTCATTAGCCACAGCCAGAGGCAGAATATGAAGTTGGTCCTTTCACTTCATCTTTTACAATCATGATGATACATTGCACATCATGATCGTGAAGCCCCAGTTTTGTCTCAAAGTTAAAATTTTTTTTCTCTTGTATGTACCACTTTCCTACATAAAATGAAAAGTAGTCACCTAACTAAGCACTTCTGCTTGGATTAAAAAAAAAAAAAGATACCTCAATATTGGTATTATTATTTCTGTAGTGTACAGATGCTTGATTTAGATGGGGAGTTAATTTTTTTTTTTTCTAGATATTTTGGATTTTTTTTCACTTCTGTTTACAATCATTTAATTTCTAGAAACTTAGTGCTATCAAAAGAAAAAAACTATCAGCTCTAGAAACTGAACCTAAGCTGTATGTAGGGAAGAAATCTTCCTTTGGACCTTAACCAGGCAGAAATTTTTTTAACCTCACAAACAAACCTGTGTTGTACCTGTATAAGCTGCCTTTAGGAATGAAAATAGAACTCATTTTTCAAAAGAGATCATATGCACAGCCTTTCTGCAGATTACTCTCTGTAAACATGCAATTTTGAGGCCAGGAACAGTGACAGTTTTGTGATATAAGCACTTGAAACTGGAATGAAACTAGGAAACACATTTAGACTCTCGGTTATCAAATGATAATGAATTACAGACAGACCCAGTGGGGTGAACGTAAACTAGCAAGTTGATCGTGCTTGACAAAGCTTTCTGCATGACGAGTATAGTCTGTGCTTAAATTAAAATGGTGTGCTACTTACACCTTTCAACACCACTCCATGAACTACACACACTACAGGCTTGTTGTTTTTATGGTATCAGAGTATATATTGCTTTTTCTCAGGGAGCAGTGTGTAGGTATGCAAAAATGTGTGTGCATCCTGAGTGGTGTGTGCATACCTATACATTTCCTTAGGAGATGGAGATAGTGTGATCTAGTCCTAGGTTGACCAGCAACAAAAATTCACATTTGAAAATTACATATATGATGTAATCAAACTGTAGAAAACTGTGCTGTAAATAATTATTTTGAGGGCATTTATAAGAAAAAAGTGAGCCTTTGCAGATTACAGCACAACATTATGTTGGGGAAATCTTTATGTTAAAAACCAAATCTCCTTAGAGAGATTTAATTTAATTCAGGTTTGGACAAGAGGTTTATCTGTTGAAAAGTGATTGATGGATGAACCTCCAGACTTTGGTGGTTCAAGTCTGACCTGTTCAAACAAGTACAAAATGTGAAGGATTTATCTTCTCTGGTTTCTTCCTGCAGCAACACCCCCCTGCCCCGCAGGAGTATGTATCTGCCTTTTCTCTTCCCTTTTCTCTGTAATAGACTCTCTCTATCATTTAACCTCTACCTACCAAGTCTCTCTTATGAACACAAAAACACTAGGGTGTCACAACCTCTGAAAAATAGAGAACTACTAAGAAGGAAAGTTGCTGGTAAGATTTGTATGTCTTGTTCCAGTGACATCCACAATGTTTCTGCCGTGTTTTGTTTTCCTTTGTTTTAAAACAAGGTGACTGAGTCCTGACCAGCCTCTAGTTAATAAAAAGGTGACCATATGGATGAGAGAAGGACCACCTGCCCTGTTGGGTCAGCCAAACAGATGGCCACTTTCTGGTGACTTTCCTTACCCTCATTCCTAGCTGAGCAATGGAGATCCTTGGCCCTGTGCGTGCAGGGGTGCTGCTGCAAAGTGATCTTCATCCAAGTGGGAGTGTGTGCAGGCATGCATATGGGTCCTTACTTAACATTTTCCAGTAGTAACCATGTGCAGTGGGGAAAAACACTGACAACATTAGATTTCTGTTTGCTGGAGAGTCAGAAAAAGGTACAATTTTTAGTTAATCGCCAAACAAAAGAGCAGAGGGCTAGAAAACAGAAGACATTTAGGAACTAATAAACAGTTGGTGACTTCTTATTTCACAGCCTGTCCCTGGACAATAGTGTTCAAAACAGATTTATTCTTATTTTGAAGCCTGCCTGACTTTTACATGCTAGGCTTGTCATTTCTTCTTGTTTGCTTTGCTTTGCTTCAGCTGTATCTTTCTCCAGTGCAGTGATAGCTCTCCTGGATGTTTGCTATTATACACTATGCACAAAGGGAAACTTCAAGCTTGTGTTCACCTGTTAAAGTCACAGAAAATGGTATTCCCTTCAGATAGATTAGGACAGTGGCAGTCTTTTTTATAAAATTTAAGATTCAATCAGGTCATTAAATATGCCAGATAATTCTGAAAGATTCAGCTGGTTTTGTTCCTAATATGGCATCACTGTCAGTCATTCAATAGTATCTAATTTCCTGAATGAGTGTACTATTAAATAATAAAAAGCTTGCCTTATGCTCCCTGTGAACACAGAGAAAAGATTTCATTGAATACTCTGTTTCCACTCTACTTTCTTAGCTTTTACCACTTCCATAGCTCTTGTTTTGTCCACAGCAAATATTCATGAATTAAAAAATTATTTCCAGGCAAGCAGAGAGTACAGTTGCATTTGTGGGTCAGTCTGAGTCTGCAAGTTCAGGACAGAGTCACTCAGTTGTGGATTTAACTAGAGGTCAATTTGATGCTTCAGTGCTCAGGGCAGGTCTTTCTTATTTTCACAAGTGAAGACTATTTTAACACAGCTGAGCCACTATATCTTGCAGTGAGCCACAAGTTGTCTCAAACTCATGAAGTTTCAAAGTGCATAATTTTGTAGGACAAAATGTTGAAAGTAAGATGAACTTTTCTAAAACTGTTTCAAGATCAAAAGGAAATACTGAAGGTGATCTGATTGGAAATGTTTCTGGTTTCTAATTCACACAAACATTTAAGTCCTGGACTTTTTGCAGGCAGGGAGATCACCTTAAGATATGCTCTGGAAGGAAGGAAAAATATCTTTCTGACCATCTCTGCCATATCTTTTGTTTCTACAGCATTGTATGGATAATTCGACAGCTCATGTAAAAATTTTTACATTGAAATGTGGAGTTGAAACTGTTTTAGTTTATCCTGTTCCAAAAATATTGCATTGATGAGCAGAATGTTTTCATGACAAATGTACAGAGATTTTAAATGCAATAAAATGTTCCAGCTCAAAAGGTGTGGTTTTTCAGAGATACAGTAAAATGGACTGCAGCTGTGTTTCCAGCTGTGATGCTATGCTTATATTGTTTCTTGGCATGCAGGGATCTACAGCATGTCAGACTGATATAATTCGCTGATGCCAGTTTACTGATTTCTGATTCACTGCAGAATCAGAATCACAGAATCATCAAGGTTGGAAAAGACCTTGAAAGTCATCTAGTCCAACCATTAACCTAACACTGACTGTTCTCAACTATACCATATCCCTAAGCGCTATGTCAACCCAAAACTGCTACTAGAAGTGCTCATAATACTAAACTCTGTCTCACTGCCTTGAACACAAGAGGATTCACAGCTATTTGTAGAATGATAGGTTTCATATGTGCTGGAACAGACTTCTGAAGGTCCCCAGTCTGAGTGTCCTCTCTCAGAGTAGGCTATTGTCAATGCTAGATAAGTTTGTCTGTAGCTTTGTTTAGCCAAGTCTGAAGACCTCAATAATAGATATTCAACCATCTGTATGGGCTCCAGCAAAATGTTTGGAAACTTTCCTCAACCCACCATCATTACCTGATCTGAAGACCCCAAGTCACTATTTGTGGTGATTGTCCCTTCATAGGACCAGGCCTTAGCAAGAAGAGTATGGCTCTAACACCTTTTTAACACCCCTGCAGATAGTTGTAGGCAGGTATTAGATTAGATCTTAGGCTTCTTTTCAAAAGGTTAAACAAGCCCTGCTGTCTCAAATTCTCCTCTTCAGACATATGGTCTAGGCCACTATATACCTTAGCAGCTTTTCTCTGGATACTCACCAGTTTCTCCTCATCCTTCTTGAAGTGAACAGCCCAAACCTGAACCCAGTACTTCAGATGCAGACCCACTAGTGATAAACAGAGTGGAAGTGGGACAAAAACTCACAACTGACACACACTTCTCTAACATAGCACAAGTGCATGATTTGCCTTATGTACACTGAGAGCATGCTGTTGGCTCACATTCAGATTGACATCCACTGTAACCCCAGATACATGACATACGGATATAGTTATATGATTAGAACAAAAGCTACAAGTTTTACTCTGAACAGTCAAGTAATTTACCTTGTCAGAACCCTTTTCCAAGAATGAACATAGAGAAATTGCAGTTTATGTGGGATTTTTCAAGTTTGGACTTCATTTTCCCAAAAATCGCAAAAGTCCTTATTGTCTTTGAGTGTTGAAATGACTTTCAATTTAAAAAAATGAGGTCTAATTGACTATCTTTATAACTAAAAGTCATTGGGCATTCATTCTCAAGAGATAGTCTGCCATAATAATGTAGACCTAGCATTTAATTAGTCTTTTTCTAAAATTCTTGTGCATCCCTCAAGCTCCTGTTAATTGCAGTATTCCTTGAGTAAAGTCATTCTAAAGTCTTATATTTCAACACTTTCTTATTCAGAAGGAATAGGGATCAATGTATCCTCTAAACCACTGAGAATTTCTTTCCTAGAATCCTATACACAATACATTCCCTGTTCCCCCTGATGCCTGGAAAATCTTCTGCACATTGTAGATTTTTCATCCCCTTTTCAACTCCTTTTTCCCAAATACTATATCCTTATACCTTCTTTCCAATGTCACAATGGTGCAAAGAAATGTTTCAAAAGAAACTGTTTAAAATAAAAGAGGTAGAACAATTTTCACCAAAAACTGGTATTGGCATTGGAGTAGAAATCAGTTAATATCTTATGATCCCACAGGATGTGAAGGTGCAGCTAGTCCTTTTTTTCCATCCTGGGAAAATACTAGTGGCCAGTACAGAAAGAGAACTTAATGTATGACCAGATGACGTAATCTGTAAACATAGAAAGGAAAGAAATTAAGCATCTAATTACTAGAGATGACCTATTACAAATTCTCCAGTTATGACATTCCTAGACAATAACAAAGCATTTCTGTGAAGTGTGCTAGAATGGCCTGGCCATTTGCTAAGATGTACATCATTACCACTTCTGCAGAACGTTGCTGAGTAACAGAATAGGTACATCAGTCTTGCTTCCAACTGGAAACAGAAATCTGTCTACAAAATGTGCATTGGAAGTTACAAGTCATAAAATATTCATTCCTGCCACTCCATAGATGGATGTAGCAACTCAGTTAATAGGTCTGATCTGAGGACGGTTAATCACTTTCAGGCAAAGTCACTGCAATAGGTTGACATGCCATGGCTTTCACCCATTTTATGATTAGCCAGAGCAATGCTTCCTCATTAACAAGTGTGGTCTAGAATTACTTCATATTACATAAAAAAACCATTTACCAGTACTTACAGAATATTCAGAAATCCTGTGCCTAAAGTTTCCCCCTTTTGTCTCTGCAGTCATGTTTGCATTTTTATAATATGCTGTTCATTCCTCCTGTTTGCATTAAGACCTTCAGTTCATGTGGTATAGTTGTTGCTTATAACTACATTGTTACTACTAACTGATGTATTTTCAGATCCTTAAAGAGCTTACAGCATGATTGCCAAGCACTTTCATCACAAATGCCTAATTTCGTTCATGTGAATGATCTTACTAGAGCAGTGGAGAAAGACAAGGACACAAATTATACATAAGCTGATAACGCATAGACTATATAAAGTTTTAAATTTGAATGAAAGAGGTTGTGAATTAATTAGGAATGTTGTAAGTTTTACTTTAGAAGAACATGCATAATTATCTGTCAGCAGAATCAGAATCTGGACATGATGCAACGCATAGCATAGCATAGCATAGCACAGCATAGCATAGCATAACAGCATAGCATGCACTTACAGCATGTTCTTGTGTATGCATCACTGTTTTGGGAAACATACAAACATTTTCTTTGTCTTGCGTGTATCAGCACATATGTATCAGTAATAAAATTTGTGTTTGGCATGTATTAGAGAGGAGTAGTATGCTTTCAGTAGCCATTGTTAGAAGGGCAGAATAAACTTCTGTGTGATATTTGCAAATCTGACAAATGGCCTTGAAAACATATTCATCATGGGCTAATGACATTTTTCTTTTAAATCCAGACATCTTTCTTATATTGAAAGCTTCATCTACCAAAAGATTTAAATCTTGGTCAGGATACTGCCAGAACTTTCGATTCTCTGTAACTATCTGACAGAGATTTCACATCCTTAAAATATGCTTTGGAAACAGGTGAAGTCCAACTAGTGAGGCAATGGTATTCAAATTGGGTTAACAGCTACCATCATGGATTAAAATGTAAAAAGATCTAATGTCTGCTACAATGTTTTAAAAGAGGTTCATTTGTTTGTCAGCTTGGACTACTTAGATTTCTGCCATTTTGTAGCATGAGACATAACCTCAGAGAAGGAAAGAGTAGTGATGAGGCAAAAGGACTTCACTGTCATGAGGAATGAAGATAACAATGATATATAATGTCACTTAGACAGCAGGAGTCCAGCCTTTGCTGATGAGAGGGGAAGACATTTTTCACAATGAAAATTCTTTATTCTTCATAAAACTAGCTATCACCTTCTTCTTTGGGAACAGTTATGCAGAAGAAACAAATCCCTTTTTGAGATTTTTAACAAATCTTTTTCCAGAAGACCAGAAATAAGGTAAAAATGAGGATATGTAACTAAAGACATATTTGAAACCAGGATGTTAAACCAGAAGACATAAAGACAATGCATGTTTAATTGCAAGTAGACTCCTTCAAAAAATCAGAATGTTTTGAGTAGTTTATTTTGTATCTTTTATAAACTCCTTTAACAAACACATTCTTTTAGCCTTTTTGAAGCTTACAGATCCAGAAAATGGACAAAATTATTTCTTCTTCAAAGGCAAATGTGGGCTATAGATCGGAAGGGATTCATCTGCATGCAGTTGGCCACCCTTCTGGAATAGGCTGACTGTGTCACAAGGCTTTTAAGAACAAGCTGTACATTTATGTTAAAGCTAAATGTCCATTTATGTTAAAGTTGCCACAACAGTCATATATAGTGAGCCTCAACACTGCTTTTCATCTCCCACTCTCCTGATGCAACACTAACACCTTAAATGTTATCTCCATTGTGCTTCATCTTCTCTGCAGCGTGTGAAAACAATAGAAAAAAATACATATTCTGTACCATGGTTTTATTAAGGGCTGGTGCCTTATCCTCTTTCATAGAAACTCTAGAGATTTCAGTATTTCATTTTTTATTTCCCTCAAAAAAACGGGAAAAACACCCAAACAAACCTCTGTGTATTTTGCCCAAGAATCACCCTGCACTGCTCAGTCAGTTCCACATGCTGAATGATGGTATTTCTTAAAAAGATTACCACATCAAATCCTTAGGTTGTGTAGGTTCACCTTGTGTTGTTCTTACTCTTCTTTTGATTATTACACTTCTGGAAGAATTGTCTCCTAGACCACGTAGGGTTTCATGTGAAACATTACTATTCAATATCAATCTGCAATTGTTCTTAGTTTACACATGCTGTTTGGTGCTGAAGGCTTGCTCTACCTCTGCAGTACTTTGTTTGTAAACAGACAGACCACAGGCATTGGTACCTGTGTCCTTGGATTTAATCTTCTTTATAAAGTCGGTGAATGTAGTTCAGTTTTGGTAGGCCTATGAGAAAAAGTTACCTTTGAGTAAGGAATTGATGGGTAGAGTTGGGTGATCTAATTGGGTAGAGAAAGCAATTTGGAGAGGGTAATATGTCGACAGTATCTGTTCATGTGACCCGTGGACTTCCCTTTGTCATCCTATGCCTGAGAATATATGAAGGGGGCTGGGAAGGCAAAGGGACGTTCAACTGTCATCACTGGCATCTTCTCTGACCATTGCACCATCATCAAATACATTGGAATCCTCATTTGTTTCAGATTTTTCCTTCATATTCTGTGCAGCCCTAGATGCATTTTCATAACTACATAGCTGGGAAGATTTGGGTACTGACTTCTCTCGAGGAGAGGAAGCCTGCTGCAAGTTTGACTTCTGTGAAATCCGAGTAAAACTCAGAACTGTTTGAAGCTTGAGTCATTTCAGATTTTGTTAGAGATCGGAAACTTGATCCTTTTTCATCAAAAGCATCATGATGTTGGTGGATCAGGCACTGAAGACAAAAATATCATCTCAGACAGGGCTGAGAAAGCACATGCAGTTTAAAAATTGTTCTTGAAGCAAAGATAAATACGCAATTGATTGAGTGTGAGTGGATCTATAAATTCCTCTCATGGACTTAACTTTCAACAGATGAGTTTGTTGAAAACATAAGTGTTTTCATATGATTGACATACAAGCAAAAGAACACGGGTCATTTCAGCTCTATAATGGTCAGACATTTCAGATGTACTGAATTCACTGTAAGAATCAGAACAAAGTCATAAAACTAGGAAACAGATTACTTCAGGGTGTATCCTTTTTCAAAAAATTTCTGCTGTTCTGTATCTCACCTGTTATAGTTTTTTAGAACAGGTGAGAAGGGAGGGATATTTTCTGAAATTATATAGTCTCCAACGTGTTGAAAAATATGCAAATTGTGACAAGGAAAAGCTCCTCAATATGTAATTTGAGGCAGTGTAAAAGTTGGTTATGTTACTGTGATAAGTTTTTTAAGTGCTGTGGTAGTGCTCACACCCAAAGAGAAGCAGGGAAAATACCAAGGAAGATCAGACAGAAGGTGAAAATTACTGCAATTGTAGTTGCTCCTGAGTCTCTCAGGCTGTTACCTACAGCTGATGAGCTCCAAGAAGAGCGAAACCAGTTAGGTCCTGTAGTACTGGCCTAATAAACAATTGATTACTAGGATAGATAGGGTAAGTTGTGACTGAAACCCATGAAGGTTCTTGTATGCGTGTCTTTGAACTTGAAGTGCCAGCTTTGAACAATGTATTGCCATCCTGTAGAAAGTAACCAAGTAGGTTGTTACTGGCTTGTGATGCTCACAAGTCCCAGCATTTAATCTTACATAAACTCTTCCCATGCCTTGCCTGTTCTGAGGACTCTCTAAACTTTTGCAAAGACAGGTATGAAAATCAAAACAAGATACAACAAATTTTTCATCATGTTTTCTTGTTACCAACCTTGATGTCCTTTAGAGAAGTTTTTAGGATCAGTCCAATGTTAAATGAAGGTATGGTCCAAGCGTCAGGTCCACAGTTTTGTCTGGCAATGCCACATCTGGTAGGATGGCAAATACGTCACTAGGTAGATTTAGACGAATGAGGAAGGAACACTGAACAAATAAAAATGAAAGTACTGAGATGAGGCAGAAGAGAAAGGAGAACAAGCTGGGACAAATGAAATGCAATCATACTCTTAGTAAAGAGAAGAATTAAAAATAGAGGAGATAAAAGGGGATTATGGATTAGACCCAAGGAGACAGAGAGGAGGTGAAAGTGTGATTGGGATACCAAAAAAGAAATTAGAAAGATGAGAACGCAGAATAGAAGTGACCATAACAAAGGAAACACAGAGAATGAATGCAAACTTTGAAGGAAACAATAAAGCTGAACAAAATAAAATTTATAATGGTAATTTTAAACTGGTTGAGAAGTGTGGGGAAAAAAAAAAAAAGGAAATTATAGCAAATGGGATTTAATGAGCCTATAGCAGAAGAAAAGTCACAAAATAAGTTGAAAAGCAAAAGTAAGTCCAGTGGTTGTGAGCTTTCATTTATTGGTAGTGGTTCTGTGTCATTCTGTCACACATAATCCTTTAGTTCTGTGAATCTGAGAAAGACAGCAAATATTCTTAGAATTTATTGTATTGGCTTACCAGGTCACTTTGATTTCTCTAGACATAGGGCATGTAATGAGCCTCCAAACGAGTGGAAGTTCCACTTAATTTATGAAAAGAGAAAAATGAGTTTGGGCTCCTTTTTTTTTTTTTTTTTTTTAAATCTGTAGATTTTTCTGCTTTTACTACTGAACAGCCCTTTCAAGAATTAAAGGAAGTATCTGTCTCATGCCATATCTGGAATAGGTAGTAACTGGTTCTGCTCTGGGGAAGATACTGGAAGTAAGGGGTGAGGAAAAGGGAGAGCTGACTATAAGTGCAGCTATATGAAATTAAGTTTGAGCTGGTTGTGGCATCTGGGGGATGTTCCTGTCTCTTTGGGTAATAAGATCCAGCATCCCTCTCCATCATCCTGTGAAGGCAAGACACATTCTCTTTTTTCCAGTCATGTTCACTTAGTAGTTAATAATGTAATTGTTCTGGTGGTAAGCATACCACAGCTGTGATTTGCAGATCTGGGGGAAGCAGATGGTATATGCAGGTGGTCTTATCTATTTGCTATTGATACTGATATTTTAGCCAAAAGTTTCATACACATCAGGAGGTGTTTCCAAAACAGCCTGAAGGCTGAAAACAATAACCTGGAAAAAAAAACTGTGATGTTATTTAAGTGTAGCCTAATAGAAAGGATCTGAATGATTTCAGGATGTTCTCTGTTATCACTTAGCCTTTCTGAGGCAGTTGGGTCCATAAACAGTACCACATAGATGTCCAGAGGTGAAGCAGACACATTTGTGTGGGCAAACTTTTTAAAGACTGTTGTAAATCCAATACAATTTTAAATCTATTTAAGCAGCACTTACCCTGTGGT
Organism: Strix uralensis; assembly: GCF_047716275.1. Classification (NCBI taxonomy): domain Eukaryota; kingdom Metazoa; phylum Chordata; class Aves; order Strigiformes; family Strigidae; genus Strix; species Strix uralensis. The sequence goes on from NC_134012.1 coordinate 46,647,047, forward strand.
TAGACACACTATTAACAACCAATGAGCATTATCAGTTGACTCTCTATTACTGTAAAGCAAATATTACCTCAGAAATTAAAAACTACTTTCCTCAGACTTTTAAGCTCATGCTGGGTGGACTTTTGTTTATTAAAATTCCAGAGCATATTTAATTGTTTATCCATTCTGTATAAGTACCTCTCACTAGGATATCCAAGTGCTGCACAAACACTTGGACCAAAATACCTCTGAAAGCCACAGGCTTTATGTGCTGTGTTTCTTTCGGCCTTTGCTGATGCAACACACGGCTACATACACTGCTAGCCCCATGAAAAATAGCAACGGCCTGGAAGTTGGGACTTTTAGGACAGACTTCTTGAGCTAAGGGCTTCCTTTGGTTTTCTTTAAGTTCCCAGAACCTCCAAGTTTCAACCTGAGTTTCAAGACACCATAAGCCTCAAACTGCAAAAAACTCAGAAATGCTATTTTGCCCTGTTTTAAATATGAATGATTAATGGCTATTAGTTGATTTCCACTCAAAAATCATAGTTCATCTCACATATTTAGGTTAAAACTAAGATCAGATTTGATCAAAACATACTTGAAAAACTGTCAGAGCTTGTAAGCACATAAACATTTTTGTTGAGCTTCACACTTTATCAGTCTTCCATTGACAGTTAAATGAGATTTTCCACTAAATGCCACTGATACACAATCCTTGCATTCAAAAGTCCTGAACTGTAACCTCATCTGTTGAATAAATAGCCTGTACCTGTCATCTGTTTGATGCAATTAAGGATTTGTTACACTGACACTTGCTTCAGGATTAGAGGTCCACAGGTGCCAGGGTGGTTTTGGTGTTTGTATTCCTAGTTAGAATCACATGCATAAATTTGTAATTTCATGAACTTTTTGTTCATTTTTCATTTCAATTCAGTAAATATTTATCCACATGGCATTCAAATGCAGTGTAGTTTTGTTTCAATTGTTACACATCCAAAACATTTGTAACAATCAAAGAAAACCAGACCACAATGTACTGGTCAGGATTTACCAAATTAGAGTATCAAGACATCTGTTGGTAATGGAGTTGTAGTAGGTGTGTTCGCAGTGCATTTGTGTTAGCATTAAATAAACCTCTGAACCCAAGTTTTACTTCAAGGCCAAGTTGCTATAAACTTCTATTTATGAAGTTTCTTGTTTTGATCATCATATTGTACAGTCCTGTGTGAATGTATATCATGAATATCATGTCTGTAAGGGGAAGGATGATTACCTTCAGTACTCTAAAATAAAACTTATTCCTACTTGTTTTACCATGATTTGTGAAACAACCCTGGAGCTCAGCGAGTTTTTAACTCCAGAGGTACAGATAGCACAAAGTTTGTGAAGTCATATGTGCAAAGGAAGCTGTGGTCCAGATCAACAGGCACTTACATAAAAGAGCAGAGGTCAGACAGTATTTTTTCTTAATATCTTTTAAGAAAGCCTGGTGATTCATTCCTTATAATAAAGGGGCATTTTCCATTTAAAAAAAAACAAACAAAAACAAAACCCCCCAAAAAAACCCAACCTAAAATCCTAAAATTTTCTCCATAAAGCAGTCTAGGAAGGCAGGAAATCTAGAAGAAACGGGTCTCTAGAACACTTGCAGGCACACTAATATGTATGTATCTGTTGATTTATGTTTTTGGACTTCTATTTTATGACTGTATTTGTCAGCCACTGAGAGAGCACTGAGTTTACCCCTTACAAAAGCCATTGTCCTAAAAGGTTATTTTCCAGGTAGAACGGTAGCTGTTGCCCACAAATGGTAGACCTTTTGCAGGGCATACACAAGTTGGAGGCCTGAAGCAAATCTAAAGCCTGTCATAGAAACTTTCTGCTGCTAAGAATCCATTATCTCATTACCTAGGATAAGCACTTGACAACTTGTGACGTGATGACCAGTGGAGAAACCTGCTAATTTATGTACCCCATTGTCTGTTGTGGGAGGATATTGGACCTGCACAACTCTATGAGAGTTATAACAAGCAAAGCCGTTTATTTTTCCAATAATACATACTTATGCTCTCGCCAAAGCTCTTACTTCATAATTAGCAAATCAACAATTAGACAGTTATCAACCTTTTCTCCTATCAGCATAAGGCCACTCTAACACGTGCTGTGCTGACCAATCACCTTCTCGTTCACGCGCTGTTCACACGGCGGTAACTCCTCACAGTTCAGTACTTTCCCACAGCTCAGTGTTGCAGCTGAACGTTGTTTTCCTCTGCCACCTTGGCACAACTCAGCAGTTTCTTATCTTTCTCCCAAGGTCTGTTTCTCATCAAAGCCTAGCTTTTTCTCAGAGGCTGTGCAGGGCTGACAGGCCAATGCCTCCCACAATTGTCCATAATACATCTAGGTCCAGGGAAGTTTAGTAACCTGTGGACCTGAAAGGTGGTGCTGTGCAAAACTGTAGAGGCCCCTTGATCATGCAAATATACTTGCTTTCATGAAGAGAATGATAAGCCATTCCAGCTCAGTGATGCCTTATACATACATCCCTGAACATGCCGGTGGTAGGTTCAGGATTTCTAGGAAGAGTGAGAATCCTGTTTCCACACTGCGCAGTGTGTGTCTCATTAAGAAAAGACTTTGAGTTGTCTGGCTGACTGCACATGCACTGTGTGGAGGCTTGTGGAGGCTTACTCTCCCTACCCTTTGGGGCAGTTTGGACTCACTGGGCATGTCCACAGTGACTCTGTCTTATATGCACTGTAAGCCTTAAGTTCCTCCATTACATCCAGCTTCTGGAGAACTTGCTGTAGAGCTGCACCTTCTGTGGGAGATATGACATAGATTTCCAGCTGTATGCCACTTCTGTGCCAACTACTGTGCAGTATCTCCTTCAGTGCAACAGCCAAGTGCCCCAACATCCCAAACAATCAAAATAATTACCAAATTCTCCAGCCAGAATTTCCAGGTAGAAAAATAAAATGAATGAGGGGAACCCACACCTACATGTCTGACCTAATAAAGGAGCAAAGGTGGCCAGCAGAAATTGAGCTCAGATGCACCTACCACCAGCCAGTGTTAAGATGCAGAAATTAGAGTAATTTCTGTCAGAGATAGTAAACTAGAGCCTCTTAGTTTTATTTGCGCTGATCTCAGGGGTGAACTTAGAAATAGTACACAACATACTGATATGTCCCAGTTACTCTTATAAGCATACTTAAAAACATGACTAATAAATGCATTTTATCATAAATGAGGCATTTTATTCACTTGTTGGTCTAAAAAAAATGGATAACTCATGTTTAGCTCTTCTTAAAAACAATTAGTAATAATTTATGACAGTTATAGATTATTTATAAATATACTCACTGTATAAAATATTCATGTTTTTCGAAGAACTGAGGAAACAAAGTAGGGCTTCTGCAAACCATGGTAGATTTTTTAAAATCTACCTTTCACACAGCATAGACATTATGCAGTTTTTCTGCCATCTTTCTGCAGATTTTCTGCCATTTCCAAATTCATTCATTTGTTGTTTTAACATACATATTCATTCACTACCGCTGTGCCGAGAGGAAAATGGGATTATTTCTCTGTATAATAACATGAAGGCCTACAAGTTGCCACTGGTACACATCAGGACAGATGTTCTGGTACATACATACCTTCCTGGAAACACAATTGCCAGAAAGTCTCTCACTGGCTCTGTTGCTGGCCACAAAGGCAATTACACAGTAATGAAGCTTTAGGTTGTCTGTATAAACCTTTCACACAATATTGCAGTCCAATTTACAATATTGCACCAATATCCACAGTAGCTGACACTGTGAAACACTTAGCAATCTAGTCTACCCTGCACAAATCTATGCTTATTGAAATGCTCCAAATGCAAGTTACTGTTTTAGAAATTAAGATAATGATGAGGCTCAGAGAACTGATTTTAACTCCCAGGTCTTTGGTACTATTTCTTCTTCTTTTAGGATGAATCATTATATCAAATGAAAATAAAACCACTGTTTTGTCTGTATTCTATTAACTAAGCCATGAGAGACTACCTGTCTTTTTGCATTTATAGTGGGAATGCTAAGGCTTCAGTATGTGAGATGGAGACCTTATTAAATGAGAAATAGTAATATACAAGTTTGTGTGAGATATTTCACACATACCTGCTCTTGAAAATCTGAGAAAAAAAATCTCCTCTCTGGACAAACAAACTATTTTCAGTACCACAGCATAAAATTTCTGAGACCATTCTTAAGTAGGAATACCTTTGATTTTGCGATCAGACCTTTACCACCTTGAAACTTAAGTGTAGTTAATCAAGTGATAAACCTCACAAGTGATAACCCAATAATCAGCATTTCCAGCTGTTCTCAAGTCTGCAGATACACTGCTAGACAAGGTTTCTCTGTCTTTCAAAAGGAAAAGGAAAAATATTTGACTAAACCAAAACTCATCCTAGAAATGCTGAAAAAACAATAAACTGAGTAAATTCAAAAATAAATCCTCCATGTAATTATCAGATGGCTGGAAAACACCATAATTTTTCAGATATCTAAAGATAATTCACTTGAACTTAAAAGAGGATGATTCTTTCTCTACAAAGGATATTAAAAAGCCCTGAGTAATGTCATTTACTATCTTCTGAGAAACAGAAAAAAAATCTAGATCTGTGAAAATTAATTGGTCTTTTCCTATGTTTGGAAACCAACAGCAGTGATCGAGAGTCTTTCCTGATAATAATAGTGCATTGTCCTATACTGATAAGGGTTATCTGCAATTTCAGAATGAACAGCATTTTAGTGGAGTGTATTACTGCTACTCTTTCCAGTTAATAAAATATGAAACACACTATTTCTAAGGTTGTATACTTTTAGAGTACTTAATGAAAACATCAGTGTTGTTCAAGATAGCCCAGCAAGATGAGTGCTATCCTTAGTTTTGCTCAGACTAGGGCAAATTTTTGGTAAATTCCACAAGAAAACATGAAGGGAAGACTTCTCGCTTGTTGATATATTGGACTGTCCATTTTAATGCTTGGCACAAAGTTCCCACCTTCTGGATTTGTGCTAGGAGACATCAGCCCTGGTACTGTAGTCCAGAGTTTCTCATCAACGTGGTTTTATCTCAGCATTACCTCCTTTTCAACAATCTCAAGCAAGAAACTTTTTTTATCATGATTATGTCCTTGGCTTTGTAAGGAATGTATTACCTTCAGATTTAGCATTTTGCCTCCCGGCTTGACATTCTCTTTTGTAATGAAGTGGTTGAAACAAGAGGCTCCCTGTGGATATATCAGGCACTTCCAGCCCCTTCTTTGCACACTATTGTATCATGTGCTGATACAAACTGAAACAGTGCTCTTGCAGAGAATTCCTGACTCTTGCATTTCTAAGGAGATACAGAGATCTAAAAGGAAAAATATTTTGATTACCTGTCCATCCGCTACCTTTTTCACAAAGTCAGAGGTTCTGTCTTACTAGCATCACATGCCGACTTTTTCACAGAATCACAGAATCATTCAGGTTGGAAAAGACCCTTGGGATCATTGAGTCCAACCATCAGCCCAACTCTACAAAGTTCTCCCCTACACCATATCCCCCAGCATCTCATCTAAACGACCCTTCAACACATCCAGGGGTGGTGACTCCACCCCCTCCCTGGGCAGCCTATTCCACTGTCTGACCACTCTTTCTGTGAAAAATTTTTTCCTAATGTCCAGATTCAAATTGGTCTGGTGTTATAGTAAAAGGCATGGTCAGTTCTCAGTTTCACAGGTGCAGAATTGTTAGCAAATACACTGTTACTATCTAATCAGAAATAGTCAATGTCTTCCTACTCACTGAAATTTTTCTATGGACCCTCTGCATTCATTTCCAAATTCCTAATATTTAGCAGAAATATGCATCCAGAATTTTTGGTATCAAACCATGTAAAAGTTTAATTCAAATCTGCTCTGTGTTTTGCCTGAGAGCTATTGAGATGCAGACTTTGGTATAAGTAGCTAAGCTTTTATTCTGAAACAAATATAATGTTACAAATAATTTAAATGTGATTTGGAACATCACAGAAAACTGAGAATGTGATAATTCCCACTTACCCTCTTTTTCAAATTTTAAGATACTCAAGCAGACATGACTTTTTCCCATGTCTATAGACTTCCTTTTGCACACTGTGGATACCATCAGTGATCAGAAATTAATCATCACAAATCTGGAAAAGCTCGTAACATTAGGATTCAGACAACTGTAATCTAGAGAGCTTTCCTGAAAACCAGAAGTGGTTATACTCTGAAGAAATATCAACAAAATATTACTAACTGATTTAAAAATATTATATCTAATTCCAGAAATGTACTTTCTAATTTTCCCTCCAATCTAAAGAAAAAATAAATTTTTCCAAACCAAAATTATTTATGGAGAACAATGAAAATTACAAAGAAAAAAATTCTATTTGCTGAAACTCAGGGAGGATTTCCAAAAGGAAAATGAGATGTAGAAATCAACTTTGTGTTTTAAATCTTTTCTGTTTCTAAAGAAATCTACCACAATAATTGAAAAAGTTGCATATCAATCTGGAACTTAATTGTATATGATAAATTAAGGTTCACGTGAGCTTCTTTTTTAAACTCAAAGCTATAAAGTTTCATTGGAGAGTGGGTTTGAAGAGAAGTTTTTTTGTTTTACTAGCCTCAAATTAGAGGATTGTTTCCATGCTGGATGTGTTTCTACAGGATCAGGGAAGAGAAAAAATGCCATCTGATTAACTGCAGTGAAACACAACTGGAACACTTGCAGAGAACTGTTATATGCCATGCAACTGTTGTGACTATAGTAGTTTAAATAATTAAAAACAAAAGAGAAGGGAAAGGGGGAAAGGGAAAGGGGGAAAGGGAAAGGGGGAAAGGGAAAGGGGGAAAGGGAAAGGGGGAAAGGGAAAGGGGGAAAGGGAAAGGGGGAAAGGGAAAGGGGGAAAGGGAAAGGGGGAAAGGGAAAGGGGGAAAGGGAGGAATTTTAAAAACGCTTTCAAATGACCAATTCATTGGCCCAAAAAGACAAAAATAGTTAAACTATATAGACTCACCATCATTATTTATATTATTAGAATTCCATAGCTGATCAATATCCAGCAGAATACACTAAGACTAAACAAACTTCTAGTAGACTGAAGGAACCTGCTTTAAGAAAAGTTTGAGATAGATAATGATGGCATTTATAATGATTATTGAGCATCACTCCAAACTCAGAAAGTTTTTCCCTTTTAGTCTTACTAGAATGCTGTGAAAACTTCATTCCTCTGATAGCCAGAAATCTTCTGAACTCCATCTAAGACTATAAATGGCAAATGTATTGTATGTCATGGGGATATTCAGCAAACTGTCTCTCATCCTTCAATTTGCTAAGGAAGATAAGCCGAACTCATGGAATCTTGTTTCATAAGATGAGGTCTTGATTCACCATATACTCCTTTGGCTTTTTCCTCCATTCATTCCAGTTTGTTCTTTTTGAACATGGATGAGCATAGCTACAGACAGTATTTTGCATGGAACTTCATGAACGGCTTGCACAATGACACTGATGTGCCCATATTTCCTACTGAAAATGCTTTACTGTGTGTATTCCAGGATCATACCTGCCTTCCTCATAGTCTTGCTACACCAAAGACTTAGTTCTCCTGTGATCAGCTGGATCACACCCTGCTCTTTTCTAGTATTTCCTCCTAATGTGTTTCAAATTTACAGAATAATTTATTAATCACTGAGTAAATTACTTTCCATCTTGCACTGTGAACTGTCTCCATTTCTATTACTCAATCCTTAATGTCATCCAGACCCAATTTGACTCATTACTGAGAATACTTCTTAATATTATTTTATCAGCAGATGTCAGTACCAGTTCTACTTCTTGGAAGTCATTAATAATAATAATAGGATCAGGGTAAGTTCTTCGAGAAACTCCATTAGTACTACAGTTCCACATACAGTGCTACCTATTAGTTAATTATATACTTTCAAATCTGTGCACTTATCTTCAGCTTTGCTAACAATTTCATATATGTCATTGCATCAAATATTTTACAAAAGACCACCTTTGGTAAATGTTAGGATCAGGCTTTTAAACACAATACTGGGAGGTTTTTTGTTCATTATGAAATAAAATTGGCCCTACCAGCCAGTTTCCAGAGGAGGATCCTACACTGCTGAGGAGGAATGCTGATGTAAGATTTCAGTGAGTTGTGGGCCTCCTAGTCAGAGTTCACATTAGATCTCCTCTGTGATCAATCTTTTGATCAAGGATGACTGAAACGAGAACAGTGAAGGAAATCCTTATTCAACTACCAAGACTCATGTCTTAAAAGAACTACCAGTAGAAGTAAAAAAAATGAAATTATTGGCTATACAGTGTGGTATAAAAAAAAGCTACAGAAGAAGCAGCAAGTACTGATAGACATTCAAGAAATTTGGTAATGTTACATTAGCCAGACCACTAGAAATTAAATGATAAAATATCTCCTTCCAATTCTGTATTAAAATTTTAACTGAAGAGAGTCTCTTATCAGCCACCATGTGATTGTGTTGGGAAGTATTGTAAAGAAAAATATTCTGCACAAAGAATTTCGGTTTTATTCATCTTCTGATAGCAGTTGTCTTACAAAAAAAAATATTCTTGTACTAGATGTGACTATAAACAATATTACTTTTGCCACCTAGTAGCAAAGGAAAACCTGGGCAGACTTGTAACATGAGGTTCTCTGCTGCATGCTCAGCTGCAACAGACGTATCATATTACATGTACTGATATGGGGATAAAATCGTATTATTTATAAGATTCTCAGAAAAAATAGGGTTTTATTGCTAATATGTGCTAATGCACTTTTAAGGATGAATTTTGAGCATGATTAAAATGATTGTAGGTAAATAGCACAAATTTGACAAACAAAATTCATCCTTAGCTTAAATCCCTTAAAGTTAATGGAAGTACATGTGGGACAGGTTAACCCATTAGACTTATAATTCACTCTCTTAAGCAAAGTTCTTAATCTTCCTTTCTCATTTAATTCCGTTCCCCAAAACTGCTTTTCAACTAAGACCTTTGAAAAGAACATAACCACCAAAAGAACTTAATGATTAGGTAGAGCAGCAATTCAGGGAGGTCCTTAATATTAATTAAAAAATTAACCAGTGAGTTCTGTGCAAATCATTCTGTTAATCACCTTGTTATATTCTACCCTTCTTACTCTCTTTCATTAGCCTGGAATTTATAATTCTGTTTATCATTTTTTAAACATAAATAAACACCATGCACTTGTATAATAAAAGAGCCACAAACCGACAGTAGATAGAGCCATAACAAAGCATGCTGAGAGTCTCTTCAGGAAATACAGTGTTTGTTTGTAAAGTGGTTCAGGAGGTGCTTACAATATTTTGCTGTTCTATACAAGAACTGGGTTTTTTTCTTTTTTAAAGAACAATTCATTTTTTGACACTAATTCAGATCCTTAGAAATGTTCAACTAGTTCTACTGCCTAGGTCCTTTTGAATGTTCCCAGTCTCAACTAGTCAAGAAGTGACAACCATAAAAGCTTTTTCAGTCACATTAACACCAGCCTGGTGTCAGATTGCCTTTCTCTAAATCTGTAAGACTTTTCTGGCAAAGCCTGTGCTGAAACCTTTGCAGAGGGCTCCCATCTAATTATATCACAAGAATTGAAAATGAAGATGCCTCTCTTCTGGTTCAGCACCAGTTCAGGTCTCTCTGGATCAATGTCCCCAGTGTGGGAGCTACAAATCAAGGAGTATGCTGCAAAATTTGCTGAGAATTCAGAGAAAAACTGAGACCAACTAGAATTCAAAAACAAGTATTGCATTGACTTGTAACAGAATACGTTTAGTTTATCAAAGAGAATGTTGAAGGGCTATTCAGCTGCAACCTTAAAATGCAACTAATACAGCAAGAAAAATATCATAGAGGAAATTTTAAAACAGCAAGCAGAGCTACTGGAAGACCCAATGATTGGAAGCTGACACCATGCAAAATCTAGGTTACAAGCAAGCGACAAAGTCGTGGCTCTGAACATGTTAAGAAGAATGGTGGTAGCTTCTCTATGCTTTCAAACCAAGATTCAATCTTTTAAGAAATTTGTGGTCTATTCCAACCATAGCTGTTATATTTAAAACAGAAAATAATTCTAGAAAATCCTGGTTTATGCATTAGAACTGACAAGATGACCACACTGGTCCCTTCTGTCCTTAAAAATCTATGATTTTCTGAATGCCATTTTCTCTAACATATAACTGTGCAGTCACAATGCAGTAATTTCAGTCTGATTTTTTTTTCTGTCTTCTGTTATGTTTTGTTTCTTTGCTGGCTTTGCCTTTTTTGTTCCTTTTCTTTTTTGTTTGTTTTTTTTTTTGTTTCCTTCTTTTTTTCCCTCCAGGAATTGGTCAAGGGGTTCCAGTGGTGGCCCTTATTGTGGAAGGAGGTCCCAATGTTATCTCCATTGTTCTGGAGTACCTGCGAGACACTCCTCCTGTTCCTGTTGTGATATGTGATGGCAGTGGCCGGGCATCTGACATCCTTGCCTTTGGTCACAAATACTCTGAAGAAGGAGGGTAAGTCATTCCCTAGTGTGTGTTATTTCTCCATCCACAGGTTCAATTTGGTGATAAGATAGAGCCCAGGAAATTATTGGCAATATCATGCAGAAGCAATACCTTCCTCACATGGCTGTTTCCATCATTGATATGGGTCAAATACTGAAGGTATCCAGAACAGAAAAAAAAAAAAACAGTTAAAGCAACACTAAGGAAGGTCTACATAATAAAACAGAGGTGTAGACATTGTATCATACAGTTACTTGCCATGACATGTAATACACTGACAAGCACAGTGTATGGTATCTTGCAGTTACAGGTCAAGGGATTAAAATCAAGAGGCACAGGGAATTATTTTCATTGACTTAGATATGCTATTTCATTATAATATACTGTACTGCTGTCTTCAGCTTTCATTTACCTCTGCATGTTCATATAAGCTAGTTTGTATCTGCCTTGCCTATTGGGCATGATTCTGCCCACCCACCTATGTTCACACATGACTGCTTGTGCAGTTTTGCAATGTCCCACCTTTCTTTGCAGACTCAAGATGAGGCAAGGATAGTATTTAGCTTTTATCATAGAAGATTCAAGCTTGGTTTTGTTGAATCAGGCTCTAAGCATACTTTGCAAGTTCCAAAGTACATATTATTACTGAACGCCCAAGTCTTTAATAGTCTTTGTTTTTCTCCTCTACCCCCAAAAATATGTCAACAACCATAGAATCACAGAACAGTTGAGGTTGGAAGGGACCTCTGAAGGTCACCTAGTCCAACACTCCTGCTCAAGCATGATCACCTAGAGCCAGTTGCCCAGGATCATGTCTGGATGGCTTTAGAATGTCTCTAAGGACAGAGACTTCACAATCTCTCAGGGCAACCTGTGCCAGTGCTCAGTTACCCACACAGTAAAAAAAGTGTTTTCTGATGTTCAGAGGGAACCTCGGTTATTTCAGCTTCTGTCCATTGTTTCTGGCCCTGTCACTGGACACCACTGAAAAACGGCTGGCTCCATCTTCTTTATGCCCTCTTTTGGGGTATTTATATACCTTGATGAGATCCTCTCTGAGCCATCTCTTCTCCAGGCTGAACAGTCCCCGCTCCCTCAGCCTCCTCCAGTCCCTTCATCATTGTAGTGGCCCTTCACTGAACTCTCTCCATCATGCCCATGTCTCTCATGTACTGTGGAGTCCAGAACTGGACACAGGACTCCAGGTGTGTCCTCACCAGTGCTGAGTAGAAAGGAAGGATCATCTGCCCCAATCTGCTGGCAACACTCCTCCTAATGCAGCCCAGGATACCATTAGCTATTGTTGCTGCAGTGGCACATTGCTGGCTCATGTTCAACTTGGTGTCCACCAGGATCCCCAGGTCCTTTTCTGCCAAGCATCTTTCTTGCTGGGAAGCCCTCAGCATGTACTGGTACATGGGGTTGTTCCTCCCCAGGTGCATGATTTTTCATTTCCCCCTGTTGAACTATATGAGGTTACTATCAGCCCATTTCTGCAGCCTGTCAAGGTCCATCTGCCAGAAGGCAGCACAGGCCTTGGGTATATCAGCCACTCCTCCCAGTTTTATATTGTCAGCAGTTTGCAGAGGGTACACTCAGCCCCATCTTCCAGATTATTAATGAGGATGTTGAGCAGGATTGGACCCAGGATTTGTCCCTGGAACACACCACTATTTGTTGGACTCCTACTAGACTTTATAGCACTGATGACAACACTCTGGGCCCAGCCATTCAGCCAGTTTTGAATTCACCTCACTGTCTGCTCCTCCGGCCCATACTTCAACAGCTTCTCTGTGCTGATCTTGTGGGAGACAGTGTCAAACACCTTACTAAAGTCTACACAGACAATATCCACTGCTTGTCCCTAATCTACCAAACCTGTCAGTTCATCACAGAAGGTGATCATGTTGTCAAGCATGATTTCCCCTTGGTGAATCCACAATGACTACTCCTGATCATCTTCATGTGCCTGGATATGGTTTCCTGGATTAGTTGCTACATCACCTCTGCAGTGATCAAGGGGAGGCTGACCAGCCTGTGGTTCCCTGGGTCCTTCTTCTTGCTCTTCTTGAAGATAGGAGTGATCATTGCTTTTCTCTAGTCCCCAGACAATTTTTCCAGTTGTCATTATTGTTCAAAGATTAGGGGGTGGTCTTGCAATGACATCAGCCAGCTCCCTTAGCATTCATGAGTGCATCCCATCTGTCCTGATCCAATGTCAAGGGAGGTTTCAATATGATCCCAAGAGTGAGATTAAGACACGAACAAGGTCAAATGCTGTACCCCCAAAACAGTTTTTTATTATTAAAAGTGAAGAGGGATAGCAATAGAACAGAATGGAAGGAAAAGACAGAAATCAAGCAAGCATCCAGAACAGGGTCGCAAGAATAGTCACCACCATGGATCCAGCAGCATCCTGTTGTTCCTCAGTCTTCAGTTCTTCGGTGGTGGTGCACACTGAGCAAAGTTCTCTGTTGTCTTTTAAGCTCATCTTATCAGCTGATTAGCCTATCTGCCCACCTTTAGTTTTTCCTCTGCTCCCACAGGTTTTTGCTGACTTCATGCTTCTTGAGCAATCATCCAGCTTCTGGGGCAGAAACGCTCACCTCTTATCAGTTCAATGGCAAAGGCGCAAAGTCATTAGCAATACAATAGACCCACAAAGTATCAGGCTTATACAATGGCCAGTGGTCAGCAGTCCTTGTGCTTGATGAGAAACACCTGGTTTCACTCAGTCCACCTCTTTGAGGCTTATCTAAGGAGTTTGTCAATACAACTGCAAGGGAGTGGGAAGCTGCATCCTTTGATACAATCCCACTTCCTTGGGTGACATTCCTTAGATAATTACAAAGGGCACAACTAGTCCTTGATGAATGGTCGAGGCATTACTGACACCACCCTGTGACTCAAAGCACACACACAAGCAAGCTTTGAGAAAATCATTTGACATTTCAGTCTCTCACACCATCAGGGTCCATGGACTTACATATGTCCAGTTTGTTTAAGCATTCCCTGACCTGATCCTGTTCCAACAAGGGTATGACTTCTTTCCTCCAGACTTTCCCCCCTGGCCTCTGGGTCCTAGGATTGAAGAAAGAACTCAGTATTTCAGCCTTTTGTATGTCCTGTGTCACCAGGTCCCCTGCCTCATTCATTGAGCTTGGAGATAGTGATACTTGAATATTAACCAGCTTTCTTGGGCCCTTCTTCTCTCTTGGTCTTATCCCATAGGACTCCTCCAAGCAGATTCCCAGAGGCCAAAGTCTGCTCTCCTCAAATCCAGGGTTGTGAACTTGCTTTTTGCCCCCTCCCTCCTCTCAGAATCCTGAACTCCACCATCTCACAGTCACTGCAGCCAAGTCTGACTTTGACCCCATTGAGTCCCTCTTTGTTGGTGAATATGAGGTCCAACAGAACATCTGTCCTTATTGGCTGCTCTGTCACTTGGATCAGGAAGTTCTTGTCAATGCACTCCAAGGAACCTCCAGGATTGTTTATGCCCTGCTGTGTTATCCCTCCAGCAGATATTGCAGTGGTTAAAATTCTCCATAAGGATGAGGGCCTGTGAACATGTGGCTGCTCCTAACTGTCTGTGGGGGGCCTCATCCACTTCCTCTTCCTGTTCATGCAGTCTATAAGCAGACACCCACTTCAGTGTCACCCTTACCTGTCTCCTTTTTAATCCTAACCCATAAACTCTCAATTAGCTCATCATCCATCCCCAGTCAGAGCTCCATGCACTCCAGCTGTTCTCACATAAAGGGCAACTCCAACTCCTCATCTTTCCAGCCTGTCTCTCCTAAGAACTTGTATCCCTCCATTGTAACACCTCCAGTCACAGGAGCCATCCCACCATGTCTCTGCGATCCCAACAAGATCATAGCCCTGCAACTGCATACAGGTCTCACTCATGTTTATTCCCCATACTGTGCACATTAGTATACACACACTTTAGAGAAGCACCCCAGCACACTAATTTCCCAGAAAGGACTTTAGGGATTTCTCCATAATGATGCCCTGTAGGCACTTCCTTGCTTACATAAAAATGGAGGTGAGTCTGCTTAAACCCTGTGGATCCCACCTCTCACAAGCAGACACTGGTCTGCAAGGAGGGTCCCATGGTCATAGAAGCCAGAACCATCACCAACACCAGCTCTGCAACCAGATATTAACTTATATTATCAGTGTCCTCCTCCCAACACCCTTTGCTCTGACCAGCAATATCGAGGAGAACACCATGTGGGCCCTCATACCCTTCACTACTACTCCCAGAGCTCTGTAGTCACTTTTGATACTCTCTAGGTTTCCCCTTGCAATATCATTGGTGACCATGGGGAAGAACAGCAGGGGGTAGTAGTCAGATGGTCAGACAAGCTTTGGCAGTCCTTCCACAATATCCCAGTTCTGGGCCCCAGCAGGCAACAAACCTCTCTAGCTAATAGGTGAGGACGAATGCCTCTGTCCCCTGCAGCAGGGGGATATTATAATCGCTCACTGCTTCTTCTTGGTGGTCTTACATGGGTTAGAGGCAGGTGGCACAGATCCTTTGCTTGTAGGCACATGTGTCTCCTCTTCAACTTTGAAAACAGTGAACCTGTTTTGTAGTTGTAAGCCATTAGGTGGGGCAGGTGCCTTAGTCTTTGTGCCAGCAGTCACCAGCTTTCATCCTTTGCCTTCTCCAGAGGTTGTACTTACCTAAATACTAGGTGTGGACACTTCCTGCATCTATATTGCAGTTGGGGTCTGGGGTTCTTCAAGCTGTTGGATCTCAAAGATCCTGTCTATTTCCTTTTCATCTTTTCTGATGCTGCACAGCCTGTCCACTTCCTTCCATAACTTCTATGCTTGGTGGCACAACTCCTCCAAGACAGCAGACCTACAGGAAAGAAAACCACCTCTCCTGACATCATAGACCTCATAGCCCAGGACTTGGAGAGCTGCATCCACCACCCAAAGCACCATCTGCATCAAAGCCTCTGCTCCAGCAGGGGCAGCTACTCCAGCACCTACCAGGAAAATTACCCTGTAGCATGTCACCACTACACTTGATACTACTTACACTAGAACAAATTCAGCTAAGCTCTCCTTCTTTGGACCCTCTTGGCCTGGTTCTTATATAGGCCTCTCCTGAGCACCAGCTAATAGGTGCTTGACCCTCCCTAAATAAGGGGTCAGTTACAAATAAGGCTACAGCCCTGGGTTAAGGACTCTCATCATGCTAATTAGAAAAAGCTGGCCCCTTCTCAGGCTCATACCCTCGTGGCTGCCCTTACTTCATCCTTACCTGGCAGCACCACCAGGCACCCTCAGAGGGTTTCTGGATGTTCTGCAATGATAATGGACCTTGTGCCTAGAAGCTCCCAAAGCAGAACTCAGAGTATGCTGCTCAGAGTAAGAAATAACAAATAAGGGAGGACCTAATAATTTGAGACCAAAACCCCCTTGAATTCTTACACTTAAGAGCTATTTCATGCTTTTTTTCCAAGTAGCTGCAGTAATCTTCCGATCAGGATTCATGGGGAAGGGACTCATTTTTGTGTGTGTTAGAATATGTGAAGATACATCTTAAGACCTACACAGACTTATGCAAATAATAAAACATAAATCCGTAAACACTGAGCTCTAGACCAAGCATTATTATATATTACTATTTTTTAAGAAGTGTGATCATGATTTACTCAGCCTAAAACTCCTACTAAGAATAAGATAGTTTTCCACAAATATTTAATTCCATTTTATATTCAGGTTCATGTGTAGTCCGGTATTGCATCTGGGATAGACCTGAGTGTGCCAGGTTTCATCTGAATCTTTGAGAAGTTGTTTTTCTGTTTTCAGTGACCTCACTATTAACACATTTAACAGAACCTTACTTAAATATGTTTTATCCCTTTGTTTGTTATGTACCTATACAATTTCCATCTACCTTGTCTGTGTTCTGATGTCATTATGAAAAGGAATATAGCAAGAAGAGAATGAATGCATTTTATTTCAATATATAAAGGTGGGTTATAAGAAAGAGAGAAAGAGAGACCTTTTACAAGGTCCTGTAGTGAGAGGACAAGGGACAATGGTTTTAAATTGAAAGAGGGTAGATATAGATTGGGCATAAGGAAGACATTCTTTATGATGAGGGTGGTGAGACACTGTGGATGCCTCCTCCCTGGAAGTGTTCAAAGTCAAGTTGGGTGGGGCTTTGAGCAACCTGACCTAGTGAAAGATGTCCCTTCCCAATGCAGCAGGTTTGGAACTAGGTAATCCTTAAAGGTCCCTTCTAACCCAAACCATTCTATGATTCTGTGATTGTAATTAATCATCACAAACTGCTGCCTGTAAGAAAGGCAAGTGATAGAATCACTTTGAGGCAGAAGAAGCAAGTAATTTCTTACCTGAGATGCTCAAGTCTGGCTTTGTGAAAGCTATTATTCTCCTTACTATGGGTCTTCTTTTTGTGGTGTTGCCATTCCAGGTGCTGCCTACAATATTATAAAATAGCTTTTTTTTTCTTTTTTCTGTTCACCTTGCACTAAATTGAATGCACAGACTATGAAATTTGTAAAGCTAACTAGTGGGGATTCCTGTGTGTTTGCCCTACTTCAGAAAAACATCAGTCTAAAATGGAATGATATTTTTAAGAATACCGCAAGTGAAACACCGTTGTTATTTACATTCATAAAAATATCTTACCCAAATGCATTAGACTTCAAATACAAATTGGGTATTTTTCCCCCTTTGTAGCTTAGTTTTGAGTAGTGCTTAGCAATATGAGGAGAATACTGAATAATTGGCACATTAACTGAGTTCAACTACTAGCTTTTTCTTTTGGATGTAATCTAAGTAGGTTATACAAAACTGTGTCTATTAGACTTTTCATCAATGTGGCACATTCAAATTTCATGCAGAAATAAGTCTGCAATCCCCTGTGCAATCAGACTATAAAGCCAAAACCTATTTTAGTTGTGCCTGCTGGCTGCAAATCAGGGTCTTCTCTGAGACACAGCATATCTTCCAGCTGCTATGCACTGGATAGCTGATCTAAATCACTCAAAAACCACATCATTCATGGCAGCAACAGACTCAGCACTTGCATGTTGATACTATCATACTGCTTTTTCAGTGTCTTGAATTCTCACCTATTGCAGACCGATGTGAATTAATTTTCTACATATAAGAATGTGTGGATGTGTGCACTAAGCACTGCTGTGAGTTTTTAAGTTTATTGGAAACTTTGTTTCCTGAGGGAAAAGAACTATGTCTGGAGGTGAAGGAGGACAAAATATAGCTCTCTGCTTGAGTTTTGATCAGTGTGGTGCCAATCCCTCCTCTCGGAGAGATCCTTAAGAGTGTTAGACAATTGTGTATCTGCCCAACAGGTCCTTTTGTATTGGGTTTCACAGAATTGTGATGTGCTTTCCTTCCTTCCACATTATTTATCCTTCCTAACTGATTTCACATAGCAGAAAGCAGAGATTTCACCCAGCTAGGGCAGTCTTTGAGTGCATATTGTAACCATAAGCAAGCTGAGCTGCAGTGGAATGAGGCTGCCAGCACAACACAGAGAGCTGTGTCTGCACTGCCTTGCAGGAGGTGTTGCCTGCAACTGTGTGATGTGCCAGGAACAGGTCAGAAGGAACTGTGAAGCATACCTTGAAGTAAATATGCCTCTGGAGCTAAATCAGTTTTGAAGCCTCAGTATCTCATCCATCTCATTGAAGTTTCAGGGGGAAGGCAAGGCAGATACGCAGTTTCCTACTGAGCTGCGGTTTCAGCATTATGAGTATCAGATACGCAGAATTCACACAGGTGGGTTTTTTTACGTTTGCCACAACTTCAATTTCAGGGACTACATATTGCCTTGGTCTGAAAAGTCTTGAACAGGGTATTAAGAATGTACAAGTTGGCTACATTTTGCTACAAGCAAATAAAATTCTTGGTAGTAAGCTGAGTAAGATCCCAATACCTTTTACATCTTAATGACAAAAAAGCTCTCTACACTGGATAACCTAAATGAGAGGGCGGCTTAAATGCAACTTTCCCCATGTGGTCTCTTGGAAGAATTCTTTGGCTGCTCATTGCTATTGCCCCTAATCTAAAGGTCAGGTTCTCCAGGCTCTGAAGCACTTAATTTCTCATTTACTTAAAAGTTGAAAATGTGTTGAAAAGCGTCGAGGGGTAAGAACATAAGATTGATCCTAAATACCCAAATTCAGTCCCCTACTAAGCCCTAAGTGAATATCCTAGTTGTTAATAACTCTCCTCCAATAAAGCCAAAGTATTTTTGACTGTATAATTGAGGATGCCTTCTCATTTCATTGTCTTGCATAAAAGCACAAGCTGGAAGTAAACAAACTGTGAAGTGCAACTATTTATAGGATCATTCAGTAGTTTTTAATACTCAGAGATTTTTTTAATAAATGCTGAATTTAAAGTGAGAAAAATGAAACACTAGGTTATTCTTAGACAAATATTTCCTTACAGAACGGGAAATGACTTGTAATATTTGAATGCAGTCTATAGCATGTTAACTACTCCATCAGTTCTATTCCTGCAAGCATGAGAACCTTAAGGACTTCAATTCAATGCCATAAAAATGTACTTCTTGTCTAATTCTCTGTGCTTTAAATGAGCATCCTCATATGAGAATCATTAAGATTGCCTTTGAATTGATCTGTCTTTGCATCTGCTGTAGCATAGTTTTTAGAGTTCATAATTGAAGTATATTACTTAAATCTCTTTTTTTCTAATAGGGAAAATATAGGGATTTTATACTTCAAACAAAAGAGATCATAATGTAGGTATGATGTGTATCTTCTGTATCCCCCATGCTGTCTACCACATCATGGGGGATCATGGGTACTATCACATCTGAATTATTTTGTAAGATTGCTTTCACATTGCATATTTTGATATCGTTACTTTTCTCTCATAACAAAGTACTTTGCAAATCAAAAGCTGGATAGAAACAGGTCATTTCTTTGTTGAAATACAATCATCTCTCTTTTGGTGAAAGCACAACCATTTAATAAACACAGTCAGGGAAAAATGGTGTAGAACAACCACCAATGGAAAGCTGTAAGTTAAGCTGATTCCTCAGAAAAGCACCCAGGAATCAGCCGTGTTTGAACAGAATGAAGGAATAATTACATTTATTTTCTGTCTCTTCTCATAACAATACTATGCAAAATGTGTGGATTTAATAAGTGTGAGAAATTCAGGCAGTCCCACAAAGTTGTACAACTGTGTCTTATTTGTAATTCCAATGGAAGAAAATATCAGCAGAGCCTCTGGTCATGTTTCTTAAATATAGTGTGATTGTCTGAAGTGCAAATCATAATTAAAACAGAAAATTCCTTAAGCTTCTTATAAAGGAGGGCAGGGAATAGTTTTTCACATCACACTGATATTTTGTGGATATATTGTCTTTATCCTGAATAAAAAGAATAATTAAAAAAAAGAATTCACAGATGAAAAGTTAGAAACAGATTATGTGCAGTTCATTGAATGAAGTGTTTCATTTAGAGAATTTCAAAACTTTTTTGTAACAATAAGTTTTAAAAAAATGTAATGAACTTGCATTTTTAAATTGCATTAGAGCATTATCTTTATAAATAGCTAGTATATTGTACAATTCCAATACTAAAAATCTCTGGAGAAAAAAAACTAAATAATTTAGGAAGTTGGCTATGGGCCAGATCTTTCAAATCCTCTCCAGTGTTCACTACAAAATCATATGCCATGAGTTTGAAAGGCTGTAATGTTACTGAGTGGAATGTCTATTATCTACTCAAATGTTAGGCATGACTTAAAGAACAATTTCTTTCTGAAAAGGGAGTATGTCAAAATGCTGTCATCTGTCTCTTCTGCGTCAGCCAAAGCAATGAAGGGAGTTCTGCTTTGCTGTTTAATCTTCCAGTGTATCTTGGACAGAAATAGAATGTCATTTTATTTACTTCGTCAATTCATGGTTTTAACTGGCATCTCCTGATGGATCCAAGACATCTGTCTCCCTTTTGTCCTGTGGTAAGGCCATACAGGTCAGTTCTGGTAATCTGTTGCATCAAAACTAATGTTGGCATCTTCTAAGGAAGAAAAAAAAAAATCACTCTTAGTAACAATTATGAGTAGATTTTTTTCTCCTGAAACTAAATGTAGATGTGTATATTTCTACTTCAGATGCCAGATTTTTAACAGTCGGTATCTAAATTTCATCAGCAATCCAGCTCCACTGGAAAAAAAAGAAAAATAGTTGGATATCTAGACTGGTGGGAAAATGGGCTTATCTTAGGTATTTGGGGAATGAAAGGACAGAGTTGAACTATGTGGGGAATGAGAGAAATGAACAGGTTAAATTGTCCTTTTGTAGAACATTTTGTTTAGGCGAGAGCAAGTTACCTGCGGTTTGGTTTCTGTGGCACATTAAGTGGAATTCAGGAAATCAGGAAATGGGCCATCAAAATGCCCCAAACAGGACTTTATTGGTATGTTGCAAAATATTTTCCAAACTGAAGCCTAGCAGAAAGGTGAAAAAAGTACTATCTTCATCTGACACTATCCAGTTTTCTTAGGGTGGGAGTATGCTGACTTGGAAGGAAGTCACAACCGTAGAGTTTCAGTCAGTAAAGTGAGCGGTTTTATGCCTATGGAGCTTTATGCATATGAGGTTCATAATCCATGACAGAGGCTGCTGAATATATAGTGTTCCCAAGTCAGTGGACAAGAATCTCCTGTGTTCTAGGTTAGACCTAATCACAAGGCTCAAGGAGCCATCTCTTTTCCCCCCGACTCTAAAATTAAGAATCTGATTTTTTAAAATGTGTGCTAAAGTTTTATGTGTAACAGATGTGGCTGTGATTGCATAGTGGATATATCATCACCCCACCTGCAAGTTCCAGTTATTTTGCTCACAGTTCCCTGTGAAGTCACTTGTTTTACATGCATTGGATTTGGTGAATGCATCATAGATTTATCCTTTAATAGCCTGGCACAGTTTGTATTT
This sequence comes from Strix uralensis, assembly GCF_047716275.1. Taxonomy (NCBI): domain Eukaryota; kingdom Metazoa; phylum Chordata; class Aves; order Strigiformes; family Strigidae; genus Strix; species Strix uralensis. The sequence continues at coordinate 46,668,622 of NC_134012.1, forward strand.
GTCCCAGATGGATTACATAATTGGGAACTTTGATCTGATACCTTCTAACATTTATAGATTCCTAAGGAGTAAATGTGTTACAGTTTTGATATGATTGATTTTAATTAACACAAAGCTTAACTCATCTATGATTACTCTATCAGAAAGCTTGCCATTATTGTTGCTATTTCTGATTACAATCACTTCAAGTTTTTCATCTTATAACAGACTTGTAGAACTGCAGACCAATGAGGTGTTAAAAAAAATAATAAGGCTAGAAAACCGCATAAATCAAATGATAACAGGAAGTTTCTGAGCAGTGTTACATCAACAGATGTGTACCTCTGTAGTTAGGGAACGACTTCTTGATACTTTTTTTTAAAAAAAAAAAACTCCATATCCTTCACATGGAGTTTGCTTTACATGCTGTTTAAACTTAAGATGTGATACAGTTAATGATAGCTTTAATTCAGGAAGGAAAAGTGATGGCTGCTTCTGAAGCTTCAAGACTTAATTCTGCTTTCAGACAATGCTTATGAAAACAAATTTCTCTTGCTTTCTGTGTGTCTTAGCCTGAGAGAGAGCTCTGCTCTGCTCTCAGAGCATTTTTGAAATGAAATTTTAAGTTTGGATTCTACCCTTTTTTAAAGGAAAATTAAATTATGATGAGAAAACAGGATGGTTTTCACCCCAGGATCTTTAGAAATGTTTTCTGAAGTTCTCTAATTTCAGATTCTTCCAATTTCATGTATTTTTAATATACTTCATATACTTTTCATACTTTTTCATGTACTTCACTTTCATATATCATTTCCAAAGGAAATTAGAGCTTTAATTAAATCTCTTTTTAGATTGTCCAGTTGATGTTTTTAAGAAACTTGTTCTTAATGATTAACCCCTTTTTTCTCTCTTAGGTTGAAGGATGGAAAATTGCTTAGTTCTGAAACACTTATATTTACAGTTATAGCACCATTTTGTTAAGAACAGCCTTCTTGATTAAAGCAAATTTCCCACCAAATCTTTTTAAAGACCCTAAAAAAGGAACTTCATTATATCAATCTGCAACTCAAAGTATGTTAGTACTTTTCAGGATGTCAGCCTTTCCAAGTTGATTCTCTTTAACATGGAGTGAATCTACATTTCTACATGTGCTCTGACATCTTGTTTCATGTTCCCATGTGCTTGCAACATCCTTGCTTCTATACAGAAGGTCAGGTTACTTTTCTTACAACCTCAACACAGAAGGTCTTGTGCTGTCAGCTCTCACTGCTGCCCTCCAAGAGGGTTGGAGGTTTTAACTCATTGTATGCTGCCTTTTTGTGAGGGCAGCAGGTCACTCTGCAGGGAAGGAGTGCTTACTTAGTGAGTGAGCAGTAAATGCAGTGTTGTCACCTCTTCACTATCCCAGGAGAAAGCACATCTGGGGCCATACTGCTCCTCAGTGAAAAGAGGAAGTGCAGACGTAGACTCTCCATTCAAGAGGAGTCTGTAATAAAGTAGAAGACAACAGGAGGAGCCAGGCATAGAAAGACAGTGATCCACAGCATGATCTAAAACCCCATGTAAACTCATTTTAATTCAAACACATTGACATATGCCTTACAGGCTTCTTTGTGAAGTGGAAGTCCTACTCAACAGGGATATTTACAGTCAAAGTCAAACTTAGAGACTAGAGAACATATGCACTCCCTATGCCAGGCCTTCTATATTCTCCTATGCACCTCTATACCTCTTTCCCATTCCCATTTGTTGTCTCTTCTAACGACATGTTTGCTGTAGGTATAAAGACTAGATAGTTAAATCATATTTGAAATTCAATTGCGTAATGAATATCCTGCAGTCTCATTTGGGCTTCCTTGCTGCAGAGAAGTACAGACAACTTTTACCAATAGTATGAAATAAACAGGGGTTTGGTCATTGTTCTCCCAAAGAAGCTGCCATAAGCTGACAATGACTTTTAGATACTGTGCTGCTTCTGGTAATTATTTACAGTTGCTGCAGGGCTAAATCTTTGTTTATCTTCTGTCATAAAATATGAGTCATAAAGATTCTCTGATTTTCATTCCCCCAGATGATCAGCAATTACTTATCCTGTAAAACATCTGACTCAGCTAATTTGAAACACTCAGTTACAATTTTTAAGTGGGAAAACTGCTATGGTGTAGAAGCTTTCATACATCAAAGGATACATGTTCTAAATTAGAGCCCACTATTTTGTAAGACATTAAGAACAGCAGTGTTTCACCCAGAACAGTCCTGAGGAATTGGCTTTTTGATATCAAGTGGTAGGGTTCAAGTACTAATATTCCATGTAATATTACTATTTATTTCTGCTGTTGGGCCACTTTCTGAGAGTACTAACATTAGCACTGAGGAGGAATATAAAAATGGTTACTCTTCAAACTCCTGGAAGATGAGCATGAACAAAAGCAAAATGGTTTCTTTGAGTGCACTCAGGAACAGAGAAATTATTTTTGTTGCTTTCTTACCTGGTCCTGTGCAGCATCAATTAGGTAGGTTGAAACTGTTAGGAAAATCAAAAACTCTGACAACACAAATGCTTGCAGTTTCATAAAATGAACCATGAGTTGAATTCTACTAACTCACTGGTAGAAAGGGGTCTTCAGTTTGCCTTGAAGTGTTGGTGTCTGTCAAATCCAGACTGTCACTGTGGTTCTTGTTTTTGTTAAGAAATCCCAAAGGCCTGATAGTTTGAATGATCTTCTCTCATGCAATATGTAGGAACTGAAATAAAAACTTTAGAGATGAGGGACTGCAACATGATCAATGTGTTTTTCTAGAACAGTGTTTTCCAATTTGTTTTCCAATGGTTTCAGCAATTCCTGTCCTTCAAACCTGCCCAAAACAACCTGCAGTGATTTGTTGTCTAACTCTTATTTGTTTGACCTTTAGCTGAAGTTGCTATGTTCCCTCATGTCTGTTTTTCTACTTCATTTTTTCTTTTTGAATTTCAGACTTATCAACGAGTCTTTGAGGGACCAGTTGCTAGTTACCATACAGAAGACTTTCACATACACCCGAACCCAGGCACAGCACCTTTTCATTGTCCTCATGGAGTGCATGAAAAAGAAGGAGCTGGTATGTTCACACTTTCTTTAGAGGCAAAGAGAGAGCTCTATGCATTGTTTTGATCAAGTTTTTCAGGTGCCTATTGAAGGATTTCGCAGATCTGATCACTGTAATCCAGGCTTTAAAAGGATATTATATCATGCTGACTTGTGTTTGATTTAATCTATATTTTCTCATTTAAAGTGATTAATCCAACAAATCTGTTCCCTTTGTAGATTCCTCTACATTTCCTTTGACAGGACAAAATCCAACTAGTAGCGTATGGATATTACTACTTTTCAGTCATTCTCAGGCATATCATAATTAAAACTCTACCTCATTCAACTACAGAAAACCTCACAAGGAAGCATAATTGTTTATTGGTCACTTGGATCATATTTTAAAGGTGCTGTAGAGTTGCACAAGTATCACTAGGGCTATTATTTAGTTAGGGAGATGTATGACCAGAAAAGAAAACAGCTTGTCTCCAAGGCTCCTATTCTGCAGTGGCAAGGGTGTCCCTTTAACAAATACTTACACTGTCTTGAGGAATGCAAGATCTTTCAACATTGCTGGGAGCTCCACAAGACTGGTTTTGCAGAAGCATTTCTGAAGCAAACTCACATTGTTAAAAACTTGGGGTTCAGTACCAGGGATTTTTATTTCTTACAAACTGACTGAATACACATGCTTCAATTTTGTAACTTAATCTTTCTTCTAAGCTTTGTTTTCAGTTCATGTCATAGCTTCCTGGAATTCCAGGCTGATAACAGTCTGCAACACTTTGTGTAGGGTAACACTCGAAAGATTGACTCAGTTGTTTTACAAAGGTTTCATTTCTGAAACTGAGTTTTTTTGTGACTTCATCCTCTGCAGTGCCTTTTAATTTTAGTTGAAAATATGCCACAGAGTAATTAACACTGGAGGGGAACAGGGAAAAACAATTAGGAAGTGTTAATAAAAAAGGCTGCTCTTCTAGACAGAGTTTTGTAAAATAGAAATTTCTTTACATGGTTTAACTTGCCAAAGCACAGTATTCTGTTTGGTTTGTGTATCCATCAAAAAGTGGTCAGCATTCCTTATGCATAACGTGTACCACAATCATCTGGCATGTACCTGGGACAATGGTAGAGAGGAGAGGATCCCAAGGACAAATTTTTTGTGAAGACATAACAGCAACATGCAGTTCCATTATGCCATTGCAATATAAATGATTGATGAACTGGACATACAGCAGTCCCTGCTGCCTTCTTCCTCCCACAATCAGAATTGAAACTGTATAGCAGACTTTAAACACCCTTTAGCTATTCACAAGCAGTCAGTGCTTCATTCACAGTGCAGCCCATAAGGTATAGTCATCCTTTTCCTAGGTGAACTACATCAAGCCCAAAATTAGGTGTTCTGAGTTTGAATGTATACCACTACCCTAACCATATGTAAAGAGAATACATTAAAACAAGTGTTTCCCTCTGGTACTTCAGTTGTACTCAGAGGGTTAATTTTAACAGTAGTATGCTAGAAAGATTTTATGTCTGAGGTGTGGTTGCTAGGCTAATGGTGTTCTTTAAGACTCATAATCTTCTATGTGAATGTAAAAGATAGGTGATACTCATAGTGATGAAGACAGCATTACCAGAGGAGATGGATGACCTTGGAGATGTGATGTGTTCCCAGGAGCAAGTGGTGACTTCATTGGTTCTACAAAGCCAGATGTTTCATATTTCCACATCTGTCACAGCTCTTGTCCTTCCTCAGGCTTGACCTTCTAATTTGGCTGTGCATAAGGCAAAATACTGCTTGATGAACTGACTTCATCATTAGTCTAATCTCCCTTCTCCATAAAGAAACAAATAGAAGAAAGATGCAAAAGATTGTCTCAGAGAGCTCAACAGCAGCCAGATTGGTCATGGCTATTTCCCCTAAGTTCATGGTCAGTGTGCCTGACTGACTTTGTGGCTGGTGAATTCGTAGGGAACAAAGTAGACAGTGCAGGAGAGGTTTGTCATATTACAGTGTGCTGCTAAACAATTAAGTACAAACAGTACAGGCAGGAAGATGCTCTTATAGTAAAGTACATAAATACAGATGAATCACGGACATGGAGAGAGAAAATAAAATGCAAGTTAATCTCTGGAAAGGAACAAAAAGCTATCTTTGAAAAATTTTTTCCTAGTCTACCTACTTAGAATGTGTAAAAAGACTGGCATCTCTTTTATAAATTTGACATAAGTGTGGTGGCCAGGGAAAAACCATAATCATAACAAAAATTACCCCTTTAACAGAACATCAGATTTTTCAAATTCTGACATTTTGGACTTCAGTCTTAAAGAATTGTCTCTGAATTGTATGCCCAGAGAGCATCATTATTATGATGTGCAATGTTGCATTTATTTGATAAAGTGTAAGTTTGTTTGTTGTATAAAATCTGAGTACACAAGCTGAATGATAAGGTGAGGCCATATCAGAGGAGAGATCTAAGTCTGTTAGGTTTGCAAGACAGAGCAAATTCTACTTCTCAATTTAATGAGTAGGTTTTATTGGATTGTAAACTTAGCAGTGTTGATACTGCAAGCATCAGCATTTATATTCAGAAATGTATTTGGACCAAGGTGCTTAATGAGGTCTGTGGTATAAAAATCTATTTTAAATGAAGTAGACTATACAGGTCTCTATATATAACTGTAGATTACAAGGTCAGAAGAGTGTTTTGTATATAATTAATAAATTATCTACTGACACATTTACATAGAATTCTTAAAAAGTTTATGCTAACAAGTTCCTAAAATAGGAGCATGAAGGCTCACCAAAGCTAAGTAGGCAGGAAGCAGTATTGCAAACTCCAGTCCACACTTTTTTTCAAAAAGAAACATGAACATTTTTTCTACATGTTCCCGTCTCTTGCATGAGGCTCATGAGAAGCTAAAACAGCCCATTTGATGATAACTTGCCTGTCACTAAAAAAGAAAAACAAAAAAAAAAGGAGGGGAGGGGAAATTTAAGAAAAGAAAGAAAAATTTTTTGCTTAGGGCATTTGCATTCCATATCAATTAGTCCAAAGCTACCATAAAATGGAATTCCATAAATGAGGGAAAAAAAAAAAAAAAAAAAAAAAGTACAATGAGACAGTTTTTGATCTTCCATTCTACTGCAGTTACCTTGCTGATCTCAGAATACAAAGAGCAGGTGAGGGCACTGCCTGAGGACTCAGCCTGACAGTGACATTTCTTACTGGAGCCCCAGCTTGGCTCCAGAGTCAAGTGGCAGCAAGGAAGGGAATCCCTCAAAACAGCAGATTAGGAGACTTCACTTCAGATAGTCCCTGAAAACACGTTGTGTTAGATTGTAGTTCAGAAGTCTGATTCTAGCTGTGCAGAATTGTCTTCTGTCTCAGTAAATAAATTAGCCTTATTATTTTCCCTTAAAGACACTAATTCTGGTGTTTGAGTTTTCTGACAAATATAGGCTGCTCCGTTCTTTCAGTAATACTTAATCATTTTGTTTAGACTGGCATGTTACTGGAGTGCTTTGTTCACAAATCACAATGTGAATTTCTCAGAAACCAGAATGTGCTTTCCGACAAGCTGTATGGATCCATCTGTGGAGCTTCTTTGGGCAGGAACTGGGAAAGGCCACTTTGTGGCAAGCCAGAAAGTTCCATGTCCCTGAAAACAAACATACTTGTTGCAGTGAGATACATTTTTCATAAAACTAATGCTTCCAAAAATAGTGTTTTGAGAGTGAATAGACCTAATTTTATATCAATTTAATAGAAAAGGCAATTGCCGTGAATCAGGATAGATCCAATCTTAGTACCTTAGTAATCAAAAAATGGCACATTAACACCAGCAGTAAAGACTGTGTACCGCCTGCTGGTTAAGTTTGTTTTCTTATTAATACCATGACTATTTTCTGCTAAATTTGCTTACTTGAATATTTGAAGATTCAGTTACTACTTTAAGCAAACTAATAGTGTCATTGCCTACCACTGCACTGCCAGAAAGGTTTGCAGAACGAAGAGTGTATGGACGGTGGGCGTAGGTTTGTGTGCATCCATGAATTCCAGGATCTCGTTTCCATATAGAGGCAGCAGACATAATTTAATTAGCTTCTTGCTAAAAGAGAATCAATAAAGTCCCATCTCTTTCTCATGTCAGCAAGTAATGGATATTTTTTACTTGTCCCTCCTTTTTTTTGTTATTCCTGTACCTCAGTGTATGGTCACTGTGACAAACATAATGGCTGCTTGGGGATAGTGTAAACCTTACTTCTACTTTGTGTTGCTGAGTGTATATATATGGTAACAGATCATTTCAGATGACTTCATGACTAACTTACAACTCTGGTGATGTCAGATTAAACAAAGCCAGTGTCGTGCTGAAGTAGCTGCGTGCATTGAGCTGAGATCAGGACAACCTGCATCATGAAGGTGCTTGCTACTTACTGTGTTCTTTCAAACAGAAATGGATTGAAATTGTCCAGAAACGCATAGTGCGTGAGCAGGCTGTGTTGCAAGGCTAACATTCATACCCTAATATTATCTTACTAATGAAAGTCTTTGACTCAGCTTATTGATTATTGACCCAAAGTACTGGGAAGCTATTGAGTGATTTAGCAGTTTCTTTTGTATTTGGACTATGAATAAGACCTATTCATCTTCAGTGGTTTCAGTTTTGTCTGACTGAAAAGGCTGGAGCAAACCTGTCCATGTTTCTGGGAGAGTTTATACTGGGAAGAGCTTGACTTGATCATATATTGACTGCAAAAAGTCGTGTTTTCCAGCTGGATGTGCAGGGTCAGTGAATTTCTATGCTAATTAAACACCATCTAAAATTGTTTATTAGCATACACATAGATATGTTCTGAATTCAGTATTAGCTAAATCAGATGGACTTATAAGAAGTTACCGGCATATTGTCAGTTCATTCCTTTGGCCCTTCCCAAAGGTTGAAAAGTTCATTCAGATCCATTTTTTAAAACAAATTTGGCTTCAAAACCAAATTATTTCAGCTAATATTTTTTAATGCTGATGGAATCTTTTTTGTAGAGGGGGCAGAAGAGGCGTTGACTTCTCAAACAGTAAAAATCAACTGTAGTTCTGGCAGGAGTATAGTTGCTGTGAACAGCATGGAACTTGACAGTAGACATCTGGATCAGGAAAGCATCATGTAACTACCAGCCTGCTGGTTGCTGAAACAACTCTTGTGTCTCCCATGGAAACACTGTGAGATTTCCTGTGTAAAGTGTACTGACCCTAATTCGTCCTCTGCATCCAGATGGAGATGCCAGTCCTCTTCAGCGGTGACTGTAGCAGCTATCCTAATTTTAATGAAGGTTAAATCTCCTATCCAGTCAGTGCAAATCAATAGGATTAGTCTAGTATGTAGGCCTGACCTCTGTAAGTAAGTGTAAAGATGATGATTACAGGGTCGTTTTAAATTCTGCAAACCTCATTTGATATCTTTTTGCTAAAGAAATAAAACCATATTTTGTTTTTTCAGCTGCCAAGAAGTCAGATGAAGTTAGCTGGACTTTGCCATTGACTCCACAGAGAACAAAATCTAATCCTCGATCTGGGTTTTTTTGTTTCAGTAATTCAGCTAACAAGTTCCACCAGCAAAGGAGCTATATACATTAACCAAAAAAAAAAAAAAAAAAGCAGCTGTTGTATTACACTGAAACCTTGAAAAGCTTTTGATCCTACCAGCTGCTTTTCAGCTGCTGTCAGATGAGGTAGGGCTTCTGCTAACAGAAAGCCAAGAATGTCAGACCAAACACTGAAGCAAAAGTGTACAATTTAGGCAGTTATTTAGTCACAGAATCACAGAATCATCTAGGTTGGAAAAGAAATTGAAGATCATCTAGTCCAAACATTAACCTAACACTGACCGTTCTCAACTACACCATATCCCTCAGCGCTATGTCAACCCGACTCTTAAACACCTCCAGGGATGGGGATTCCACCACCTCCCTGGGCAGCCCATTCCAACGCCTAACAACCCGTGTAAAGAAATGCTTCCTGATATCCAGTCTAAACCTTCCCTGGTGCAGCTTGAGACCATTCCCTCTTGTTCTATCACTTCTTACTTGGTTAAAGAGACTCATCCCCAGCTCTCTGCACCCTCCTTTCAGGTAGCTGTAGAGGGCTTTTCTAGACTAAACAACCCCAGTTCCCTCAGCTGCTCCTCATACGACATGTGCTCCAGATCCTGCACCAGTTCTGTTGCCCTTCTTGGACACGCTCGAGTCATTCAATGGCCTTTTTGTAGTGAGGGGCCCAAAACTGAACACAGTCATCGAGGTGCGGCCTCACCAGTGCTGAGTCCAGGGGTAAGATCACTTCCCTGTCCCTGCTGGCCACGCTATTGCTGATGCAAGCCAGGATGCCATTGGCCTTCTTGGCCACCTGGGCACACTGCTGGCTCCTGTTCAGCTGGCTGTCAATCCACACCCCCAGGTCCCTCTCTGACTGGCAGCTCTCCAGCCACTCCTCCCCAAGCCTGTAGCGCTGCTGGGGGTTGTTGTGGCCCAAGTGCAGCACCCGGCATTTGGCCTTATTGAAACTCCTACAGCTGGCCTCAGCCCATCGCTCCAGCCTGTCCAGATCTCTCTGCAGAGCCTCCCTACCCTCGAGCAGATCAACACTCCCACCCAACTTGGTGTCATCTGCAAACTTACTGAGGGTGCACTCGATCCCCTTGTCTAGATCATCAATAAAGATGTTAAACAGGAGTGGCCCCAAAACCGAGCCCCGGGGGACACCACTCATGACCGGCCGCCAACTGGATTTAACTCCGTTCACCACAACTCTTTGGGCCCAGCCATCCAGCCAGCTTTTTACCCAGCAAAGCATGTGCCCATCCAAGCCGCGAGCAGCCAGTGTTGCCAGGAGAATGCTGTGGGAAACGGTGTCAAAGGCCTTGCTAAAGTCAAGGCAAACAACATCCACAGCCTTTCCCTCATCCAATAAGCAGGTCGCCCTGTTGTAGAAGGAGATCAGGTTTGTCAAGCAGGACCTGCCTTTCGTAAACCCATGCTGACTGGGCCTTATCCCCTGGTTGTGCTGCATGTGTTGTAAGATGGTACTCTGGATGAGCTGCTCCATCAGCTTCCCAGGCACCGAAGTCAAGCTGACAGGCCTGTAATTTCCTGGATCATCCTTCCAACCCTTCTTATAGATGGGCGTCACATTGGCCAATTTCCAATCTGTCGGGACCTCCCCGGTCAGCCAGGACTGCTGGTAAATGATGGAAAGCGGCTTGGCGAGCACCCCAGCCAGCTCCTTCAGCACCCTTGGGTGTATCCCATCTGGTCCCATAGACTTGTGTGTGTCTACGTGATGCAGTAGGTCACTGACTGTCTCCTCCTGGATTACAGGGGGGTCGTTCTCCCAGTCTCTGTCTTCTGGCTGAGGAGGCTGGATTCCCTCAATACAACTAGTCTTGCTATTAAAGACTGAGGCAAAGAAGGCATTAAGCACCTCAGCCTTTTCCTCATCACTTGTTACCATGTTTCCTCCTGCATCTAGCAGGAGATGGAGGCTCTCCCTGGTCTTTCTTTTGCTGTTGAAGTACTTATAGAAACATTTCTTGTTACCTTTGACTGCTGAAGCCAGATTAATTTCTATCTGGGCTTTAGACCTCCTGAATTCCGCCCTGCATAGCGTCACAGCGTCTTTGTAATCATTGTGAGTGGCTAGCCCCTTCTTCCAAAGGCCGTATGGTGGTCTCCTCTGTCGCCAGCTTCTCTTACAGCACCTGGGGACAGCCTGCTCCTGAGCCATTAAGACTTTCTTCTTAAAGAGTGTCCAGCCTTCCTGGACCCCTATACCCTTCAGGACCATCTCCCAAGGGATCCTGTCATGCAGTTGCCTAAACAATCAAAGTCAGCCCTTCTGAAGTCCAGGATGTCAGTTCTCCTTCCCCCTCTCCTGGTCTCTCTAAGAATAGAGAACTCTATTATTTCATGATCGCTGTGCCCTAGTCGGCCTCCAACCGCCACATCATCCACCAGTCCTTCTCTGTTCACAAAGAGGAGGTCCAGCAGGGCACCTTCTCTGGTCGGTTCACTCACCAGCTGTGTCAGGAAGTTATCTCCCACACATTCCAGGAATCTCCATCCTGGTCCATCCTGAACCTCTGCTGTGCCATCTTCAGCACCAGTCTGCAAAGACCAATATTCCTTCCATTGCTTACATTCAGTAAGTAGACATTTTCTGTTTTATTTCGTGCATACTGCCTGCACAATTATCACACATAGAGTAACCTAGGAGATACTAATGCTACTTACTACAAATCTCTTCCCTTCCTACATATTCCATGATTGCAGCTACAGAAATTAAATGTAGCATGTTTCTTTTCCCTCTAAAAGTATAAGCTTGTGAAAATATCCATTACCCCATTCACACTATTAATAAGTAATTCTGGGAAATGCACTTTGAAACATTATACAGCTCTGCCAATTGTCCCAGTAATGAAAGTGAAGGCAAAACAGTACTGTGTGACACAACGACTTCCACATTAGATAATATAGACCAATTTTTGCAACAAGGGAATTAGAAAGGGTTCAATGCAGTTTATAAACTTCACAATAGTGTTCAGAAACCTTTCTTACTCCCTGGGCCTGTTGTGTCTGGGGAGTTGTAATTTCTTTTGCCTTTTTAAAAAAAAATGTAATTACTCTTTCTGTGACTTCAGATGGGGGATGCAGACCGATTCATTACTGCTATAATATCTTAGTCATAGACAAGGAGTTCACTGTATAAGATGCAGGTTCTGTGTAGATACAGCAGTAACTGCAAATATACTGTCCTATAGGAGTATCTTACACTAAGTGAGCTGTCTTTTCCAAGTATTACCAAGTATTATTAGTCTCACCATCAAACAAGCTAGGAAACTAATGGGTTTTTTTTTTTGCTGCTTGATTTCTGTGTTACCGTGACTTTGTTGTCAACCTAATACAGAATAGGCCTAAGCCTGCATCATCTATAACAAAGCAACCTGGGCATCCATGTACTGTCAGACTATTTGAAAATATGTTGCAAAACAAAACTAGAAATTGAAGTTTAAGATGGAGTGAGTTCCAACTTTAACACCCTTGCCACCCAACCAACTCGCCATACTTCCTTCTAAGGTCAGCATTTCTAGTTCAGATTAGAAGACATATGTGTGCATATAAGTTCTGCAGACAACATTTTTTAGGGCAATGACTTGCAAGGCATAATTTTTCAGTATACACAGCAGTGGGAATGATCAAACCGAATTCTTGTTCTCTTAAAGTAACAGAATATTAGGTCCATCCATCTCAGTGATCAGCTTTTTATATCACTTGTGGCTTTTTTATTAAACTTTGCCTTGAAAAACAATTCAGTTTTAGATTGCTTAGTATTAGTGAGCAAAAGATGGGTTACAGGTTAAATTATCTCACTAAAAGCCCAGAATGACATTAGCTTGCTTGGCTGGTTTTTACAGAAATTGTCCTACCCAGGACTGTTACTTTAGCAGGAGAGCGGTCACATTACAGATCCAAGGTTAGGTGTCAAAAGGAGCCCATTTATTGAAGAGTAAAACTGTCTAAGGCTGTGATTTGCTACCAGTTCTTAGTTTTCCGGAGTGAGCTAACAGGACTTGTGCGGGAATACCCACCCACATAAAGACCAGTGATAAGTGAGACTAAATGTAAAACAAAGCTCAAATCATATGCACAGGGGTCTTACTCAGAAGATCAGACGCATATAGATAGAAGTTGACTCTAACCCCTCTAGTCCATGACATGGATGCCTGCTAATCTGTCAGAAGAGTGCTTTCTGGGAGAAACAGACATTTGATGGGGTTACATAGCAGCTAACATCTCCTTTAAGACCATTTTTTCAGGCTTCTCCTCTGTGCTGGAACCCATTAATGATTCTCATATCAGCACCACTGATGTTTGTGGATAATAGCTGCTTTGGGACCAAGGGGGTTAACAAACTCCTGTATACTAGGTTTCAATTGGTCTTAGCTCCTATTGCTTGGGATTCAGATGTCAGAGACTTCTGGGTGATAAAGCTTCATTATTTTATTCGCTGTACTACTCATGTCCCTTCTTATCTATTCAAGTCACTTCATGTTTTTAGAAGAAAATCTATAAAGGTAGTATCTTGTCAATACGTCCAAGAACCCTCCCTACAGTAGAAGAGATGGAGAAAGTGAACTACATCATATTTGCTCCACATTTCTTTCCTGAATCAGGGTGATGGAACAGCTCAGATTACACCAATGTTTGAATGAAAATGCCTATCTCATCACCCAAACCCATTTCTCTCTTTGTGGCTGTTCTCAACCAGTTCCAATGCCGCAGGTCTACATGAAAACACATCTGTGTTTATCATCACAGTCTGTTGATGTGCACAGCCCAGGGATTTAAAGGACAATGTCTAATTTCTGTTCCCCTGCTTATATGCTTTGTGACTTACAATTTATATTTACTCATGTTTCTTCAACTTTAAAATCAGCGACTGGTATTTCACTGCCTGAATAGAGTCATAAATGGCCTAATGTAACAACAGTATGAAACATGTTTTACAAAGGAAAAGGATTGGTTTTACGGCCAAAACTTATTTTTGGTCATTTATTCCACTGGAAGATATGCATATTCCATTCCAAAATGTTGACAGTGCTCTAAGGCTTAAAAAGAATGTGCACATTATAAAATATAAAGTTTTTTACATGGTACAGAGTTGTGAGATTTTCATAGACTTTTCAGTCATTAAGGGGTTGACACAGCTGTCTGAATCTGAATCAAAAGCTACCAGTTACGGGAAAAGCCAAACATTTACAGTAATTTCTGCCAAATTATTTTCTGTGCAGCTAGATGGCTCCTCAATTGCAGAATTGCTGCCTTTCTTGTAATCACTGATTTTTTTCTTTGTTTTCTGCTTCTTACCAGACAATGAGTCTATGGCAAAGTATTGGATCAAAGAAAAATGTGAAGTGTTGCACTATTGCCACAACACAAAAAGAAATGTAACATGTAAAAATTTTACAACCAACATTCAAACATCTCCCCTCCCATCAGTGCTGCCTCTTACTTCCTCATTTGGAATTCTTTCTTACTTCTCAGAATAGCAGACCAATTAATTTAGGTTTTCCCTAAATGTAATTCTCTCTCATCTTGCTACTTCTGAATTTCCTCTCACTTGGCCATCCCCTTTCTTCTGCAGTATTATCCATTGACTCACCTGCTCACTTTGATCTTTGTTATGCCTCCACATCAAGCAGCTTTTCCCCTGAGTTAAACAGGATTATTCATTGCAAGAAAAAAGGAAATGCTTTCCCCCATTATCTGAATCATTTTGAGGCTTTGCATAACTGACCTCCTTTAATGTTTTGTTTTATCAAACTCTTATTTTTCTCTTCAGGGTAATTTTCCTGTGAAATATTCAGGTAGGCCTAGCTAAATTATGAATGTCAACATGTACTCTGTAAGGAATTGCCTATTATGCTGAACCAACCCATGCTCTCAAACAGGAGTTTCAGGTTGTATTTGCAACTGCATCTGTTTTTTTGTAGAAAAAGATGTTTTTTTCTGATTTACGTAACCAAGATGCATACAAACAATTTGTGTGTTTGTCAGATGTGAGATTTAACGACATTCAAAAATATTCTGGAGTTGGAAAAAAAAAATCACTTTGAATGAATTTTAAATCGCCATATATTTTCTCTTGATGTCATAGTGAAGTGATGGTGAGAAACAGTTGTTTCTCTAAAAACATCTCTAAAAGCATGAATAATTTGCAGCATTCTTAAAATGCTATGAATACAGTATGTAAATAAAGCACTCTTGGCTGCTTCCTCTGCTCTGATCACTGTTTTTTTTCCCCTTTCTTCAGCTATCCATTCTCTAGTCAGCAGGCACTGTCAATCTAAGGTGTAGAGAATGATTTTTCTTCTTCATCTCTCGTCTCCTTCATGACAGAGAGTAAAATGCCTTTCTGTGCAGGTGTGCACTGCGTTCTCCCTGCTGATTTGGTGATGTTTCATCTCTCTCCAGACAAACACAAGCTAAAAACCTGAATATATTTCAGATCAGTCTTTATACTCTGAAGTGGTTGAGGTTGACCTTACTGTAAAAAAATAAATGTTCACTTGTAATATAATATTTTGGAAATACTAAGTACAGCCTGGTGCTGAATAACTATTCAAATTCAGTCCTGGGCCCTTATACTGGCCTTGAACAAAAGAATCTCTTCTACCTCAGTAGAGTTTTCACAATAAGTGCTAGAAAAAAAGTGGTGTGGTAGGAGGGAAGGACTCACTTTTTGGTTAGAAAAGTCATTAAAATAGGAACTGCATATGCTGGTATTTGGGAGGAATTTTTATGTCCTGTGATTTATTTCCCCAAACACTGTTTTAAACTATTTTAAAACATTTTTTTACATTAATTCCCATCCTATGACCTGGCAAATCTGCAGTTACTGATTACTGTGGCTGCTGACTCTACCTACTGCTTTTTCTTCTCATCCCAGGAGTAAAATCAACTTTGTCCGTGTAGAGTACAAACCTGTTTGCAGTGTAGCAGCTTATACTGATGAAGATTTATCATCTATATATCCAGCTAGGCCTGACTTAGAGAAGACTCTACAAAGCAAAACAAACAAATTTTTGTGTCAAGGAATTTCCTACAGGTCTATATGACTTGCTCACCAGGGCACTAGAACTGCTTCTGCCTGTCTTCTTCACAAATCCTGCCCTCTCCACACATGATAGGTCTGCTTCACCCAGATTAGTGAGGAAGTGTGAACAGTTATTGACAAACGAGGCAGGGGAACAAGTTGTAAGAATTCAGAAATTTTACGATTAGAACCTGTTACAACCTATTACAACCTGCTCCTTGTCCTAATTATCTCAGTGCTCCTGCCACTTCAGGGGTTGTCTTACCTATGACTTCATTTGCTTTCCGTTTGACCACATCTTCCCTCCTCAGCATCTATGTGACATATCCTCTTCTTAGCTGGTCCTTTAAGTTGGCAGCTGCCATTAAGGAGACCACACTGTGTACACATCTATGGACAGCTGTGATTTGTATTTCTAAGGTTACCCTGCATTTATATGCATACAGAACTTGAGAAATCCTAAGTGGGAGTGTAATACCTGTGTTTCTCAGTGTGTGAATAATTTCTGAAAATCTGTTTGGTATTTGCTGCTCTCAGGTAAGACAGTATTACCTGACTTTGCCTATAGAAGTGCAATGCAGTATCAGTGTAAAGGCAGGAAAACAACAGAATGCATCATATTAGGTTAAACTGACCCTGCTGAGCCAGAAACTATGTAGAGGAAAGAGAAAGAAAAAATAATCTGTCAAACAGGAATGGAGCTGGTGCTAAGCAGAAAGCAGAGCTGTTTTAAAATGAAAGCTTCTGATAGAGTCTAAAGTCAGATAATCTCTTCCCCCTGCTCGTCCCAATCCCTGCTCCCCACCTCTCCCCACCTTGCTTTCTATCCTGATGCTTTTTTTCCCCCGTCTCCTTGGTTTTATACCTGATTTCTACCTACCTTGCCTGAAAATGAGGTTTCTACCTGCTGGACTGTAATTATTGCTGGCAAGTACCACAGTGTGCTGCAATCATTGTGCTTGCAGAGAATGTCTGTTTTGGCTCAGTGAATTCCCAGTGCATTTTTCTAGGAAGAATTAGGACACAGCTAGCTTTTTTCCTGGAAGTTAATCCTGTTCACATTAAGATACTTCAGTAAAATCTGCAATGAAGTAGAGGGAAGACCTTTCTAGTTTTGGGATGAGAAGGGTGTCTTTGAGTCTTTTCCTACTTTTAAGGGCAAACCTCATGCATTTCACTCAGATTTTGTGGAGGCAAATGAGAGGTAGTCTTGTGACACAAGGGTTTGACTGCGGTCCCAACCATCTCCTCCTGAGAGGAGCCCAGCAGAGCTAGTGGTCCTTGTCCAGCTGCCCCCAGAACTGAAAAGTAGCTGCTATCATCTACTGTACTTTGCAAGTAGATCACTATGGGCGTATCAAAAGAAATGCAGATATTAGAGTTACACTTAGCAAAAATCTGGATGCCTGTCAACACTGTTTTTGCAGCTAGTTGATGCAACTTTTATTGGTAACTCAGAGGCATTTTTGTCTGTTTCAGATGTGTTTTCATCTGAAGATTTAACTCTTTCTTCACTGTGGTGCAATACAGTTTTGTATTTGTAACGCATCTTAACATCAGCTTCTATTATATTTGTAAAGAAGAAAACGAGAAGAAAAATATATTTATAAAAAGCTTGATGTTGGAAGTCACAGTTGTTCACAGAGGTGCCTTAGGCAATTACCTGAAAAAGTCATTTCAAGCCAATAAATAGTATGAACACTGAGGAAAAGAAGGAGAAAATCGAAAAAAGACCAACCCCAAAATACCCAAGGTGGTGGCAGGGGAACAGAAAAAACTGTTCTTTTAAAATAATTGAGTTTAACACCAACAGTTGAAACTACCAGCTACATGGAAGTAATAATGTGGCCCAGATCCCTGGGAGAAAAAAGTATACTTGATTTTTGGATTTTTTTCTTCTTTGAACATAAATTGTTTTTCATCTCAAAAGAAATAGCTGAGTAGGGTAAATGGTAGTTTTTCTGTCTAATGCAATTTCATTATGCTCAGAAAAATAGAAAACCATTTTATATATACAGTTTGAATCAGATCAGCATAAAGAAAATTTCACAGTTTAAACTAATCTTCCTTTTTTCACAGCAATGCAAAAGACTGACTAGTGATAGTCTAATAGTCCCCCAGGGCTCGGTTTTGGGGCCACTCCTGTTTAACATCTTTATTGATGATCTAGATGAGGGGATCGAGTGCACCCTCAGTAAGTTTGCAGATGACACCAAGTTGGGTGGGAGTGTTGATCTGCTCGAGGGTAGGGAGGCTCTGCAGAGAGACCTGGACAGGCTGGAGCGATGGGCTGAGGCCAGCTGTAGGAGTTTCAATAAGGCCAAATGCCGGGTGCTGCACTTGGGCCACAACAACCCCCAGCAGCGCTACAGGCTTGGGGAGGAGTGGCTGGAGAGCTGCCAGTCAGAGAGGGACCTGGGGGTGTGGATTGACAGCTGGCTGAACAGGAGCCAGCAGTGTGCCCAGGTGGCCAAGAAGGCCAATGGCATCCTGGCTTGCATCAGCAATAGCATGGCCAGCAGGGACAGGGAAGTGATCTTGCCCCTGTACTGGACACTGGTGAGGCCGCACCTCGATGACTTTGTTCAGTTTTGGGCCCCTCACTACAAAAAGGCCATTGAATGACTCGAGCGTGTCCAGAGAAGGGCGACGAAGCTGGTGAAGGTTCTGGAGCACAGGTCGTACGAGGAGCGGCTGAGGGAACTGGGGTTGTTTAGTCTGGAGAAGAGGAGGCTGAGGGGAGACCTCATCGCCCTCTACAGCTACCTGAAAGGAGGGTGCAGAGAGCTGGGGATGAGTCTCTTTAACCAAGTAACAAGCGATAGAACAAGAGGTAATGGCCTCAAATTGCGCCAGGGAAGGTTTGGACTGGATATTAGGAAGTATTTCTTTACAGAACGGGTCGTTAGGCATTGGAATGGGCTGCCCAGGGTGGTGGTGGAGTCCCCATCCCTGGAGGTGTTTAAGAGTAGGGTCGACATAGCGCTGAGGGCTATGGTGTAGTTGGGAACTGTTAATGTTGGGTTGATGTTTGGACTGGATGATCTTCAAGGTTTTTTCCAACCTAGACAATTCTGTGATTCTGTGATTCTGTAATACTGCAACTCTTACCCCTTGTTTTCTTTTGACAGGGTACACATGTCTTAAGCATGTATTACTTTTTAACCCCAACCTCTTGGGTTTTATTTTTAAATAATTATATATCCTGGATTTCATATACACACCTTGCTATGTTGTTTTTCTTCTTATTTTTTCACTAAAGTTGTACAGAGGCTAGGACTCAACAATAGGCTTAAACGGGACTACCATAGGTCTTCTTAAAGGTGAATGGCTCTTAGACACTGTCTCTTCTTTTCCTTTAAAGAAAGGTTTTCTTTTTAATTGGTAATGAGTTATTAAGTGGGTTTATAAGTCTTTAATTTACTGTTACTTTTGCATGTCAGTGGCAGACATTCATCCAGCAAGAGGTAGCTGGGAATAGAGTTTACTGACCCAGATATTTTCCTTTAGCACAGCAGTTTTATATGGATTAGTGCAATAGCATCTGTAGTCCATTCTAACAGGGCTCTGGTCAACGTCCTATTTTAAAAGCACCAGTGTGTTGTTTCTCAGTTCTCTGCAGTGATTTACCCACCAGAGTACCTGTAAATGGCAACTAGCAAGATGTCAGATACAATGACTCTTGAAACTAGCTGAATATTGCAAAATTCTTACCTGTTAATTGGGGGAAAAGAAATCACCAGAAAAGCAGGTCTCCAGCAAAACAGACAGTACGTTTTTTGAGACCTAGAGGTATTGAACATTTGTAAGTGTGAAGTCTGCATAAATACTTTAGGATGTGTCCCTGTTCCCTCATGCCTCTGACTGCAAAAATTAAAGGATACTGGCAAAACTACAAAGGCTGTATATGTAAAGAAGTAAATCCATATTTTAGGAAAAATTACTGTCTCTTCATAACCGTACTCATAAAATGCAGAAACAAAATTCATGCTTTCTTTCTGGAAAGGTGAAGAGAGCCTTTAGCATAAGGCACTTTCATCTCATCTAACAACAAATTGTATGCTTCTCTGCCTCTCTCAGTGTTTTACAAAGCTTGTTTATTTTCTCTTTTATCCGCATTTAAATGTGAGAGGAAAAAACAAAGGGACAGCGTTGGGGGCTGCATTTCCAATAGAAGTTGTGAGAAAAGTCAGGGGGAATGTGCAGCTCCCTTCACTAACGAGTCATTCAAGCACAACAGCAGTCTAACATAAAGCTGCATTGGATAAGCAATACAGGTCTGCTCGAGATGCTCAGGGTTCCTTACAGGCTGCTTGTCTGGAATAGTAGCAATATTCCTGCAGTCCTGATGCCTTGTTTCTGGATCATTAATAGTTACTGAAGGAGAAAAAAAGCTGCAGCTACGTGGTTTGATAATGATCTGGTTTTGACAGGTAAAACAGAAGTGGTGATGATACAAATGCATGCTGCAGCTTTAAGCCTCATCTTCCAAAATTCGTTTTGCAGAGCCATGAGTGCTGAAATATTTTTCTTTAGCCATTTAAAAATAAATGTCACTATACTCAAATACCTCTGACATGCAGTAGTGAAAGAAACGAACACATCTGGCAAAGATACAAGGCAAACAAATTACATCTGAAGAATGCTGCAGATCCGGATGAAGATTTTATCAGCAGAGATAAATATTTTATCAACAGTGTGACAGAGTTGTCTCCTTGCCTAATTACAGTGCAGTCCTATTTTAAATCCTCCACTTTGTAAATGAACAAATACATTGGTCAAGTTTTAGCGCAATAGTGAAAAGAAACAATCCATCTTCCCAAAACCATGACAGGGCAAAGACCTGCCTATGAGGTCCAGATTGATAAAAAGCTGTTGCACCTGGTTGGGAGGCAACAGTTCAAAGGATGACTAGCTGTGAAGAGTTTCTCAAAAAAACTTCATAAAGTAGTAAGGTGTTGCAGGTTGTCCAAGATCATCTTCAGGACCTGTGACAGGAGAGTGTCACAGGAGATGAGTCAGAGATCACTCAGACAGATCTGATCTAGTAGTTAGTTGAGTTCTGATCAGCAAATTTATGTATGTAAAGCGTTTAATAAGTACAAATGTATTGGTGGTCAATACTATTTACTGCACTTAAAGTTAGTATGGGATACAAAGATTATTGCATAAACTTACTATACATATCTTAAATGTTACATGCATGCAAAAAAATGTCACCATCAATGTCTGGTGTCAGGTAAAGGATCTCTCAGCCTCGAGGGGTAACCTTGACAGTCGTCCCTACTCAAGAGGAGTTCGCCAGACAGCCAGCTGCTATGGAGGGAGAGCTCAACGGGCCCTGGTGGCTGCAGAGATTTATAGTGTAAAGTGGTTGATTCATAATGGTTGATTTTCTGCTGTGTTCATGCACTTTCGCCTGCTTATCAGCCTAGTCTCCAGCCAAACTGTTTTTTTGGATTTAGTGCTGTGTTCTCACTGTTAGCCTCACACAATAGGATTAACTTTGGTTAGGCCTACTTGCTGAGCATCTGCCTGGACCAAAGTTCAGTTAGTTCAAACAGGAGGAGCACATTCGTCACAGAGGGAAATCAGCCATGGATAGTTACAGTTAACTGAAACCATAAGGAGAGGCTGAACATATCTGTTTACCATCCTAAATGATTTTGTACATTCAGAGCAGGCAAAAGTCCACAGTATCAACTGAGTCTTTGAGCTACTAAATCACAGCATTTTGAAATAAAGTATCGTGATATTTTACTTTGGCTCTGTCTAAAATTCTAGTTCAGTCTTGAGCATGACCCCCAAAAAGATAATAATTCTGGTATGAGTCTGAGCACTCTTTCCATTTCCATCTATTTTCTCAATTATTTATCTTCTTTATTTTACTACTTGAATTTCACTAGACCTCTTAAAAGTAATAATAAAGTAAGTTACTGTGGAAAGACAGCCTTTTTATTTTAATGTAACTAAATTACCTAGTTCTATAAAGCAGCAATTTGTTCAGCTGAAGTGGGTTTATTTTTCTGAGGCATGCAGGGAAGAGAAGTTGGAAATTTAGGGTTATATGTGACCAATACCTGCAAAGTGCTTCCCTTAGTTTTCCTGTGGTGGTAAACTGTTCAATGCTTGCAACTTATATGATGCCTTTTAATTAAACTGAGAATTCACTGAGCATGTGTTTAGTTTCAGATGTACTTTGTTCTTCCACTGAACTCCTGTTCAGGAATTTTAGTCCCTGATGTGCAGACTGCTTCACCCTTATCTTTAAAGGAGAAGGGCATTTTGCCATGTGATGGTGTCACAAGCCCAGTGACATAAACAAGCATTAGCTGATCTGCTTGCCAGGCTGTCATGCTTCCCTTCAGTGCTATGGAGATGCCTTGTTGCTGCAAAATTTGTGTAGGAAATTTCAAAGGATTTTGAGGATGTTATGATCAGACTGTTACGTGGCAACACTGTATTCACCCACCTATTGTCAGCACCTGCCAGAGCTGCCCGTTGAGAAGGGAGCTGTTTCTCTTTCCCACTGGGTAAGGGAGGAAGGTTTTCTCTTCCTTCTTTCTGCCTTCTGACCTGTCTGCCTGGCTGCTAACCTCTGTGGCACAGTTCATCATCTGTGGCATGGGAAGTGCATCATAAGCATGTACAGTAGAGGGGCTGATATGATTCACTCACATTTTAATTGTGTTTTGAGATGAAATGTACATAGAAATGTGTATTTCCTCCCACATTACCTGCGCTCTACAGGTCAGAGGAGCAGACTGCCTGCACTGCAGGGAAAGCTTCCTTGCCAGTCATTGAGGACATATGAAAAACAGTATGAAAAACATCAGGAAAAGCATCAGGGAACACTTCTTTACGGAGAGTGTGGTCGAACCCTGGAACAGGCTTCCTAGGCAGGTGGTCAATGCCCCATGCTTGTCAGTGTTTAAGAGGCATTTGGACAATACTGTCAATAATATGCTTTAACTTTTGGTCACCCCTGAAGTGGTCAGGCAGGTGAACTAGATGTGCATTATAGGTTCCTTCCACTGGAACTATTCTATTCTACTCTGAAAGTTGTGGTAGGGGGATACATATCAAGTGGTTTGCCAGAAACATCTGTAGATTCCAGGGGAAGAGAGAAAATAGATCATTAAAGTATCATTTGCAATATTTATGCTTTGTCTCAGGAACACTTTGAAGAGTCAAACTAAGTCTAATTTGAAAACAGTCTACTTCCCAGAGGGGGAGGACAGCTAACATAAATACTTTCTCACATTAACTGTTTTAGGCATCATCTAAATCAACTGACTGACTGACCTAGCCAGTTTCCTATTACTTCATCCAGTTTGCCATTTCAGTCTCTAACATGCTGTGCTACTGTCACTGATGCCAAAGTCTCTTACCTCCCTTCAAAACTGCTAGAGCTCTAAGTGTCAAGTGAAGGTAGAATAGGTGCTACATGAGGTCTGCACTGGATTTCTTGGGATACACTTTGCAGGGCTATTTCAGCTGGCAAACTGAAGCTTGTCACCAGTGTTGTCTTAGCCTTGACCACTTTATATATCTCTTTTGCCCATCACAGTACACTGTTCTTTGTGCCCTGATGTTTGCTGACCTCTGTCCCAGATGCTGCTGCAATTCAGTGATGTTGTATGTGTAGGAATCTATGAATGTGGGAACAACATATGCTGCTGAATATGAATGTAAAATATGTTTGCACAATTCATAATTAAAAGTATTGCTTATTTAAAAAAAAAAATGAGGCAGTCCATACTGGCAAAGGGAAAAAGAAAAACAGATAACAGGTATTCAGATCATAATTATGAAATAGGTTTCATCATTAGTAAAGGAAAGGCACTAATAAAAAACTGCAGTCTCAATTGCTTCACAAGAAGCAGAGGCCCAAGAGCAGCTATTGCCATGGCAGCAAAAGAAGTGAGGGGATTTACACTTCTATGTTTCAGTGCAGTCTTAACCAAGAGTGAAGCTGTTTGAAAGAACAGCCCCACACATCCATTCTTATTCTTTATGAATTATGTATCTCATCTCACTGCCTCAAAGCTTATATCTTACAGTGATAGGTCACCGACGACACATAGCTAAAGATGTTTCTGAACCTGTTAGAAGCCTAATTCTTGGATTATTTATCTAACTTTCTGCTATATAAAATCATGAGTTTGAATAGGTTGCTCATTTCAGTTGAAAATATTC
The DNA here is from genome assembly GCF_047716275.1 of Strix uralensis. Classification (NCBI taxonomy): domain Eukaryota; kingdom Metazoa; phylum Chordata; class Aves; order Strigiformes; family Strigidae; genus Strix; species Strix uralensis. The sequence continues at coordinate 46,692,518 of NC_134012.1, forward strand.
AATGCCATATGCCATAAATTAGGTCCACAATCTATAATACACCTAATTCCTCCTAGTAATGTATTGGTAAAATTAAATCCAATGTTACTTTAATACAAGAATATTCTTCATCTCTAATTTCACCCTATAAGTATCACTGAAGACTTTTCTTCCATATGCTCATTAATACAATTTCTATCTTTAGCAAATTTTATCTCACAAAAAAATACTGTTAATCCTATCTGATAAGCTTCTCATCAAATGTATAAATTAAGATCATCTTGTAGCTATCAGAACATTTTGAGATCCAAATGATACTACCCTGATTTAATTTCTTTTAAAAAAAATTACCCTGGTTTCAATAATGGTATTGTCTGTTAACATTTCAGATCACAGTATTTCGCATGGGATCAGAAGGACACCAGGATATTGATTTAGCTATCCTGACAGCATTACTAAAAGGTAATGGAGTTTCACTCCACAGTGACTCTGTATTGATCCAGATGGATTAACTTTGTGTCTCTGCTGTACTGAAACCTGCATTTATTGACCATATCTACTGTATCGAGACAGTAAATTTCTAACATGAAATTGAAGTATACTTTTTGCTCTAACCGCTTTATACAAATCCAGCTCTTTCTTTACTGCTTAAAAAGCTACTGTTTTTCCTTTCTGAATTTTTATTCTCCACCTACAATTGCTAATGCATCACAAGAAACATCAGTGGTGACCCCCCACTAGTTATCTGAGAAGATTAGTACTCAGAAGAAGATAGCCAAAGAACTTCTCAGACTTAGATTGTCTTGGTGGCTAGTAGAACATCCAGAAGGATGTTATCTCCCTTTAGATAAAACTGGCACTATTGTCAAAGTAAAATGTTACCAGTAGTCATCCTAGGAAAATCTGGGAACTGTGTGGGATTCCTTACAGCTTCCACTGGTAGAGCTAAGAACTCAGCTATTGGGGTGGTAGGAGTTTTAATCTTAAACTTCACAGGTAGCTAAATCTTTCTAAGCCATTACATGTTACACTTACACTCTTAAAAGATTGTCTTACAATAAATCTGCTGTTGCTACAATTTATTATAAACCCTGGTCTTGCAGACACTTACACCATTTAGCTCCCTTCAAAATATTATATTATCAGGTAATTTGATATCTGCTTGCAAATACAGAAATGTGAGATTTTAAAGGCCCTGAAGCACATGTACTTACCTGATGAAGGGTCAAGGGCTGGGAGGGTCTAGCCCTCCATTTGTATGGTATTTCCCCAAATGGGATTTTCACAGATCACATGTATCAATCACCATGGTCATCTTATTGCTGTCTGGACTGTTTCGTGCTATGGAGTACAGACCATACTGATTTTAAAAACAGAGAACAAGACATACCAAACAATTTTAAAGAGAAATCTGAGAAATACTAGGGAATGGACTTCCAAAGGTGATGGGAAAGTTATACTTCATGGGCTCATTAGCAGTTGTCATCATGCTGTTGCCACCCCCACACATGAATAAGAGCATACATAATGCCATGTAGCAGACCTGAATTAGAGTAATGACAAAAAAATAATTGTTTTAGTGGGTATTCAAAAGGTAGTGGGAATTATTCTTGCTCAGCCTTCTTCTCAGTTTCTTCCAGTGCAGATTCACAAAAGCTGTATGAAGAGAAAAGGGAGAAGGTCTGACTTCCTAACTTTCACCTAACCAAGGAAAACAGTATTTTACCTTTTACACAATTATTAATCCCATTTCAAAAATGTTAAATTTCAAACATTTCAGCTAATTTCAAACATTTTAAACAAAAGTATGAACAGGAGGACTAAACAAGCACTGGGCACTTCAAAAGTATGATTGCAACCTGATAGCTACCAGCCAAGGAAATTAGCTGGAATTATTTTGCTCCAGTAGCTTTTGTTTCTTTAGGCTTGTATAGTATTGCTTTCTCCACTTCTTTTGCTCATTTTGATCAAGGTAGCAGTTGTTTGTCCTGCATGTAGCATGACTATTTTGCTGCTACCTCTGCATAATTAAATCTCAAGGCATTTTGAACATCTTCACTCAGAAACAATATTAATCAAGGTGAAGAAAGGAAAAATAAATTAATTCAAAGCAAGGAACAAGAATTGCATCCATCACCAAATTCCTCTTTTCCATCCTTCGGAAACATTTAAATTGAGGATTTCATTTTTATCTTAAATATAACTGGATCCTTCATTATCTTCCATGTAAAGTGTATTGTCTTCACATTTGCTCTTAAGACAATCACTGAAACTACCGCTCTTGATTTCTGTTAGTAACATACAAATTGTTTTAAAATTGTGATTCCACTTTTTCTAGGTATTTTTTCAAAGTTTGAATCCCAGCATAGATCCCTTGAGAGTCTTTTACCACCTTGAAAGCTGCTTCTTGGAAGCTGAAGAAAATAAATCGTAGGCCTGGGAGGGATTGTTTTCTGTTTGAAACGTTCTTTTGCAGTATTTTACATGAGCAACTGTACTATGGTTGCAGTCTGGGTATATGAGTAGTCCTGTCTGAGCTGGAACATCCATTTTGCAAGTGCCTAATTGGTCCTGTCATCTTAGTAAAATAAAATTACCTTCCCTCTTCCTAATAGTAGTGCAAGACATCATAGTGAACTTCTGTTAGCTCAGAAGGTGTCTGGATGTGTGTAAGTAATTTTGACATTTCCTTTCATGCTTGTCTGACAATCTTGATTTGATGATCTGCTGATGGCTTGCTCAAGAGCCAGAGGAACTAAAAGTAACACCTAATCTTCCCTGCTCCTCAGCACCTTGTGACTATGAAGGTACTCAAGATTAGATTTATCAGATGCCTCTTGTTAATCTGAGCTTTCTGATCACAGAGAATGAAATTCCATGTAACTTTTTAATCAGTGTGTGCAAAAATGAGCTCTCTTGTCTCAGGCAAGTCATACCTTATTCATAGCATGTCTTTGTATAAAGGTTCTGGCCCACCCTGAAAGAAATAATGCCTTTCTGTAAATATACTCCATCAGGCTGATCAGTAGTTGGGTTTTCCATCGAATCAAGAAATCTAAGGTAGCAATGCTGAACCACATGTCTGTTGATTTACTAGTAAGCAGATCTGAAGTCTGGGTCTGAATTATCCTGAAATTTATAAATTTAGATTCAGGAATTAATCTTTTTCACCTCTTGAGCAGTGTATGAAAAGGGGGCAGAGAAAAGTATGAAATTGGTGAGTGATTATTGGTTACTTTTTCTCAGTCTCACTTATGAGGATTATACAGTTCTTGCTAGCTGGTGTTGAAGGTGCCTACCAGCTAATTACCAATCCCACCCTGGTGTAAGTGATTTGTTCTGGGAGCAGGAGGAGGACAGGGATTGGGAAACACAAAGTATCGTTTCCTGCTGGCTGTGTAAACTAACTCTTTTTAAACCAGCATCAGGCACACTGCCAATGCAGGAACTCTCCTGGAAAGGATATTCTACAAACCCCAAAGCCTGCACTGAATATGAGAGATTATTTTCTTATTTGTTTTTATGAGTCACTTGTTTAATCTTGTCAGCAGATCTATCTTTCTTGGAAGTCATCTCCAATGAAATAGGGAATGGCATCCAAACTGGTTATCAATTTACATTGCATGGATGTCACAACAGCATATGGCTTGTGAGTTGGTTTTTTTTTTTAATTTTGAGAGACTTGCAAATGTGGGAAGCAAATTTCCAATTGTGTGAACTTGTAGCAAGTAAGTTTATTGATACAGTTTAACTGCGGTCTCTTGAACAGTTGGAACTCAAACAGTAATGGATTTTGTCCTTTTGCAGCTGCTAATTGAGCAGAAGGCATATGACAGGGAAGTTAAAGACAGCATATGGAGATGTTCTAAAATATAATTGCTTTGAAGCGGCATCAAAGATCCTAGTTCACGAAGCTGTTGCAATGTCTGGAGCATACTAGCAGCACTAGCCATGTTTCAGCTGGTGCTCCAGAAGCTTCCTTAGTGCAATTGTTAGCATTGGGAAGGAGGTGCTGTGTGGTATCTGCATATTGTAATATTACTGCCATGTAACCATCTGAGATAGGCCATGTTATATTAATGCAGATCTGATGTCTCTGCACGCTTTCCAGCCTGTAAGTCATGATTCATACTCACTGAACAGCCATCATGTAGTATGAGGTGGTCCTGGAAGGCAGTGTCTGCCAACCATGAAATCACTGACACAGAAGGATTTCAGAGTTAGGCCAGATATCTCGTTACTGCCCTTTCAGTAGTTGCTATCAGCTTTGTTATTGTCAATTGATTTGCTAAATGCGAGGAAGATATTTGTAGCAAATGCAGTGGAAACATAGTCTTTTCACCAAATAGCTGCTGAAACAGAAGACGGCGTAAGACCTGCTGAGATGCAGAGCAGAAAGTTAACTTGCATTGCTCTTTTCCCTAATCTAATTTTTTTCTTTAAATGGTGATTCAAAGAGGACTCTGACATACTTAGAAGCAATGTGGAAACGAGTCTTCAACAACCATTTCTGTCTAGATAGATCAACTCTGTGTCATTTCAGCTTTCCAGATTTCTGAGCACTAAGTATCATAGACTATCCCAGGAGAATCCTTTAGAGGTTTACATTGATCACAGTAAACTTTAGCTAGTATAGAAAAGCCTGTGGTCTATCTCTTCAGTAATCTGGGATCCTGTGAGGGCACAGGTCTGATGTGTACCCTGGCTCTAGGATACAAAGCCAAGTTTATGGTCACAGACTTTATCATCAAGGAGTATTGCATTTTTGATCCAAGATATTGGATAGATCATCTGATTTTTTACCAGAAGAATCTATGCAAGGGATCCAAGCACTCCTGGATGGTCACCTAAGAGCATAAAGTTAACACCTGCAGGGACTAACAGCCATCCCAGATCTCCTTCTTGTTCATTCAACTTCACACCATCCTTGTATTGTCTATGTATATCCAGCAATATCTATAGTGAAATAAAATACTGCCCAATCAATGCATTGCATCCCAAACTTTTCTTCTAGGAGCAGACAAAGGGAAGGAAGAGTCCCACTGCAAGCATTAGTCATATTGTCTTAAAACATTCTTTTGAAGAACATACCTTAAGGTCAGCCAGACACCAGGATACTGAGTAAATATTACATAGACATTAGTCGTATTGCCTAAAACCCTATTTAAAGCAGTAAGTGTACGATGATAATTAAAATAATACAAGACCACTAAGCAGAGGATCTTTCCATGAGATGGGATGAAACAGAAATGCAGCAAGAGGAAGTGCTGATTTCTCACTACTGACAGTGCTAAGGGCCTAAGAGGTGGTTCCCATGTGATCCTGGTATTGAGTTGATGAGATCAATAGGCTATTAACTCTACCTTATTTTTTAATTTCCCAAATATCCTTTGGCTTTGATTTGGGTACACTGCAATGACGTTCATGAGTGAGAGGAGTTCTCGAAAGGTTACTTTCTGGATTCTTCTTACTGACTCAAATCCATTCTCTGTGGCACCGAATGCAATCAAGGAAATGATTTAAAGGAGACAGTGTCTTAAGAAATCCCACTTCACATTTGTTCTAGGGAGTTTTTCTTATATTAATGGAATTATTTTTACTTCTTAATACTGGATAGAATTCCACCTGAAACAGCCTGACTACTTCCTTTTTCATTTGAGTCAAAAGTCATCAGTCCATCCTGGAATAAGATCGATTAATCAACATCTGCAGCCCATATGCTGCTCTGTATAAACTTCTATAGCTTTTATTTTTCTTCTCCTCTTATGTAACACCAGTGTAATCCACATTCACGTGAAAACCACATAGGGACAACAGGAAACAGGAGAAGGGTTCAAGGGCTTTCCAGCAACAAACCTCACTCTGGGAGCAGCCATCCCACCATGTGCATCAGAGCTCCAGCATACAGACATGTGCTGCCCCGTCCATACCCTATCTGGTGGACTGGTTTGGACCTGAAATACAAAAAACACCTTGAGAAACCATACTTTTCCTTCAGCTACCAAACTGCTCTGTGAGACAATGAAATGAAGCATTATAGTAAAAAGCACTGAGAAGAGCATCATCTCCAGGAATGCACATGCACTCACAGGAAAACTTGCCCACTGCTGGCAGCCTTAAACACCATGGAGGAAGGTGGCAAGGACAGAGACTGGACCATGGCTTGCTTTTCCCTCTGCTCAATATTTGGAGCAATAAGCATGCTCAAAGAAAACAATTCCGATGAACTGCTGGGCTTGGGGGCCTTTTTGGAGATGCAGCCACTGCCTCATGCACGTGCCATTTGCTCTTTCACATGATCAGATGCACCAGAAGGCCCTGTGTTCACCCAGCAGCTGGGTCCTTCCTAAAGCACAAAAAGGTCCATGAATGCTGGGTCACCCGACAGAAACTAGGGAAGTCTCCCTGCTAGGGGTCAGAAGATGTTCACCTGGAGCCTCTATGGTTTGGCCTGGGTTTTGGCTGAAGTGGGAACAGTGTAAGTAGCCTACTTCTTTTCCAAGTCCATCTGATCCACTCGATCCAAAATGGTTTCTAACCAGGCTGCACCCCTGGCTACCCAGACTGTAGGCTGCAGTCAGTTTAGGAAAATCAGGAGGTAGAGCTCCCCCATCACATGTGCAAAAATAGCGCAAGGCTGCAGGATCCCCGTCACTGCCCCTGGGTTTTGGAGTTCACCCATGTGCCTTCTCCAGTGCTCACCAGAGAGCTTGCCTGAGCACCTGTTGAAGCTCTCGCTTCTTTTGCAGGCACATGGATGGGAAGGAGGAGATCCAATGACATTGTGAGAAAATTTGTGCTTCTGTGAGAGAAAGAGGGAGAGCATTATTTGTTCTCTATACTTAAATTATACTATACTTAAATTATACTATAACCACTGCGAGTAGTTTTTTTCTGTTTTTATAAACAAAACTAGAGACCTTTTTGCCCTTCCCAAAGGTAAATATTTTCTGTTCTTGAATGTTGCATATTGCTTGTGTAAGAAGCTCAGAAAGGTTCAGATGTTGTTGGCAACCCCCATGAGGTCACTTGTGAGGGCTTTTGTCTGTGTCATAGTATATAGCAATGAGAAACTGAGTCTTATGTAAGTCATGTTTCCTCTGAATTATCCTGAAATTCATAAATTTAGATTCAGGAATTAATATTTTTCACCTCTTGAGCACTGTATGAAAAGGGGGCAGAGAAAAGTATGAAATTGGTGAGTGTAAGTATGTTTCCTCTTATTCACAGAATGGTCTTTTGCTGTTTTCGCTGTTTTTTCTTTCTTCATTTCTTTCTGCTCCTGCATCACCTACCTTTTTATCAGAGCTCATTTCTGTAATAAACTGAAAGTGATCTGAGTGATCAGATGGTCCACCATCTCCCAAATAATTGCTGTAGATATTGCCAAGTATTTGGCCAAGTTTCATGGCAGTGAACTGACTGCAAAGTTGAGTTATGAAATTAAACTGTAGGCTAAGCTTCCCAAAGGTCTGCTGAACTGATCCTTCACAGAGAATTTCATCAGCCAGCATGTTATGCTGTTTTGTGTGCCTCCAGTTTCAGAGTCCACTTTCAGTTGAAACAGTATATGATTTTGAATAGTACTGAAATGGGGACAGAAATGCTTTGAAGTAATGAAAAGCTATTGTTTGTCCTCACTTCGTGATATCAGTATAAAAATTAATAAAGACAAGAAAACAGTGGAGGTATCAGGCCTTTAAAAAATGAGCCTTTATACAATCACCTGATCACTGCAAGCAGCTTTGTAGTTAAAAGTCAAAGGGCCCTTTATTTATTTGGTTGATCAGTTCATTCAAGCCAGTTCTTACTGTGACACTGAAGTACAAATACAGTTTTATTATTGCAAATCAGCTAATAACCATGAAATCCTTAGTGAAATATTAAAAAAGCACAGCAGGGTGGGAATGTCCCACAGTGTCCATTAAAACTACAGGGAAAAACGTACTCTCCCTTCCAAAAAACAAGCAGCTCCAAACCCATGTTATCATCTGCATAGTTTCTTACTTAATTTGGATATATTATACCTTGACACCAGCTTTAGAGCATGCTTTCTTACATGAATACTGCATGTGTGAAGGGAAATCTGTCCCACCAAGACCCCTCAGTACAAGTAGAGAGAGGAGAAATTCCTATGCTTGTACACAATCCCCACCTTATCAAGTGGGAATGCATAAAAGATGTGCATCAAATACACGACCACTGAAATTGGTGGTGTCTGCGTGAGTTGAACCTGTTTGTAATTAGTAGATGCACATGTGTGTATATGTGTGCACTTGTGTGCATACGTGTGTATGTGCATATTCCTGCAGCTGGATCAGCATCCCTCCTGGCTTCTGCTCTTACTTCCCATCTGAGAGGAGGGAAATCATTTCACTCCACTGCAAGTTACATCTGCCAATATCATGTGTACCTACTGTATTTTTCAAGGGTGATGTGAGTAAATAATTTTGGTTATGAGAGAATCTGAGAACCATAGATTCACATTTGAGAACCAGTATTTTATTACAGGGACAATGGAAGGTTTGGTTTTGTTTTAATATGAGATCAGCTGCAGAAATTACATGGACATCTATCTGTAAGGCTTCTGACAAAGAGGAATTGCCATGGTAGTCTGTTGACTGAGTCTAAAGTATGTCTTGTTTCTTTTTTCTCCTCCTCTTCTCCCTGCACCCCTGTCTGTATACACAGGAGCTAATGCATCTGCTCCCGACCAGCTGAGCCTGGCCTTAGCCTGGAACAGAGTAGACATCGCCCGCAGTCAGATCTTTATTTACGGGCAACAGTGGCCGGTACAGTATATATACAGCATCTTCTACTGAAAACACTTTAAACCCTACACAACATTAAATCCATTCTGTTGGCGGCAGTGGTTTTAACAGTTTAAAATATACTGAGTCATGCTCCCAACCAAACACAAACTTCCCATTCACAGCTACTGAAGGAGGGCACGGTTACAAAGATGTTATATGCTCTCTTCTTCAAGGAAATGGTGACATCTAGCGATGCCTTAACACTGAGAGACCACACCCTTAAAGAAACGGGAAGCAACACATGTATACTATCAAGCAATGATTCCACAAGCTGAGAAAAACAAGTATCTGTTTACAGTCATGCTACAATGTTAAGCTATAAATTAAAGGAAAGGCAAAACTTCTTTTTGCTCTTCAAGCAATAGGTTTTTATATACAAACACAGAATTTGATGATGATCGGACATCAAAAATATACTGCACAAATGTTGGAGGTCATCAAGTGGACCACAAGAGCGGATCAGCAATGTTACCACAGAAGTGCTGTGGCTCCAAACCTGAGCTGGTGTTAATTTCATGCCCAGTGGTGCTCTGCATCAATCTGCCTGCTTCGCGTCCACCTCATCCTAGGCTCCAGCTGCCACCTGTGGGGACCAGCTCCCTGGCCAACACTGTTCCCCTGGGGGGCACCGTGGGCAGAGACTCTCTGCAGGAGTGGGAGGGCTGTAAGTAGAGGGGTTACTGAATGCTGTGTGGGGCAGAGGAGGAGTAGTCAACTCCCAACTTGTGCTGTAGTTTTTACAGTGGTAGAAATCACCCACAAAAACACAGAAGTACTCTGTCTCTACCTGTAGCTCCTTAAAACTCACCATATCTTCATTCAGAAGGTTTAATTGCATCACAATATTCATTACTGTGACACTTGTTTTGTCACTGTCATGAAAATTTCATATGCTATCATTACATAAGCATTTACAACTCCCCATGGAAAAATTATAACAAAAGGAAAAGCTTCTGCTTTCATACCCTTGTTTTAAATATAATTTCTGGAGCTTCTTGCCCCTTAAAGCTAGTTTCCACTCCTTTTTCAGTTATGGAGTGAAGAGGACTACTTATCTTGTCTTCAATATTGGGCACAAGTATGCATCAAAACATAGGAGGGATTTTAACTGTACTAAACTGTGCTTATTGTTATCTCTCCATCACCACATTGTAGCAAAAAATTTGCGTAAATTCTGCAAGCTGCAATCGTTTTGCAAGCTAAAACCTGAAATTACGAGATAATTTCTCATACTTCTTACTCCCCTCAACCAGCAAGAGATAGAAAAGAAGAGGCTTTGCATATGATGACCTCTTGTATTTGGCTTTTCAAAGAAATGCCAATTGTGAAGCTATTTCTGCTCTTAGGTGTCAAAGTTTCCCTGAGTTTCCACCCCATGAACAGAGGAAAAAGCTAGTAAAGGCAGAATCAAAGTGAATATGTGTGCACATAACAAATATCACAGAATCACAGAATCACAGAATCATTCAGGTTGGAAAAGACCCTTGGAATCATCGAGTCCAACCATCAGCCCTACTCTACAAAGTTCTCCCCTACACCATATCCCCCAGCATCTCATCTAAACGACCCTTAAACACATCCAGGGATGGTGACTCCACCCCCTCCCTGGGCAGCCTATTCCACTGTCTGACCACTCTTTCTGGGAAACATTTTTTCCTAATGTCCAGTCTGAACCTCCCCTGTTGCAGTTTAAAGCCGTTCCCTCTTGTTCTGTCACTAATTACCTGTGAGAAGAGACCAGCACCAACCTCTCTACAATGTCCTTTCAGGTAGTTGTAGAGAGTGATGAGGTCTCCCCTCAGCCTTCTCCTCCTCAAGCTAAACAGTCCCAGCTCCTTCAATCGCTCCTCATAGGATCTGTTCTCCAGGCCCTTCACCAGCTTCATTGCCCTCCTCTGCACTCGCTCCAGCACCTCGATATCTCTCTCGTATTGAGGTGCCCAAAACTGGACACAATACTCCAGGTGTGGCCTCACCAGTGCAGAGTACAGGGGGACTGTCACCTCCCTATTCTGCTGGTCACACTATTTCTAATACAAGCCAGGATGCCGTTGCCTTTCTTGGCCACCCGGGCACACTGCTGGCTCATGTTCAGCTGCTTGTCAGTTAGAACCCCCAGACCCTTCTCTTCCAGACAGCTCTCCAGCCACACCTCCCCAAGCCTGTAGCCATGCAGGGGGTTGTTGTGGCCCAAGGGCAGGACCTGGCACTTGGCCTTGTTGAAGCTCATCCTGTTGACATTGGCCCACCGATCCAATCTATCCAAGTCTCTCTGTAGAGCCTCCCTATCCTCATGCAGATCGACACTCCCACTTAACTTGGTGTCATCTGCGAACTTACTGATGATACACTCTATGTCCTTATCAAGATCATCAATAAAGATGTTGCACAGAAACGGTCCCAACACCGAGCCCTGAGGAACACAACTCATGACCGGCCACCAGCTGGATTTAGCTCCATATACCAAATATAAATAAATATAAAATATATAAATAAATATAAAATATATAAATATATTTATAAATTATATTTTTATAAATTTATAAATTTATATAAAATATAAATATACCAAATATAAATAAAATGTTCATCAGGAAAATGAGAAATAAAGATATTAATGAGATGGTGAATAGTGTGGAGGAGTGGTCACCAGTTTCCCAGGTTCCATTTCCATGGTCCTAATCTGGATTTCCAAGAGTATGTTAATCTTAACATTCTGATATTAATTTTTGAAATGTTGCCCTGAATCAGAGAAACTGATATAGACTAAAACTGTGATTATCCCATGTTAAGCTTAGCAGAGCAACCCTCAGAATTTTGTCAGGATTCCCTGCTTGTGCCAGGGTGATCAGACCAGCCAGATACAGCCTGCAATGCCCAGGAACAGCCTGAATTAATCGCTTGCTTTGCAGGTGGGCTCCCTTGAGCAAGCAATGCTGGATGCACTGGTGTTGGACAGAGTGGATTTTGTGAAATTACTCATAGAAAATGGAGTAAGCATGCATCGTTTTCTCACCATCTCCCGGCTAGAGGAATTGTACAATACGGTAGGGCCAACCTAAGGCAAATTTTCTATCTCTATATTCACTGTTCTAGCTCTCACTCATATTACAACGACATGATGGTGCACAAGGCAGCCAACACCTGCTGCAGAAATTGTCCATGTTAGAAGTCCACATTGTCTTTTAGTTTTGTCTCTCATATAATGGAACACGCTGTGTCTTGCCCACCTAATCTGCTGTATGGATTTTGTAAAACATGGGTTAAGCCCCACACAGTACCAGCTGATTTCTGGTCATTGTAATTCCAATATGATAGACCTGAGATTTAGACAGATGGCACTGTCTGGAAGACAGTAACTGGCAAGTTAGGACCTGTAGGATGGTGATATATGATTCCTGACAGTATGGAAAAATCCTGCAACTGTTAATGAAACTCAGCCACTAGAAAACAAATAGAAGCAAAGTTCTTGAGATAATATTCTGAATTTGAAGGTGAAATCTGATGATATCAGGAGGTCTATTTACCGTGAAGGACTTTCCATGTCGTCCTTGAATGTTCCAAAAATTATAGTTTTGACTTTTAAAAGCCTGTTGCAAATTCCGTATCTTTGCCCTTAAAATGAACCTAAAACTGCACAGGTTAAATTGCTTCTGAGCTCTCAACTGCAAAACACATTCCAGCATTCGCATCATTATTGCCTACCGAAAGAAATCAGTAAGTTCAAATTGCTTAAGTGGTATGGAAAAAATCTTAAAGCATTGTCTAGTTCTTAGGATTGCTAGTTCTGTCTGTTGGAGAGAGGTTGTGATATAGTGCATAGCCCTTTTCAAAAAGTGTTTTTTCTGCCAGTGCTTTTCAAAGCCCTGCCATCATAAGCTGCCACCCTGGGCTGTTATCCAGAGATGTTTCACACTGATGGTGACCAGAAGTCAGCTTTCAAAAATATCAAACATGAAAAGCATTCATTAAATTTGTGCAAAATATAGAGGAACAGGTACCTGTGCCACCCTTGAGACAGATTCCCATATGATCTTTGATCAGCTTAAACTATGCCTGTAACTAGCATCTATGTATTAAGAACAGAAAGCCTATGAGCTTTCTTGCTACAGAGATAGACATTTTAGTTCTTGTACCAAAGCCAATTTTTACAGGGTAAGTCTGAGGAGAGTCTTCAGTTCTACAATTAAAAGAAGCTTTTTTGAACAAATTTATTGTGAGCTATAGAAATCACCATAAATTATTCATGCAAGAGTTCCAAAAGAGCCAAGTTGTGAAATACCTAAACTACCAGTTATGATATGTGACCTAATGCAGCCATAATAGCCTTAGCACAAAAAAAATTACAAGGCCATTTAAAAAATACCAGATTTCAACATGAGCCCTGAGAGTGAGCTGGGAAGCTACAAACCAGTAAATCTGACTTCTGCCATGGCAAATTTGTAAAAATGCAGTAAAGCATAGAATTAATAGACAAGGGGATCAATTTTGTGTCAAGAAAGAGTTTACCCAGGTTCTGTAGGAAAATATTAAGCCTTAGAAATCTATTACCATTTCTGAAGTCAACACACAGGAGAATAAGGTCCACCTGCTTTTGCAAAACCTGTTTGACAATATTTGAAAACCTCTGAGGCTATTAAAGAAATTTAGCTGTCATGTCATAGAAGATAAGGGGCACTTGTGGTTTAAAAACTACTTGAAGGATGGAAAACAGAGAGTAGGAATATATGGTCTGTTCACACCATGAAAGGACATTATGACCAGTGGTCCCTGTCCTGGGACCACTGCTGTTCAGCCTGATTAGAGATGATCTGAAAAATAGTAACTACTGAAGGGACAATGTTTGCAGGTGATTTAGCATCACTCAGGGTAGGCAAATCTGAAGCAGCATATGAAGAATCACAGTCTTATCATGCTCAGTGATGGGGTTACATAAAATTAAGTGTTGGCAAGTGCAGAGCAATGTACATATGGAAACACTGACTCTGCACATATGCAGTGGTCTCATCTATCATTAGTTACAACCAAGGAGACCTCCCATAAAAGTCTCTTTAAAATATCAGCAACAGTAAAAAGCACAACAGAAAATAAAGTACTTTTCCACATAACATTTAATTGAAATTGTGGGAGTCTGCTGCAGAATGTTTTGCTTGTCAGGTGGAGTCAAAAGAAGATTGGACAAATTCGCATGCTGTTAGTGGCATTCAGATGAGACAGCCTAGATGATGCAATGTCAGGCTCAGGGCCTCTCTGAGTCACCAGTGGTGGAAATGGAGATCCTGAGTGCAGGAAGGCTGACACTTAAGCAGCTGTTTTTCTTTCCACTCTCTCCCAAAGTCTGTGCATGTTGTTCTGGGTTCCTGCTTTGCCTAAGACAGGAGCCTAATCTGGTATATAGGACCTTAGTTTTCATCCAGTATGGCATTTCTTGTGGTTTTCTTACTGGAGGGTTTTGTACAAAAGAGAAGTCAGGTGAAATGATGTTCTTGCAATTGATTTTCTTTTTTTTTTGACTGATAACACTGTACAATTGAAGTGCTCTCAGTTGCCTGATTTTTAAACTACTAATGTGAGAAAGCCATTTCAGCATTTACATCTTGAGGGTCTTCTGACAATGCAGAACTATTTTATTCTTATTTATTTGTCCTTTGCAGAGACATGGACCATCCAACACTCTCTATCATCTTGTCAGGGATGTCAAAAAGGTAAGAGTCCAATAGACGGTATGTTGGAGATAATGCTATGATTGCTTTTTGTAGCTAGATACAATCTCTGTTTTGCATGAGCCGTCAGTCAGAGCCTTCTCCTTCCCCTGCCATTACAGAATGTCCTGTTTGTATGTACCAAATATGAACTTTTTTTCATACAGAGCATAATTAGCAAGTTATTTGTCTTGCTTTCTCTGTGGTTTTAGATGCTTGGGTAATAGTGCTTCTGCTAGCATAATTGTAGGCTCTTACATACTGTGTGGATTTATGCTGTTATCTGTATTTTTCCATACCTGCAGCTATTGACAAAGCTAATTTTCATGTTGTTAGTTTACTTCCAAGCCCATAAAATACCCTTATCCTTGCGGTATGTCCTAGTTTGTTGAAACAGTTCCTCCTTCTGTGTTGTGTGGTATATTGTAGACACCTTCCTCAGCAGAAATATACAAAAAGAAGTGATGTGACTTCCACTATGATGATCCAGGAAATTACAGGCCTATCAGCTTGACTTCAGTACCCGGGAAGCTGATGGAGCAGCTCATCCTGAGTACCATCACACAACACATGCAGCACAACCAGGGGATAAGGCCCAGTCAGCATGGGTTTATGAAAGGCTGGTCATGCTTGACAAACCCGATCTCATTCTACAACAGAGTGACCTGCTTATTGGATGAGGGAAAGGCTGTGGATGTAGTTTACCTTGACTTCAGTAAGGCCTTTGACACCGTTTCCCACACATTCTCCTGGCGAAACTGGCTGCTCACGGCTTGGATGGGCACACGCTTTGCTGGGTAAAAAACTGGCTGGATGGCCGGGCCCAAAGAGTTGTGGTGAACGGAGTTAAATCCAGTTGGCAGCCGATCACGAGTGGTATCCCCCAGGGCTCGGTTTTGGGGCCACTCCTGTTTAACATCTTTATTGATGATCTAGATGAGGGGATCGAGTGCACCCTCAGTAAGTTTGCAGATGACACCAAGTTGGGTGGGAATGTTGATCTGCTCAAGGGTAGGGAGGCTCTGCAGAGAGACCTGGACAGGCTGGAGCAATGGGCTAAGGTCAACTGTAGGAGTTTCAATAAGGCCAAATGCCGGGTGCTGCACTTGGGCCACAACAACCCCCAGCAGCGCTACAGGCTTGGGGAGCAGTGGCTGGAGAGCTGCCAGTCAGAGAGGGACCTGGGGGTGTTGATTGACAGCCGGCTGAACAGGAGCCAGCAGTGTGCCCAGGTGGCCAAGAAGGCCAATGGCATCCTGGCCTGTATCAGCAATAGCATGGCCAGCAGGGACAGATAAGTGATCTTGCCCCTGTACTGGACACTGGTGAGGCCGCACCTTGATGACTGTGTTCAGTTTTGGGCCCCTCACTACAAAAAGGCCATTGAATGACTCGAGCGTGTCCAGAGAAGGGCGACGAAGCTGGTGAAGGTTCTGGAGCACAGGTCGTACGAGGAGCGGCTGAGGGAACTGGGGTTGTTTAGTCTGGAGAAGAGGAGGCTGAGGGGAGACCTCATTGCCTCTACAACTACCTGAGAGGAGGTTGCAGAGAGCTGGGGATGAGCTTCTTTAACCAAGTAACAAGCGATAGGATAAGAGGGAATGGCCTCAAGCTGTGCCAGGGAAGGTTTAGACTAGATGTCAGGAAGTATTTCTTTACAGAACGGGTTATTAGGCATTGGAATGGATTGCCCAGGGAGGTGGTGGAGTCCCCATCCCTGGAGGTGTTTAAGAGTAGGGTCGACATAGTGCTGAGAGATATGGTGTAGATGGGAACTGGCAGTGTTAGGTTAATGGTTGGACTAGATGATCTTCAAGGTCCTTTCCAACCTAGTTGATTTTGTGATTCTGTGATTCCCCTCCCCCCTTATTAATTCCAAACATCTTGAATTATAAAGAACCATTAGGAAGGCAGGACAGAAACACAGAAAGGTATAGTGACAGGAAGGAGATACCAAATACCTTTAGCAGTGTGTTCAGGATTAAAAGTGTTACAGCAGCAGCAGTGAATGAAAATCCCTTATCCTCTAACTATATGGATCAAGTAAGGAGATTGAGTCTGCAACTGACCTCATCAACTTGAATATTCTCCCAAAGCATGTGTAGATTACAACCTTGCACATTGCATAAGTCAGACCTCAAGGGTAGCATACTTGAGAAAGGAGATTTCTATACACCGGACTGGATAGAAGATTGAAAAAAGAATGGAGATTTTTTGTAAGAGCACAGATTTTAGTGGTTTCTTCTGTCACTGACAGCTGAGCAGAACCGAAGGCAACTACAGGATGGGAGTTGCAATGCTGCATATTTCATCTTTCTGTTAAATAATGCTACAGAATAATCAGTAGTTATGTTTAGGAACATTTCTTTAATTAGTGTGTTACATGGCATCATCATTGTTCAATTATATATAGTATATTAAGTGGCCATCAGAAAGTGTGAAATGCCTACATAAGAAACTGAAACTTTTCTTATGCACAAATCCCCTTGGATGGAGCAGACTAAAGCTAGAATGCATTTAGACTAGCTACTTCTCTTGAAGTCCAAGTTACCAGAGTATTATTTTACTAAATATGCAGTTATTTATGTGTCTTATTATAAGAGTTCGAAGCAAACTTCATCTGTCTTCTTTAAAATATATTATTTTTCAAACTCCTCTCCCCAGCAGCATTTTCAAAGTCCTTCTTTGAAGGCATAGCAATTTGTATGTAGAGTGACTCAATAATATCTTTTTCTGAGTCCCTAACAAAAGGTGTATTTTTAAAGGAGCTCTTGAAAAAAAAGCATCAGAATATGCAAAGATGATCAGTACTCATAGGTATATATGGATAGACATTGGTATTAATGTCATGGATGAAAGTATTGACACGGTAATGATTTAGTAAGAAATCTAGATTTCTTAATAACTAACAGCAATTTATTATTACAAAATAATTCAGAAATACTGAAAGAAAGGAAAGCGACTTATTCACAGATTCTAAAATGACAAGATTCACACTAACTTACTTAACGGTACCTTAATTTATACATATATACATGCGCATACACAAAACGTACAAACACACACACAGAGACAAAAGTATTTGGATCCAGTAGAATGAACACAAAACGTACAAACACACACACAGAAATGAAAGTATCTGGATCCAGTAGAATGAAGTACGTACCCACGCACCAATAAGCAGAGGAAGAACGGGTGAAAGAGAAGCTACCTCAAAGAAAAATTTCCCTCTCGAGTTTAGAGCAAATACTCACAATGCCTTGGCATTCCTCAACGGGTGATAATTGAGACTCGAGCAGGTGGACTTCGCCCTGGCCTTCCGTCAGCTCTGGCAGCAGATGACACCTGAAGGGTTTGGTACCTGAGAGGCATCCCAGCTCAGGGGAGGTGCTGGTCACAGGCCCGCTGTGATCCAGGAGAGCTCAAAGGGTCTCCCTGGTGGTCGCCATTTATAGGGTCCAAGATAATTGACTTCTGTCAGATACCTTCTGGTGCCTTCCAGCAGTTGCACAAGAACTTGATGAATGTGCAGCTCTGTTATTGTTCCCATTTGACCACATCCCAGGCACAGGTGTGCCAGGCCCTTAGGAGATGATGGGCCATTCTAACCATTTCTGAGCAATCAGGAGGGGCAGGAGCCAGGCTCATTAACATTCTCAGTCCTTGTCTCCACAGATTGATGTATAGCTCGGGGGATGTGGGTGGAATCACACATAGCACCAAGCAGCCCAAAAGGAGGGGCAGGGAGGGGTAAGAATTGCACCACTACAATTAAATAAACTTACACTGTATTTAATGACTTTATTTGTTCCACAGTGATTGCTAAATGTTAGGTGATAGTAATTTTTTCATAAATTCATCTTTCTGTCCTCTGTCCATAGCTAAAGTCGCCAGTAATTCCCACTACATGAAGTCAATGTGTACTCATTAGAATATAGTTAAGGGCTTTAAAAACAAACAGTCTGGTACAGCCCTCTAGCACCTTCATCAGAAAACTGAATCTGTGGGGCTGTATTTCTCATTTAGTCAGTGATGAGGAACAACTGTGGTTCACCTGGAGAAAAGTGACAGCTTGCCACAGCCCTGCCATCTGAGCAGATCCCTTACCAGTCAACCAAGTTGCGAATCAGCCAGCAGATTTGACAACAGTTTAAATGAAAACACCTCCTTGGAAATAACTTCTTAATGGACATCACTATTTGACAGTTAAGTGACTCACTATGAATGAAAACCAGACCACACTGCTGATGCTTGGTTTTTTGAGTTTTTATATATTTTGATACCAGATACCTAACCTCTTGGATTTAATTACAGTATCACAGAATATAAATACAAAAAATGTAGTATGTCACCTTGAGACAACACTTAAAGGATATGCATACTCTATACTTTTTATGCATACATCCCAGTTTTAAAACCTGCACTATTTAAAGGGTGTATGCTATAAAAAGTTATTTACATCTGCATCCATCATTGTCAGTTCTCAAATAGAAAATGGATGCTTACATATCATAGAAGCATTATTTAATTTAATACTATTGTATTACATAGCTGTATAAATCGCTAGGAGGTGTTTTTTTGTTTGAAAGACCACCCTGCCTTCTTAATATAGCAAAGGATCTGAACAACAGAGGTCACATTACTGCATCCTGTTTGTGGCAGCTTACAGTCACACACGTGCTCACGCATGCGCACATGCACAAACATGTAAGACAACAATTTATTTTCTCTTTGGATTTCCAAATATCACTCTGAAAACTGTTAGCCTGGGCAGCATATTGTAGAGGCCTGGAGACACGGTCTTAAAGAATTTACAATAATCAGAGCACACTTAAATTCTGCAGATATTAAAAAGGCAAAGTACTTCTTAATGACTCTGCTTTAGCAATAACTGTGCTCATCTTTTCAATCTTTTCAATTCTATAACTACATACCGGGACAAATCGTAACTGCATAAGTCTGCATCGCTTACATCGTGGCCTTTTTGACACCTCCTGTCAAGGATACAGAATTTAACGGGGTTGACTTCCTTCCTTAGACCTTACGAGCCGATGCATCCAGACTAAGCTGGAAGAAAGTGTCTGTACTTGACATCCTGTCTGTAAATGGAGGTTGCCCTCTAGAGGTTGTTTTTAAAAAATCCTTCCCTGACTTAACTAGCTAATGAAGATGAGTAGAAATTAACAGATTAATTTTTTCTTTAATCCAAAAATTGTATATAATCAATATATCTTAATCCCGCTCTGGGGTAATAAAATTTTTCAAAGTTTTTTATTGTGGACTGCCACTGTATGTCTACATTTCCAAAGAACTCACAAGCAATATACAGAATTTTAAAAGTATTATTTTTTCCTCAGCATACAAAATCAGAGGCTTGGTACCTTCTGAATATTAAAATGCACTTGAAGTGAAAAAATACTATAACTGATTAGCTACAGTTTAAAGTTGAAAATTATTCAAAAGAATAATGCATTAGCACTGAAGAGCTTGTCCCAACATTAAAAGATTAGTTGATTATTAACCAGGGTACCTATCACAGCCGAAAATCAAACCTTCTTCTCTGTCATCCCTGACCACCTTGGCTGTAGTATAATTAGCCTATCCAAATTTTTGCTGTTCTCAGAGGAGTTCTGGCCCACTTGCACCACTGTGCTTCATTTACAAGCAGACTCACTGCTGCCAGGGTAGGTCAAGGTATCTGCTGATACAGCAAATGTTTTGGCACAGGCATAACTCCTCTCACAAGGATGGTCCAATTGGCTTTACTAGGGCTGCTCACTTCGGAAAGGTAATCGTGTGTTAACATGGAGCCATACATATGTGTATGTCTATAAAATTTCTGCTGTGAATTTGTGAGTTTTCTTTAGTAAAGTGTTACAATATTATCTGGGAGGTTTAGATGCATCTTTCATTAAAGTTACTCTATTAAAACTTTTTTATCTAAATCCATTTATGACCTCTCTAGATCAGAAGAATTGTATCAAGAAACTCATGCTTTTTAACACCTGCAGCACCCTGATGCCTGTTGTGCTTTCTTAATTGCTCAAGGTTTTTTTGCCACTTAATAATATCAAAGCATTCAATTTTAGTGTCTTACGTTAAGGCAGCAGGAGTCTGTTGAAGAACTACAACTCTGTCTTGGAGCTACAACTCCCACTTTTGTCAGTGCCTTCATCCTTGTTCTAGTAAAACTGTCATTGCCTTAAGCATTCTGGGGAGAGAAGAACATTTTTGGGGAAAAACAAACAACAAACAAACAGCCTAGCATGATTTAATTTTTAGATTTATATTCTTTTTCTTTAAACAGTTCAGAATAAAAATGATTGGGTTCAAATAAACTAAGCTAGTATGCATTCCTGCAAATCGTAGTGATTCCCCTGCCCATCAGATTAGCAAAGAGTAGGAAGCATGTAAAAATATGTGCCAAGGGACATTACTGAAAAATAGTTGGTAACTCAACTTTTGCCATTAAATTTGCTTGATCTTCTGTCCCTTTGAATGCCAGCCCATTGCTAGCCATGGTACACCACAGCACTACCTCCCTCTCTTCTTACTCAGCCTTTGAGAGGGCTGTTTGTACCATGATGAGCAGGGAGGGAAATAAGCATTGCTCCTTCTGGCTGAAGTAGACAAGGAGGGAGGATCTTTGCATACATTTTGTCTCTTCTGCAGAACCAGTTGCCTTCTGCTGTCCATTAGTGTTTCTCTGCTCTGAATCTAATAAGCACATCGCAGAGAAGCCAGGCAGATATCTGCAGACATGCCAATATTTCCAGCAAGACATGGCAGTCATAAAATTTCTCCGTGCAAATTACTAATTTTCATTTGATGACTACATAAAAAGAGCTACAAGCTAACTGTAATCTGTGCTGTGTATCATTATAGAAAATGTGATTATTTTATTACAGTGCTCTGAAAAAGTTTGAAGCTAACAATTACAATTTCCTGGTCCTTCTGCAATGTTGATTATACAAGCTAATTTTTTGCTAGAGTAATTTTCTCTTTTTCCAAGGCTACCACTCACAGTTCACAGAAGGATAATTTACCTCTCTTTCCACCTTTAATTTGTAGTTGCATATCTTGCACAATGACATACAGGACAGAGGGTTCTGTAGATCTACAGGGTTCTTAATGAGATCTCTACATCTGGGTGACATATTCACAACTTGATGAATCATGCCTTCTTTTCTGGTAGGGAACCGCTCACTGAACCATAAACTGTCATCCAAACAATTCGGAGACCGTGATTTAGAGAAGGAGGCAAACTTTCATTTGGGGGCATTCCCTTCCTATTAGCCCTTTCCTCCTGTAAAGGGATCGGAGTTTTCCTTGTGGAATTCCCAGGGGGAAACAGAAGAGCAGATGTGCCCATGCTGGGGTTTTGTTCTTCTATCACCAGAGACCCCCAAGAGCACATCTGTGAAACCAGTCCACCCTGAAATTGTCCTGGCCTGCTAGGTGACACATCAGGCTTACTACTGCTGGAGAACAGAAATGCCCAGGTAACTCAAAGGCAGACTCAGACTCATATGCAGTAAGAGTCAGTCTGTTACTGACATCTTTCTTCATACCTTTGCAAGCCCTAAGTATGGAGAACTCATAACCTTAGTGTTGCCATTTTCAGGCTTGACAGTGAAGATAAGGAAGATATGTGCAAGGGGATTCACAAAGTGAGGGCAATAAAATGTGGACATATTTATCAGCCTTTCTCCCTTCGAAATAAAAGGTGTACACTGAAGACATTGTATATATATATTATTTTTAACAAAGGGTAAGAAAGGAGAAGAAACAGAAGAGCAAGCATGTAAACGTCTTTTCCAGGATCCTGCTAATGACCTTTGCCACAAGCACAGTTCACCTGTGGGAGACAATCTCCCTAGCGCTGCTAGAAATTAGGTAGTAAGATTACTGCACTTAGAGGGACTTTCAGTAAAATATGGGAGTTCTAGGAAAAATGCTAGGCCTGTAGTTTACTTCTTGAACAAAACCCCAAAGAATTAGCCACAGATATTTTGTTTATTACAATTTTCATTCTTACTTTCATACATACAGATGCTTTCCCCATACTGGGTGTGGAATTTAAGCAAAGATACGTGTTTATTTGTACATAACCCCAAGAACAAATGCTAACAGACTCTCCTTGTTTCTAACATCTAGCAATAATAATATCATGCACTGTGTAAGTCCTGTAGAGTAAATAACTCTTGCCCCCCTGCCCTTCCTTTCCTTGAATATGGGAAGGAAACACTGCAGGATGGGAAAATCACATGCAGGAGCTGGTTCCATGTGAACAAATGATATCGCATGATGTCACTTCACCGTGCCTTGGCAGTGCAGATGAGGCAGTCCAAATTGATGCCAGCAGAGACATGAGATGCCAGGACAAGAGTTGTGGGTGACAGATGGTGCAGAAGAGGTGCTATCTTGCAGGACTAGAGTCCAGCAACTGTGCCTGACCTTTCAAGTGTGCTGATCCTCATGCTTTCTGTTCTGCAGTCATGTTCCTTGTTTCCCCAGCTGAAGAATATGAGCACTGTGTACTGACATTATCTATTACTTCCAACAAGTTCTTCACCTTCTTATTTAATTTATGTCTTCTTTCCAAGTGAGAATATCCAGGTTTCGGTTGGATCTATTTTAAGTTGAATTAATTAACCAGCATAAAAATACATTCCTGTTTTTAACTATTTAATTTGTTTTATTCTAACATCATTATAAAGTATATTTAATAGCATCAGTAATAGCATCCCTCTCCCACCATTCTTCTTATTTTCATTGCAGGGAAACTTACCTCCTGATTATCGGATAAGTCTGATTGATATTGGTTTGGTGATAGAGTACCTGATGGGAGGAGCATATCGCTGCAATTACACCCGAAAGCGGTTCAGAACACTGTACCACAATTTGTTTGGGCCCAAGAGGGTAAGGAGCAAGTTGTTTGCCATCTATATGACTGCACCCTGCACTGGCAGAGATTACCATAGCTTCTTAGATATCTGTTTCCAGGCTGGGGGGATCCACATGCACACGCCATTCAGTCTACAGATTCATTTCTGCGATGTACTTAGCACCACAACTCACCACAAGCGACCCACTGGAACAAGCTACATTTTTTATTAATTTAATGAAAAAGTAATGGGTTTCTGCTTCCCTGGTGAAACCAGGACATGAAACAGTCTCCTCTGGCTCTAAAATCTGTAATTATGAGTTCCCACAGCTTTTGAAAGACAAGTATTTTGACCTGTACCAATAAAACCATAGGGCACCCAAGTGAAAAAACTTATATCTTGGTAGACACATTTCTTATCTCATGGCTTCTCTTCTTGATTGTGACCTGAAGGTATCAGGGCAAAGAAACCCATAACTCAAAATTGGCTTTATTGGCTGGACGTGGCTCCAGCAGAGTCTGTGGGCGCATGGGAAAAAAACTATTCAGTATTTTTGTGGTTTTCATGTTTCATAGATTACAATACTGTGAATCTAAGTTTACTACCTCTCTAAAACATGAAAGATATTTATTGTCATCCGTAATGCCACTGACCCAATCCAGCATGAAGAAAAATCTGCTCAACTGCTCCCAGTAAGATTTGTAGTTCGTTCTTTGACTATTTTTACTGCACATTTTAATTTCCTGTCTCAGTTCAGATTTTAGCAATTCACACCATTGAATATTGTTCTAAGTGGCTATAAAGAGCAACAGCTCTGTGAAATGGTTACAACCAAACATCTGAAATGTGTTTGTTTCCCCACACTTTCATTTTTCACTTTTGAGAGGAAAGGTAGTAATGGTAGCTGCTGGGAGAGTCTTCCTTCCCTTAGTCGCTCCATCAAGAAAAGCATTTGAGTAGCAATTTGAAAGATACTGAGTCAACATACAGAGCAGCTCCACAGCATCAATATTTGTGCTAGGGGAATGGCCAAAATACTGATGTACTCCGGAGAAATCCATTCATGCCTTAGCAGTAATTCCTATCTCTTCTCCATTAGAACAGCCCCAAACTAGCTGTAATTTGTACCGGAATGCAGACGTATGTCTTCTGTTGTGTTTTTTTGGTGAAATAGGGTCAAACTCAAGGTTGAATTAAATATATAATGTAATTATTTGGTTTATTTATATATATTTATTATATTACATTGTATTGCATTACTTATATATGATCTGTATTATATATTGTATACTCTATATATGTTATACATCACTGTTACACATGCATGTATTATGTGTACACTTATAGTTGTAATTTTTCATCACCCTTCTGGGAGAAATAACATTTTTCTAACTTTTTTGTACAGCCAAAAGCCCTGAAACTGTTGGGAATGGAGGTAGGCAATCTTTGACAAATATATGCTATATCAAGATAATGTTTAAATTCACTGTAATGAAGGCACCAATAGTTGTTTTCAAGTTTTGTATGAGAAATATGCCACACAAATTGTATTTATCATCCAGATAACTTCTTTACTTCTTAGATTAAGAAACATTTCTTAATAAAACCCTAGCGATAGACAACAGGAAAAAAGGCTCTGCCCCCTCTGTGCATCATTTTCCTTTCATGAAGATTAAACAGAATAAGGCCTTCTCAAGGCTAAGCAGAATTTCAGTCAGGTAACTATATAACTTTAAAATGTGTTCAGAGAAATGAAGCAATTGCAGAGAATGATGCAGAAATCTTTACATAGGCCAAATTTCTATCGGTTTTGTTGACACTTTTGGCTACCCCAATGCTTCAGGTAGATAGTAGTATTTTATTCTTTGTTTATTTTATGCAACAACTTTCGTTTTGCTGTCCACAGAAGTAACACAGAATAAGTCAGCTCATCTGATAAAAGCAGTAGGGTAAAATGTTAAGAAACTAAAGACAATAAAAAACAACAAAGAGCTGGAGAAAGGAGGGGTAAACATCAGATACAAAGGCAGAAATGGGAGTGAAGAAAGAAGATTCCTACTCTTGTGAGAAGATAAAGGGGAAAATACAAGAATAAACAGGGAAACAGTCCAGCAGACCAGAACGTCCGCTGGTGACATGGACAGTGGGATTGAGTGCACCCTCAGCAAGTTTGCTGATGACACCAAACTGTGTGGTGCAGTTCACATGCTGGAGGGAAGGGATGTGCCATCCAGAGGGGCCCTGACAGGCCTGAGAGGTGGGCCCATGCAGACCTCATGAAGTTCAACAAGGCCAAGTGCAAGGTCCTGCACAGGGTCAAGGCAATCCCAAGCACAGATACAGGCTGGGCAGGAAATGACTTGAGAGCAGCCCTGCGGAGAAGGACTTGGGAGGGATGGTTGATGAGAAGCTCAATGTGACCTGGCAGTGAGTGCTTGCAGCTCAGAAATTCAACTATATCCTGGGCTGCATCAAGAGAAGTGTGGCCAGCAGGTCAAGGGAGGGGATTCTCCCCCTCTCCTCTGGTGTCATGAGACCCCAGCTGGAGTACAGTGTCCAGCTCTGGGGCCCCCAATATAAGAATGACATGGACCTGCTTGAGCAGGTCCAGAGGAGGGCCATGAAGATTATCAGAGGGCTGGAGCACCTCTCCTATGAAGACAGAGAGTTGGGGTTTTTCAGCCTGGAGAAGAGAAGGCTCTGGGGAGACCTTATAGCAGCCTTCCATGGCCTAAAGGGGGCCTACAAGGAAGATGGGGAGGGACTTCTAACAAGGGCATGCAATGATAGAACAAGGGGTATTGGCTTTAAACTGAAAGAGGGTAGATTTAGATTAGATATAAGGAAGAAATTCTTCACTGTGAGAGCAGTGAGGCACTGGAACAGGTTGCCCAGCAGGGTTGTGGATGCCTCATCACTGGAAGTGTTCAAGGCCAGGTTGGACGGGGCTTTGAGCAACCTGATCTAGTGGAAGATGTCCCTGCCCACCCCAAGAGGGGTTGGAACTAGATGATCTTTAAGGTGCCTTCCAGCCCAAACTGTTCTATGATTCTGTGATTCCATGATTCTATGATTCTGGATGTGGAATGAGGTGGATGCATTACAACAGATGTTGTATTTTGGAGTGGACTCTTCATTTTGATTTAATGGTGGATTTTCCAAAATGGTTCTGGATATTGTGTGATTGTGCTCTGTGTTCTTAGGGAGAAAGAACAGTTCAGAGTGATAGTACAAAGCTCTTCTTCCCTGTGTCTAGGTATGGGGTTACTGACTTCTTAATTACAGTGCATGGACAAATACTTTTTCATCATTTTCCTGTGTTAAATATTTTGTCCAAAAAAGCTGAAAAGGCTGGCCTGCAGGGAAGGTGTTTGACATCTTCAGTGTGCTGTGTGAACTAATTCACTTCCTTCACTGGTGAAAAAAAATTCTCTACAATTCTCACAGGATGATGTCCCTTTGAGGCGAGGAAGGAAAACAACAAAAAAAAGAGAAGAAGAAGTTGATATTGATTTGGATGACCCTGAGATCAATCATTTCCCCTTCCCATTCCACGAGCTGATGGTATGGGCTGTGCTGATGAAGCGTCAGAAGATGGCCCTCTTCTTTTGGCAGCATGGGGAAGAGGCTATGGCTAAAGCACTTGTGGCCTGTAAACTCTGCAAAGCCATGGCCCACGAAGCATCAGAAAACGATATGGTGGATGACATATCCCAGGAGCTGAACCATAATTCCAGGTGAATTTTCCTTCATGTATACTTTCCTGGGGTTAAAAAAAAAAAAAAAAAAAAAAACCAAAAAAAAGAGAGAGGCTGCTGAATCTGCCTGAAATTTGCTTATCTGTACCTTGCTTTCATTTCTACCCTGTAAGGAAAATCCAGACCCTTTAGAAAATGGCTTTTAAACAATCTGTCTGCCAGAGAAGCAGAGTTGCTAGCAGTATAACTTCTGAAATGAGAAGATGTCAAGAAGTCAGTGAAATATTTATATTGTCTACATGTTCTCCCTGAGGCCTCAAGAATCAGTGCTTTTTCAAGACACTCTGTTCATCCCAAACAGAACAGTTGTTGAAGTCCTTATGAACACAATATTCAGGCAGAAGTGTTAATTAACCAAGAGTTCATGCTTAGGTGAGCAAGCCAAGATACAAGATTCCATAATAATCTTTTCTGATGTTAAAAGTCTGAGACACAGAATTTTAAAAAGGGTATTGGACACTCCTTTTTCCAGGAGACTTGACCACAAAGCCATGGGCAAACAGCACAGAAGCAATCCTCAAAGCTGCATATAACCAGAGGATTTCAGCTAGAAAAAGTCAGGGAGGTGGGCAGGCAGGTGGGAGCAGACAGCTGGTAGGTGTGGGTGCTCATCACTGCTAAGTCAGGGCACTTCTTTATATGCCTACCATTAGCCACTCGCATCTGAAAATGTGGGTTTCCATGTGTACAATCAACATAACGATTTGCTTGATGGAAAGTGATGTCTCCCCTTGCAGAGGCTATCAGTTGAAGAGGGATGTTTTCTGGACCAGGCTGCTTGGGCTAGTGGGAATGAACGAATGTCCCTCTGTTGCAGGGACTTCGGCCAGTTGGCAGTGGAGCTGCTGGACCAGTCATACAAGCAGGACGAGCAACTGGCAATGAAATTGCTGACCTACGAACTGAAGAATTGGAGCAACGCCACATGCCTGCAGCTTGCAGTGGCAGCCAAGCACAGGGACTTCATTGCTCACACTTGCAGCCAAATGCTGCTCACAGACATGTGGATGGGTCGTCTCCGAATGCGCAAAAATTCTGGCCTAAAGGTCAGCACTGTTTTAAAATAAAATTAACAGTCAGAGAAGTTCTAATAGATGGTAACAGTGCTTGCAACAAATCAGTAATAACTGGCTCAGTTACATATTTCAGGTGATTATTTGTAGTGACATTAAGCAGAGTATATTCTTCCTGTGTTCAGTTTTTCGGCAGGGAGCTTATCACAAACCAAGTTCAAAGTACGTTACTTAGGCTTTTCATCATCTTTCCCAAAGCTCCCTGCAGCATCAGAGGTATCAGAATAAGAATTGAGCCAGGAGGTTAGTATGTCACCCTGCCTAGATACTTGAGGAGTTAGCCAAGGTTTTTAAAGATAAATAGAGAAAAAGGATGTATGAGTGAATTAACCTCTAGTGAAAGGTGTGTGCTGATACAACCTTCCCCAGAACAGGCCAAAGCAAGCAGTACAAATTTTCTTGCAATCCCCTGCCAATCTTCCTGATGACTGACCTGAAGGGACTACCTTAGAGGATCTAGAGGATAATTCAATTTTTGAAGCTGTTTAAGCTTTACTTCCACAGCTAGCAAAACTGCTAACAGAGCAAGGTGAGTTCTGAGAGGTGAATTTGTGTCCATGGGCTGGAATCTCTTACTTCACCAAAGTACTCACCAGTCAGTACATAACCAGGAATTGCCTCTTCCTCCCTGATGGCTGAGAAATATTTTCAGTGAAGGAGTTCTCTCTCCTTCATTAACTGTGTGTGTGAAAAGTGGTAATTGGTCTGCTGTTTTTCTGTGTAAAAAGATGTTTTGTAATGGCAGGAATGCTTATGAGTACGTGCGTCGTTATCGTACTGGGTCTAGTCCAGTGACAGTGATGAATGAGAATAAGTGGCTGATAACTTTCTCATCATCCTCCTGTGGGAACTGTGTGTAAATATTGTCCTGCATACAGATAGAAAGCATTCTCGCATTTGGAGACATCTTTACTATCTATTTTTCTGAATCAACTCACAGGCACATTGCCCTTCAGAAGGACTGCTGCTTTGTTCACTACTTGACTTTGCAGATATTCAGCATGGGTAGATGGGGATTCGGGCAGCAACTCTTTTCCCACTGCATGCTTTCTTCTTTGCAGCATCCATCTCTTAAGCCATAAAATAGACTTTTCCTTCACAATGAATAACTGAAGGTAACAGGCTCTGTTTCCTTTCAGCTTCTTGTAGCATCAGGGCTTTACAAGGATCCTTTACTCAATTTCTAGTCTGTGTTTTATTTCATTAGCAGGGCCTGTTTAAAGCTAAAACAAGCTTCAAGCTACATGAGCAAGAGGCAGCATGGCAAGGAAATAAATTTGCAAGCATGAGTCATGGATTATTTCCCATGAACAATTTTCTCCCGTCAAAACTGGCAAATGACAAGAATGCTGAATGTAATTCTTTAGACTCTCGCCAGGGATGTATAGCACCAATGCAAGACAGAGAGTCAATTGTTAATCCTGTTTGTTCTTAAAAATAGCCTCTCTGGGAAGCCAGGTATGCCTGTAAGCCCCTCTCCCTGGACACATCCTTTTGCAACAAGCCAAGTGCAGGAGCAGTGCAGGCAGCCTGGTGCTCAACTCTTCTGAGGCTGGGCACAACATTCATACACTCTAACTGCACCTAATTGTGGTACTTTCAATGGTCTCAATAACACACATGCTGTCTGTTGATAAGACAAGCACAAGCAGTCAAACCATCCTGACCTGCCAACAAGCTAACTGTCTGGTTTCACTGTCATTTAGGGAGAGATTTGTAACAAAATCATTTTCCATGAGATTACAACAAAACCAGGAAAAGCTATTGTCCTTGTGAATATAGACAGGCCACTTCTTTTTGTATTATTATGATACCTCTTCAGTTATACTACTGATTTAACCCCAAGCATTATTCATTGCATATATCCACACAAGGTCATTTTAATGGTTTGTGCACTCCCACATCATAAGAGAGGGAAGGCAAAAGAAAGAGCTAGCATTAATGTGAGCATTACACAGCTGCCAGGTTACTGCAGCAAAATCTAAGGGCACCACATAGTTAAACACATCAGCATTTGTTATTGCTGGCTTTGCCTTGTCTCCTCAGATCCACACACACTTATGCCTTGACTACCTGTGTGCTTTAAGTATGGACACAGAGAGCCTCAGACCTATTAACCTCTCTGTAGAAATTAATACTGCTTGTGTGTCATTTACACTGTTACTGTCTATCGTTTAAAATGCAGCAATTTATAGGTCCAAGGTCTGAACACCCCTGTGGTCCCACCTGCCATTGACCTTGTGCAATATTTTGTAAATATATTCTGGTATGTAACAATATACATCTGATGGGCAAGCAGATAAAATATTCAAGAGAGGCACTCACAGCAATGCTAATAGAAGTTACTGCTTTGTTTCACTATGGACCTCTGATATTACCCCAAGTGACAAATACTCAATTGTCATAGAAACTCACATGCATGCTTATCTTTCTTTTCCTAAATGTCCTGAGGGAGTTGTTCCACTTGATGCAAAGTAACCATCATGACTGTAATCTGTTTACTGTGATGATTATTGTTATCATTATTATTGCTTTAGGTAATACTAGGAATTCTACTTCCTCCTTCAATCCTCAGCTTGGAGTTCAAGAACAAAGATGATATGCCTTACATGTCCCAAGCCAATGAGATCCATCTTCAAGAGAAGGAGCCAGAGGAGCCAGAGAAGCCAGTGAAAGAAAAAGAGGAGGAGGACATGGAACTCACCGTAAGTGCTGACAATAAATAACCAGCCTCAGTGCTGTCAATTTGTTATTCCCACCTCTGTGGGCATTGCAGGCTGTCTGATGACTAAATTTAGCAGATGATAGGATACCACTCTTGACACTCACCTCTCCTTGGTGGGACTCAAACCAGACAAGTTGGCATCATTGTGTCTCAATGTCGAAACTGCATGGTGATGCTGAAGCATCATGTTGTGATGTAATATTCTCATATTTTGATTCAATTTGATGCTGTGTTGTCTGAAATAAATTTATGAGATTTCAGAATTGAAAGCACTCAGCCATGATAGATGAGCAGGCCTCTCTGGTAGAAAAGAATCTCACTAAGTCTTCCTTTGGGTGGAAATGCCCAGATTCATAGAAGCTAGAGATTATTTTTTTTCTTTTGGTTAAAGAGGGTACGTAAGTGTGCAAACAGGCAAGAAAAATGATGAAAGCGTTGTTCAAAATTCTTCATGAATTTGCAGTCATTGCCTCTCACACATACACACATGCAGTTTTTAATCCACTGAAGACATTAGCAAGCATCTAGACAGCTCAACCCTTACTAAGAGCTTCTGCAGCTCTGCAGCATTGTGTAAGGAAGGACTTGTCTGTATTAGTAACCTATCCTTAGAGGAATAATTTGCACAAAAGAGAATCACATAGGTAAAGCTCTGAAAACTATACAAGTCACCTACTTACAGTCTCTTGTTCTCAGACTTGTTTGACACTTTTTGGGCAATTACCATATGAACTATCAGACCTGTCTTAGCTTAGTTTGGTTTCCTTTGTTTTGGGTTTGATTGTGGTGTCTTTGAAAGGCTTAAAATGCAACCCCAGTTGTTCAAGGTCAGGATAGAGGCATGGAAGTAAAAGAGATTATCCTGGTTAATTTAACAAAAAACAAAACAAAAAAAACCCAGACTGTTTCCCACAGGCAAACAGCAGGAGCTGCCCACAGGACCCCGTCTGCAGGCAGGCAGAAGGACCTGCCTACAGGACCCAATATGCAGGCAAGCCGAAGGAGCAGCCCACAAGACCCACCTACAGGACCCGTTTGCAGGCAAGAACCTGGCCGTTGGGAAGGACCAGAAGCCAGAATAGCAGCAATGGGCCATTCTCCACTCATTAGCTGTTAATTGCAATTTACTATCCCTGGCTTCTGATCCACTTATGAAGTGCCTGTTCAAATCAAATAAGCACTTTGCAAGCTGCCTTTTTCTTGGCAATGGGGAGAAATTCGGGGAGGAAGTCATTTCCATCTCTCTGCAGTTATCCCAGCTCCTGGTTTCTTGTCTACAATACTGTGTTTCCTTTTTACCTTCTGACTCCTGTTACAAGGAAGTGATGTGTGAACTGGATCTGCTTTTCCAGATGAGTCTTAGATGTTCCCTCCCTTCTCCCTTCCATGTGCTGACAGTCGTATTGCTCTTTCCTGTCATTGACTCTGCCCTTAATTCCTTCAAATTTGATGCATCATTCTAGTGAAGTTTCAGACACTTGTAGCCTTTTCTATAAAATAAGAACTGTTTCTGTGGAGTCCAGCAAGTTTAGAAATAATATATTTGGTACACTAGTTAATGTTTCTGTATATAATCTATACTGTGCGTTAGGACACCTTTGCATATATTTCTGTGGTTAGATGCCATAGCCAATTATATTTAGTCATCTTCAGGCACTGTGTCAGGAAGAGTGTTCCTACCTGACATGTTTTAAATACAAGAAAATATTTTAGATTAAAATTTTCCGTTGTTCCAGCCTCAGTCAAATGGTCTGGCTTAAATTAGCACAGGTCTCTTTTTCACTGATGAGAGGATGCCTGCAAGAATGTTTGGGAAGTGCGTTTGTGAAGTTTCCCTTTAGCCACACACTATGGATAAGGATACCTTATTCATAACTGAGATTAATAATATATTGTGATATCCCAAATGTTTATTCAATTGCTGAACTGGCTCAATAGATTGGTCACTCACCCTAACCATAGCTTGCAACTGTTGTATTCAGGATGACCTGCATATTTTTCTCCACATTCTTCCTTTCAGGACAAACAAATAGATTTTTTTTGTGATTACTACAGTTTTCTTTTATTCATTTACTCTAATTGGCACATGATTGTTTAAAATATTTTGAAAATTTTTCCATGGTTTGGGTTTCTGAGCTTTGTTCTGCTTAAAACTTAAACAAACTAAATTGATGAACTAAAAATCATTTTGGTCACCTCAGAAGTCCATTTCTGGCAAATAATGTATCATCCAAACAATCTATCTAGCTCTATAATCATTCCCAGTGAATATTTCTCAAGTCTCTGTAGTCCTGTAATATTGCACCCATATGCATTTTTATAAAAGTATTGCTAAGATAAAGAAATCACACCTAGTCAAGGTCTGTTCATTAATTTTTCTTGAAGTCTTGTGTCCCCTGCACTGCTAAATCCAGGTGACTAGTGATAGACCAAAAGAATCAATTTCTTCCTCTGGACTGCTCTTGTGCAGAGTGGATGAGGTGCAGGGCCACAGTGATTTTTGCACTATTTTACACCTCATTTGCATAGAATAATGTGATCACACAGACTACAGCAACAGTGAAATAAGTCTCTGCATCTATGCATCTGCATGCAAGTATGTATTTGTTTCATGCTCCTCTCAAAAGATCTGGTGGGGAGCTGAACATTTGGATATACTATAAAGATGTAGCGTCTATTCACTGTAAACTACTTGTTACTCACACCTGCTTTCGGCTTTGTAACAGATATATGAGTGCTGGGCACACATTTCTTTAACACCTAGATGCTAGGCAACAGACTTTCCTTATAGCAGCTACTCACAAAACCACACTTGAATACTGCTCTCATCACGGCTCCCTCAGCACCAAGGAATTTACCACAGTTTATGTACAGAGCTGCCAGTCATTAATCCTGAATATTAGAGGAGTAGGAGGGCACTAAAGTCTAAAGGCCAGGGACATTTTGTATTTGTACAATGTCTTGATGAGGATATTAATTAGTTGCTGATATTTAGGTCACTCAGAAACCCCAGAATTCTCTTCTCCTCCCAGAATAACACTGATTCTGGAAAGCCATAACTAGGAGCATCCTTATCCCTATTCAGTGCCTTATTGTTTGGATATTAGAGTTCCCCAGTAAATGGTCTTATTTCAGAACAGAATAACTCATCTAAGTCCTTCAGAAAATGTTTCAGTTGTTTTGCTCATTTTGTTCTAATTTTCCACAGCAAATAGGAAGTTCAGCTTTCCAAGGGCATCACTAAGAATCTGAGTTAGGACATTTCAGCAGCAGCAGAGCTAGTTGTATTGGTCTCTGAGTTCACATTATCTCATCTGTAGTACATATGCTTGGCCTTTTCTCCATGGCAAGAACTAACCAAACATTATATCACTAAAAATACAATTCTTAAGATAGGAGAGGTTGAAGTCTACTGTCCTTGTGTCCCTGGCTCAACTCACCCACCCCACTGGGAGACGTTGCGTGCCGTATTTCACATGTCAGCAGCAAGGCACCCCTTCAGCTCATCTGGAAAACAGTAGTGAGAGACACTGCCAGCGGTCACATGGCAGAAGTGCTTGCCCTCTGTGTAAGGAGGGATTTCCCTCAGTTTCTCTGAGGGTTTTGGAAACCCCCCCATACTACCACCACACAACTGTCCTGGCATGCTCCATGTCCTTCACCATGCTCAGCAGCCAGGATGACTGAACTTGAGCTCCTGGTACTTTAACCCTGCTTCTCTGTATTCACTTTAAAGAACTACTGAGCACATACAAAATCCAGTTTTACACACCTGTAACTCAAAGGCATTAAGCCTTTTTTCCCAGCAATATTTCAAGGCAGAGGACAGTAACCCTAGAACAACTACCATGGATGCAGCATTTCCATACATAATATAGGCTACAGTGGGGTATGCAGAGAGAGGTATAGCATGTCCTCACAGCCGTGTTCCATTTCCACACCAGTTCTGTGTGAATATGGGGTAGGTCTGTATGTGGCATGTAGATTTTACTAGGGGTAAAATTTGAAGAGCCTATGATCATTCTAGCATGACTAAAATTCCTGTTGTTTAATTATAAAACAGATAGATATATTATAGGATAATTAACATTTATTAATGCAAAAATGCACAACCCAAAACTGTCCTGATTCCCTATCAGTTAACAGTCCTCAATTACATAAAACAAAATCTGGCAAAAAAAACCCAGAAAACCAGAATCGTGATTAGAAAAATCTCCATGTAAAAACTATGCACACATCAATCGCCTCAGGCTAAAATGATGCAGTTGTACTGTACTTTACAATGTAGTTGAGCTGCTGTCAGGCTTACCTTGCATGACTCATGGTGAATCATGGACGAAATTTTGTATTGGAGAAAGAGATGCCGCCCACACAGAGCAGTGTCTTGAGTTATTTCCACCCTATTGCTTCCCCCTCCATGGGAAAACACATTTGTTCACATTCGACATTGCAGCTATTCTGTTACACAGTCACTTCAGTTATTTCTGTATGTTTCTAATGAGGAGGCTTTTCAATTTGTTAATACTGTGACATAATTAACAGTCGGGGACATCAGGTCAAATCTAATCCCCAGCCATCTCAGAGCAATTCCCCATCTGTAGCATGGGGGAGGGGAGAGGTTAGTATTATATGATACAGTTAATTCAAAAAGAATTATAACAAGGTAAAATTACAGCATCATTAGCAACAAGAAAACAATAGCAAACAGGAAATCAGCATCCATGAGCTGAAGCGTAAATCCAGGTACTGAAAGAGCATTATCCTAAAAACATCCACAACTCACTGATTCTGGTGAGCGCTAAGGGTGTCTCAGAATTAATAGATTTATAAAATTGTGAAGGATTTAAACTCTGTAAAATAATCCTTTTTACTAAAACACGGCACTGTTCATTTGTTAAAGCTGCCAGCATTCATTTTCACTGTGCTGCGAAATTCTTGAGCACCAGAGGACAGCAGAGACAAAGCTTTGGGAAAAGCTACAGAAAACTGTAGCACCAGATGGCAACTTTCCCTAAAACAGCATCAGAAGGTAGAGAGAAGCAAAGAAATTAGTACCTTCTTGGGATATAATTTTCCCAAAGCATTCAGATCATATTCCACTTTTTTTCACAAATAAACAATCCCTGATATAGATCAGGGAATCACTTTGGTTTTGTAGACTTCAGCTAATGATACCTGGGGTTCTGTGAAGGTTATGTAATCTCTGCTACTATAGTTATATTCAGTAAGTCTCATGTTCTTGCATACTATCTGCTTATCTAATAAGAACCCTTCTCTGCTTGACAGCCACCTCATCTTTTTCCTTTTTTCTGAAACACTTGATGAACTTCTAAGGGGTTTATGTGCTCTGTGAGAATCAACAGGAGATATATTTAATTTTTTTCATATGCATTGTTTTATCTACATGTAAGGCAATGAAATTAGAAATCTGCAGGCGTAAAAAGGTAAAGGAAATAGGTAACTTCATCAAAAGGATCTCAGCAGGTTAGTTTCAGTGCAGTATACTTGTGTCCTGAATCTTTATTCTATTTTATTAAAAATGTGCAGGGCAACACCTGTGCATAGTCAAATTCAAGAATATAAGGAACCACGTGAAAAGTAATAATACCAGAGGAAAAAACTAACTACATAAATGAAATGAAAGAGGAACGTTAGGCAGGAGCCATCTAAGCCATACATGGTCCTAATAATGTTACAAATATCTACACTGGTTGAAAGAAAAAAAAAATGTGGTCATTTTTTTATCATTGCAAATTACTATTTTACAGGACCAAAGACCTATATGAATAGCTCCACATGAGGCCTAGAAAAAGGAAGAAAAGGAAAGATTGTGATTCTTACTTTTAAATATGTGAAAGTGCATCCCCTGTTCCTGCAGGGCACTAGAACCAAATCCAGTAGCTCACCTGAAGCTGATTAGTTAACATCCTGTTGAATCAGAGAGCACAGAGATAGATGAAAGAATGACATTTTTATTGAAAGACAACATGTTTGACATCTAACTGTTCTCTTTAGAGGCTTAGTTCCCATGTTTTTAAGTTGCAGATGAGAACAATGTTATCTTCAGGATGGTGAAAGTTTGCTTCAGTTAACATAAAAGTACAAAAGTGCTTTGATCTACTTTTAGAAAAACATTATAGAAGCATTTAAATAAAAGCATCATCAGGCAATCCCTGCATACTTAGATAGGACAGTTGTATCTCAATTCTTGCACTTGCTTTCGTGTGCAAGGAGTGCTACAATCTACAGGTGCTGCCACAAACTAAATAGTAAGAACTTGTTCAGGTCACAGTGACCTAAAATCCACTCTTAGTCTATTATTCACAAAAGAGTTGTTTCAGAAAGAACATTTAATAGAGCATGCTGTACTCTAAATACAAAGGAACAGCTTCTTTTAAGCATTAACTTCAGTGAGTATATAGTTCAGTCACTCCTTCCACTTCTCTGCAGCTGACCATGAAGTTAATAAGAGTAAACAAAATATTACCATCTTTTGCCTGTTAGGTTTGCACTTATAGATGAGGACTTCTTGAGTATGTGTTTCTGGAGCTCAGTGTAGCTCTTCAGTGAGTCTGAATTGCAATGGTAACAGTGAGATCAAGACTAACAGAGGCAGTGCATAGCAGTCTGGAACTTCATTATGGAAGAAGCTAAAATCACCTAGAAGGATCTTTCAATCCAAGGCCTTAATGCTGCAGTGAACTCTACTGGTCAGTCCTCTCCATCCACGTGAAGTTCACTGTGGGATGATCGCCTGTGACAGATCCGATGATCAACTTAAAAAGAGTCATTGGCTTCATTGCTTCCAGTCCAGCAACTGCCAACTCATCTTTCCCCCTGTTGTTCTCTCTCAGTCTCAGCCTTATGAACTTCTCTCTGTTTCAAACCAAAACTTACCTGTTTTCTGTCTGCATCTGTTTACTGTATAGAAGTATGCCACAAAAAGCTGTTGTCAGGTAAAAATTTGCTGTCCATAGAGCAAAAAGGAGCAATATTTTCCACATCTCATTTTTTGTTCACCAGTCAAGGATTTCACACTGGTGCTGACAGTTGCTGCCAAAGCATTGCTTTTTTCGTTTACAAAGTATTAAACAGCAGCTTCCCTGCAAAAAAGATAATCTGAGGACAAAGCATTTTTATACCTAGCTATGGTTCCCTAGTTTTGTCTAAAGATCAAGAAATCGGAGAAGTTTTGAATAGTTTCCTTTTGAAATTTAAAAAAAAAATAGCTTAATTTGTCACGAAGAAAGATACACAAAAATGTTCTTTCTTGTAGGCCATGCTGGGACGAGGGAATGGAGAGTCCTCGAGAAAGAAAGAGGAAGAGGAAGTTCAGACCAGGCACAGACTGATCCCTGTTGGAAGGAAAATTTATGAGTTCTACAATGCTCCCATCGTTAAGTTTTGGTTTTACACAGTAAGACATCTTTCCTGTTCTGTTACTACTGTTTGGACAAATACTGAAATTGGATTAAGGTCATCTTGTGTGTTTCATTGAAAGTCTGTATCTGCATGCATTGCAGGGCTTACCCATATGTAGTTTGATTAAAATCTTTTGTGGAGGTCAGCTAGCATGTACAAACCTGTCTAAGACTTTTAAAGACTACCATTTCATTCGGGAAGTTAACGGTTAAAATTGAATGACTGTGTATGTTGTTCTTCAAATACAATAATAAGTGGCAGTTTGCTACACTCAGTGCTCCCAAGGAATTCCTTATAGGAGAATTCCTAACAGGAGAGATCCCAATAGTAAGCCCAATGGGAGGCTGGCCTGAATTGGGATATCAAATTGTATAATAATTGATGAAAAAAAGAAGCAGTTAGAGCACATCTTGGAACATTTTTTCTTTGTTCTGTTTTGACTAGTCTGCAGAGTGTCTTTCAGAGAAAGTGTAAGTATCCACAAGATAACAAAGACATGAGTAGCAGCTAATGTATATTTTTCAGGGACAAATTACGTCAAATCAGTATAATCTCCCTCAACAGACCTCACAAATGGAGCAGAAAAAAAATTATGTCATATATTTTGACTCAAGTAAGAGAGTATCAAAAACTGTGGAGGGTATTCTCACAGATAAATTAGTAACTGCTATATTAAAGTTACTATATGGATACAAAGATGTTTGGTGATTAGTCCTCAAGAGTAGATATTAATTATTCACTATCAAGCTGGAAGCTGGGATTCCATTAGGGTCTCTCCTACATCAGGTGCTATCTGATATTTTAATTCAAAACTTGGATGATGGAGTCGACATTAGTTATTAAATTTAAAAATTGCACTAGGATGCAGAAGAATGAGATCAAAAAGAAAAATGAACACAGAAAGTAATCCTTTCAGTCTCCTTGGCTGGAATATTCTATCCCAGTTCAGTTTCTGCATCATGTGACGAGCATGGACTGGTTTGAAGGACACAAAAAACAACAAGAAAAATGTTTCAAGAGGTCTGTAAAACATGACATAAGGGGAAAGATTTAAGGAAATGAGGTTGTTTTCTCTGGAAAAAAAGAAGTCTACAGAAGGAATACAGTAGTCTTCAAATATGTGTAAGTAGCTGCAGAGAGGAACAAAATAGAATAATCTCCAAATCCTTGCTGAATAGGACAAAAAGTAATGGTTTAAATTGCAGCAAGGCATTTCTAGGTAAGATGTTAGGAAACAGTTTCTAACTGCTCTGAAAAGTACTGTGATAAACTATGTAATGAGATGGGAGATTTTCCATTAGTGGTTTCTATCTTTTCAAAATATATGTCCACTATGGTACACTGTAATTAATCCTGCCTCAGCACCATGGAATTGGCCAGATGATTTCAGGTGGTCCTTCCCAGTTATATTTTTCATCATTCTGCTGAATACACAGCAAAACACAAAAAATGCATCCTTCTGTAGATGACTTCTTAGAAGAAAAATTGCCTTACTGAGATCCAGACAAAACATCTACAGACAGCAGGAACAACTCACAGGAACAGAGACTAAACTGTGGTGGACAGTTTATGCTAGCAAATAGCTGCACTTTGGCAACTTGCAGTAACTACTTGCTGAATTGTGTGGCCATTAATCAGTTAATCAGTCCAATGAGTCTAGAAATTGCTCATCAGCATCCTAGACTCATTATCAATTGTAATATGTATTATGCATAACCAGAAAAGTCTTTACACTGTAAACAGAAAGAAGCGTCCTGGCTCTCCCTGTTAGTTCAGTTCTGAAATGGGAGAAAAAGATCAATATTGCATTTCCATTTAAACCTGTTCCTACAGTTTTATGTCCTGAGGCAGGTCTCAATCAAGGTCACTTATTAAAGCTGGATCTTGGCTACAGTGAACTTGAAGAACAAATTCAGGTGAATTCTGGCTGCAGTGCTTGACCAGATGGGTATATTGAGTAACTCCTGGAGACTAAAAGCAAAGCATCTTTCAGATGAGTGTTAAAATTGCACAGCCTATCACACTTTTTACAAGTACACAGACAGAAATACTAATCATATATTTCAAAAGAAATCCTCTAAACTTTATATTACACAGTCCAAAATGCAAGAAAACTGACTATACTTATGGCTATTGTATGCCATTTAAAATAATTTGATTATTCTATATCAACCTACCTACTATTACTCTATAGCTATATCCACCTTCATTCTTGAAATACACAAGAGTGAGTAAAATGTGGGGATGTTTGAGTAAGTAACATTTTGGCTCAGCAGATGAGCCAAAATAAACAGCTTTTTCTCAACCAAAAGAAGTTTAGCCTTTCTCTCTGGATGTGCAGGAGTTTCAAAAGTCAACTACTCTGTTCTGTTTTGTGGCTGTTGCATTGAAAACCGTGACTCAAAGGTTTCATCTCACAGATTGCTGGAGGAGAAGAGTATGGCCTTCCTCTTTTAACTACAAGCTTTAGACTGAGATGCTAGTAGGATATAAGAAGCCACATTTCTACCTCTTCTGAGGAGGAATAGCAGCAGAGGGAATTGAACCCTGAGTAAGAGTCATCTTCTAAACATCAAAACAGCTTTGCCCTAAATTTTGCATTTTGGGACCAGTTCACTTTATGATCATTTAATTATTGCAGTCAGTGAGAAAAGGGAGGGTATTCTCTCTCCTGAAGCACTCTCCTGCTGGTACAATTTCCAGGTTTGTCCCTTACCATAATGAGTATTGGAGTATTTTCTATAGAATGGAACAGCATCTATAGCAGGGCAGGAAGCAACCCACCCTAGAAACTTCTTAGCAGGTATTCCTCTCTTTAGTTTCTTCAGGTACTGTCCTCAAGGGTGAAAATGGCAGCCCCTAGCTCTCTGTCAAGCCAAGTAAAACCAACAAAAAGGAGGTTCAGTTACTTGTGTAGTAGCACTGTCAAAGAATCTTGAGTACCAGCATGGGCAGCTGTACTGAGCTTTGATCACAGCGTGGGATCAGGACATCCTCGTGGAAGGCAGGAACAAGTTACAGGTCTGGGGAGAGAGAAGGAGAGTGTCACTCACTATCTGAAGGGCCTGTTTCTTGGGTTAAAGTGGTGCGGTTTCAGCATCATTTTATTCTTAATTCAAGATACTTTTTTTTTGCTAAGCAAAAGTTTTCAGCAGTTTTCAGTAAATTTGAATTGACAAAAAAACCCAAAAAACCCCCCCAAAAAACCCAAGCCAAAAACCCCCAGCACCTCAAAAGAAAACGAAGAAGAAGAAAAAATGCCTTATTACACTGAGGGACTTGTGGTTTCTGTCATCTTTGTAACCTTAATGTCCCTGTTCTTTTGCCATGCTAACAGCAAATGTTCACTAAAGCATGCTGAGCAAGGCCAAATCAATAAGATTTGCTGATAATTAATAATCGGTAAGATCTAAGAGGAGGGGTGTTACGTGACAGTATCACCTGGCTTTTTGCACTATAGTAGATGTTATTTCAGCTAAGGAGGTGTGCATCCAGTTCTGACTGCCCAGACGGAGTTTCTGCTAACTCAGATGGTACCCCAGATGCTGATCTAAGTCAATACAAACAAAAAATGTTTCTATAAATTCATTACCAGCAAAGGGAGGATTAGGGAAAATCTCCCTCCTTTGTTGGATGCAGAGGGAAACAGAGTAACAAAGGATGAGGAAAAGGCTGAGGTGCTCAACACCTACTTTGCCTCAGTCTTTAGCAGTGGAACTGGCTGTTCCCTGGACACCCAGCCTCATGAGCTGGGAGATGGGGAGGGGAAGCAGAGTGAGGTCAGCACAGTTGAAGAGGAGGTGGTCAGAGACCTGCTACACCACTTGGATGCACACAAATCTGTGGGATCAGATGGTTTACACCCAAGGGTGCTGAAAGAGTTGGCAGATGTGCTTGCCAAGCAGCTTTCCATGATTTACCTGAAGTCAAGGCTAACTGGGGAGGTCCCATTGGACTGGAGGGTGGCAAATGTGACACCCACCTACAAGAGAGGCAGAAAGGAGGATCCAGGAAACTATAGACCTGTCAGTCTGACCTCGGTGCCAGGGAAGGTCATGGAGCAGGTCATCTCGAGTGCCATTAAAAGTCATATAATGGACAACCAGGGGATCAGGCCTAGTCAGCATGGGTTTATGAAAGGCAAGTCCTGCCTGACAAACCTGATCTCCTTCTATGACAAAAAGACCTGACTATTGGATGAGGGAAAAGCTGTGGATATTGTCTACCTGGATTTTTGAAAAGCATTCGACACAGTTCCCCATAGAATTCTCACAGAAAAACTGGCTGCCCATGGCCTGGATGAGCGTACGGTCTGCTGGATCAAGCACTGGCTGGATGGATGGTCCCAGAGAGTGGCAGTCAATGGGTTCAATCCAGCTGGTGACCAGTCACAAGTGGTGTTCCTCAGGGCTCGGTGTGGGGACTATTTCTGTTTAACATCTGTATTGATGATCTTGATAAGGACATAGAGTGTATCATCAGTAAATTCGCAGATGACACCAAGTTAAGTGGGAGTGTTGATCTGCATGAGGATAGGGAGGCTCTACAGAGAGACTTGGATAGATTGGATCGGTGGGCCAAAGTTAACGGGATGAGCTTCAGCAAGGCCAAGTGCCAGGTGCTGCACTTGGGCCACAACAACCCCCTACATGGCTACAGGCTTGGGGAGGTGTGGCTAGAGCTGTCTGGAAGAGAAGGGTCTGGGGGTTCTAATTCACAAGCAGCTGAACATGAGCCAGCAGTGTGCCCGGGTGGCCAAGAAAGGCAACGGCATCCTGGCTTGTATCAGCAATAGTGCGACCAGCAGAAGTAGGGAGGTGACAGTCCCCCTGTACTCTGCACTGGTGAGGC
The DNA here is from genome assembly GCF_047716275.1 of Strix uralensis. NCBI lineage: Eukaryota > Metazoa > Chordata > Aves > Strigiformes > Strigidae > Strix > Strix uralensis. The sequence continues at coordinate 46,735,729 of NC_134012.1, forward strand.
CACACCTGGAGTATTGTGTCCAGTTTTGGGCACCTCAATACGAGAGAGATATCGAGGTGCTGGAGCGAGTGCAGAGGAGGGCAATGAAGCTGGTGAAGGGCCTGGAGAACAAATCCTGTGAGGAGAGATTGAAGGAGCTGGGACTGTTTAGCTTGAGGAAGAGAAGGCTGAGGGGAGACCTCATCACTCTCTACAACTACCTGAAAGGACATTGTAGAGAGGTTGGTGCTGGTCTCTTCTCACAGGTAATTAGTGACAGAACAAGAGGGAACGGCTTTAAACTGCAACAGGGGAGGTTCAGACTGGACATTAGGAAAAAATTTTTCACAGACAGAGTGGTCAGACAGCGGAATAGGCTGCCCAGGGAGGTGGTGGAGTCACTATCCCTGGATGTGTTTAAGGGTCGTTTAGATGAGATGCTGGGGGATATGGTGTAGGGGAGAACTTTGTAGAGTAGGGCTGATGGTTGGACTCAATGATTCCAAGGGTCTTTTCCAACCTAAATGATTCTGTGATTCTATGAATATTGCTCTCTGTTTCCTTTAGGATTGTTAAGGGAAGACCAGTATCTAGATAGACCTGAGCATTACAACCCATCATCATGCACAAACTGAAAGACAAATGAGACCATTTTCTCCTCTCTTTTATGTAGACAAGAAGTAGTGGTTCAACTGGCTGTCTTCTCTGTACTGACAGTTATGACCAATGCAAAGAATTCAGTCATGTTCTTCAAACCAGCAACTGGAAGAAAAGCCAGAACCCTGTGGCTTTTACACAGAGCGGAAATTATGTCCTCGAACAAATACAACAGGACTATAAATCGTGTTCTGTGAGGTGCTGAATGCTGAAGTAATCCTACCCAAAAGTCTCAAGCCCCTCTGTGGTTGTTTCATCTTAAGTCTGACACCAAGTACACAATAGTTGTGAGTAACATGCAGTTGAGAGAGAAAAACTGTATTGGATACAGATGTATGGAATAAGCTTTCTGCCACGATGACTGAAATGTTCATGCAAAGAACTGATTCATCTTTTCTATGATTTAAATTTGGCTTAAGATTCATTTTCTGGTAGGACTGCTGTTTGAAAGGCAAAGTAGACAGGCAGATGGATTCTGGCCACCACAAATCCCAGCCACAGCCATTCCCCCTTGCTACAGCCCATGCTTCAGTGTGACACTTGGGTTTCTCTGTTTTATGAACTTGATGATGCAATTTGTCTGTCTTGTCTTTTTTTGACTGACCATTTCATTACATTCAGCATGTAGAAAGAAAGAAAAAAGAAGTTAAAAACATAATCCACACTTTCCACTGTATCAAAAATTAGGCCAGAAAGTAGATATATTTGAGAAGGAAAAGCAAAACAGTTCTGTGTAAAAACTTGCAAAAAATATAACACAAATGAATGCATGGCTATTCCTGGCTACTCGCTGTAGCAATGTGAGTAAGAATAGCAGTGTTTTGGGGAGGAATCATGGTATAGGTTTGGTCGGTACTACACTGGGTATGAAGACCTCTACAACACCTAGGACCTTCTGGGCTCCAGGCAAGGATTGTGCAAAAAGGATTTGTAATGCCAGAGTCAGCCTAGGCTAGGTGAACAGGGAGAAAAAGCACAGAGGAGCCGTGTTAGAGGAGTAAAGGGTGTTAAAAGCAGATGAGGGAGAAATCTTCACATAGGTAATGTAGTTTGGTAGTTGGCATAATGGTATCGGAGTTCCCATCACTGTGGGATGATCCAGGGGGACAGCATTAATAAAATTTTGTTGGGGAGGCAGATGTAACTGGAGGAGAGGAAATTTGTGCATGTATTTTACAGAATCCACACTGTATGTGATTTAATGTGAGCTTTTTCAGACAACCCAGAACACTGTCTGATTGTTCTTTTGTCTGTTTAACTCTGGTTACAGTGGAATTAGGAATATCAAATCATACCCAAGAAACTTGTTCAGTCATATAAATATAGTGACTACTGATACTCATTTTGTTTCTTTGCAGCTGGCATATATAGGCTACTTGATGCTGTTCAATTATATAGTGTTAGTGAAGATGGATCGTTGGCCATCTACACAGGAATGGATTGTCATCTCGTACATTTTCACTCTGGGAATAGAGAAGATGAGAGAGGTAAAATCACCTCAACAAAGAAAGACAGAGTAAAAAGAAAAATTAGCATTTTTTTTCATTTTAGTATCTGTTTTTATTATTTTTCTCAGGATAATTTTTGATGAAGAGGCTTGTCATAAAATCACTTTTTTTTGCAGAAAAGCAGATGGATTGTTAAAAACACAGCACTAAAACATCTATCTTCCTCCATTTTGAAATCAAGAATCTCTCTCTTTCTCCCACAGAATTTCTCTGTTCAGATTTCTGTGTCATGCACATGTAATAGCATTCACAAGTATGGGGCAGTCTTCTGACATATCTTAAAGCTCGGCTATATTCCTTGAAATGTGGCCCAGAAACTGAAGTTTGTTTCAGGGAGAGGAAGAGGAGATATACTATAACAGAACGGACATGGAGACATGGTGATAGCATGACAACTGAAAAGCCCATGTTTGAATCCCCACCCCACCCCAAATAGAGTTTTGTTCAAAATTTACAGCTGTTCTGTCTGTCCAAGTATCTCATGCAAAGGCTTTAAATAAAACCAGCCATAACTGGGGGAAAACTTAGATCCAAATTGAATATTACAGCATATTTCTAATAGGATTTCCCCCTTTTTATCTTGAAAATTTTTGCTAATTATGTCAAGCAATAGCATGCATCTCCCTAAAGATGCTAAAGCAGACACATAGAACAGAGACAGAGCATTTAAGGTGGCACTCAGTCTATAGGCTGAGTGAAGTTGTGCTGCCATCCCCTGCCCCTCATGGTCTCTCCCACCTGCAACTATTGCTGTGCCCTTTTCACTTGGCCAAATGCACCTTTATTCCACAATGACACCAGAGGCCTAATTCAGCCCTGACGTGTGTGGGTGCGAGTCCTGTTGACCTCAACTGAAGCAGCACATTTGTACCCCTGGGCTGAATTTATTACCATCTAAATTTGTATTTTCTGCAGCAAATGCTTTTGAGGACTAGACTAAAAATGGTCTTGCAACAGCTGCTTAGATGTCAAAAATTAATTTCAAACACTGTACAGTAAGCTCTACATTATTGATAAAAAGAACAGAGGAAAAGACACTACTTGTGTGGCCTATAATGAGTGTACTTCACTAACGAAAAGAAAAACAGTGGCAGTAGCCACACGAGGACTCTGCAACAATGATGAAGACAAAGCACCACTGGCTCAGTCGGTGGGAGGCTGCCAGCAGGAATTGTATGTGCCATTTTTGTCTAATCATTCACCCTAAATTGTCCTTTCCACAAAAGTTTATCAAGAACATTTGTCGTAATGGATTTCTAAGCAGATGCTGGTTCACAGAAGATGAGCCTAAAATTCATTCTGAAAATGAATTATAAGAAAATTATAAGAATGGCATTCATCTTTTTAAGGAACTGTATGAGTCTGCTCGAATGTTCTCAGCCTAAATATAGAAAACTAAAACAAACAGCTTGTTAACTCACTAAAAGCTAGGAATTATTCATAGAAATCACTTGAGGAATAGTTTCAACAGTAACTTGGGAAAACAGTCAGGTCTCACAAATGATCTTAGACATATAGAATGACAATAAATTCATAAGCTAAGATTAATTATTTTTCCGAATTGTATTCTCAGCTGTGGAACTTAATTTCCAAAACCAGGTCTAAGTAGTAGCTAGTATCTCTCTGGATTAAATTCCAAATCCAGATCTTTATGGTTATTACTTATTTCTTGACAGTTTGATACACATTTTAGAATCATTTTCTTTAAATCTACAGCTTCTTTAAATGTGAATTTTCTGATGAAATATCTCTCTATATTTCCTCCTCTATTCCAAGACTCTAAGTATGGTCAATAAATTTGAAAAACAGAAGGATATACATATATTTCTTCTGATTTCATGGGGATTTTAGAATGAGTGAGGTTTTCATCCTTTTTCTTTTAAGTATCTTGCACATAGATACAGGCTAAGAATGGTTGAAATGGAAGATTTCTCAAAAAACAATAGAGTACATAAGATATTTATATGATAGGAGTCTATCAATCAGCTTTGCTTTTGGCCTGTGTGACATATATCTGTTTACTATAGATTTCTTCAAGCTTAAATTAAGTCAGCTTACTTCCTTTCCTCTCCATGTCCTCTGTCCTTCAGATATTGATGTCAGAACCCGGGAAACTGTTACAGAAAGTAAAAGTTTGGCTCCAGGAATACTGGAACGTTACTGATCTCATAGCTATCCTCCTGTTCTCCGTTGGGATGGTGCTCCGTCTGCAAGATCTGCCACTCCGGAGCGATGGCCGAGTGATATACTGTGTTAACATCATTTACTGGTATATACGGTTATTAGACATCTTCGGAGTAAACAAATATCTGGGACCATATGTTATGATGATTGGGAAAATGGTAAGAGAAGTTGGTGTACTCCTTCTATGTTTTATCAGCACGTTCTGGACTCATTGACTGATTGTCTTTGGCCAATGACATCACTGCAGATTTATCTGTATTTTTTTTTTTACATACTAGCATTTTCATGTAAGCTAGAAATCAGTGCCTTGTTGATTCAAAATCTCAGCATAGACCCCCAGAATCAAGGATTAGACATTCCCAGTTCTGTTAGATAATGTATTGCTTGTCTTTCTCTGAGATCTCTCTTCAACACCAAAGCCATCCATCCTACACCTCTGTGCCTCATTTTCAGAAAACACAAAGGATGCTAATTCTCAACTAGTTGTAAAGGAGGGTGGATCGTTAAGGTAAAAAAAAAAAAAGTGTTTTGTACCTTAAGAATCTCAAAGAAATGTGTTGTCATAGGCGTGATATGTTCAAAACTACAATGGCTATGATTAAGACTAACCTTTCTATACTTTGCTCCATATCCCTATGTTCTTCCATCTTTCCTGTTCAGGTGTGTCCTTGTGAGATGAGAAGTCCATCTGCATAACTGCAGCCTCTGTTCCATGGCCACATCACATGTACACAACATGGCAGGAGTATGAATAGTTTATGTAATAGTAAATGCATACAGAAGGAACCAAGAGATATTTGCAGACAGATGTATAACTTCTGACTTTTTGGCTTTCTCTTTGTACTTTTCAGTAGAAATGTTGCATTAAAGCAGCATTTTGCTTGTATGGGTTAAAGAAAATGTCTGAGTTTACAGATACACATGCACATGTCCTTGATATTTGAGTAACTGCACATGTAGCTAATATACATGCTTATGTTTTATATGCAGTTATCCAGGCTTTGTTGTGTGAATCATGGCTTTTTCATGCATTCTGGGTTTTAAGATTTCTTTTTAAAAAAATAGAACAGAAAGCCTTCAAAGCTGACATTCAGTAAAAAAAAGTAAACTGAGCATTAACTTTCCTAAATACAAATGTTACTGCTGTCTGATTGCTATGTGGAGAATAATCAACAAGTCTCTTGTGTTTGCCTTACCATGGTCCTTAAGGAAAAGACCCAGCCACCCTTCTTCCCCACCATCATAGGAAAAGGGGACATATATGAATGCATGGACTACAATCCCTCCTTGATATTACATTAGTCACAACAAGTTCAGTGATTCTAAGCAGGTATAAAACTGAAATGCAAAATATATGTCCAGTCAGGCTCCCTATCTAACAGGTGACCAGAGAACCATTGTTTTATCCCTTTAATTTGCCAGCTTTCAAGTCCACACCCACAGTGCTGTGTTTGAAAAAGAAAGAACAGCTTAGGAAAAAAAACCCACAAAATATAGTTGTTGAATTGTTATGCCCTGCAAACAGGATTGTGAAGAGGGCTACTTTTCTTCAAGGAAGCCAATAGGATGTTGATGGGATGGGTTTTGGAGAGCTCCAGAGTACAGAGGTGTACTTACAGCACTGGCTGGAGGTTGCTGTAAAAGGACAGCAAGACAAGAGAAAGGACCAAAGACCAAAGGGAAAACACCGCATTATCATCTGTTTCTTTCCTGCCCCAACTGGACTATGTCCTTCCATCAGGGAATCTGGTGGTCTCTGGGGCTTACACAATAGTCAGTGTACAAAACTGCAAAACAACTACCCTCCTACTCTGTTGTATTCTTCAAAGGTGCTGTGCACAAACAGTTTCAGAGCTGTGGTTCTAACAGAGGCAGTCTGAAAACCAGTTCAATAATAAACAGATTGGCCATGAATAGTGAAGTTCTAGTAGTCAGTGTTATGGGTGGCTGATAGGAGCCTAGCTTCACCAATAGCATAAACATTGGTTTATTTTTCTCCTGAGGTCAACACAGAAAGGAAGTGTTTGAAATCAGCAAAATAATATAATTTCCATTCCTTTGTCATTCTCGCATGTGTACAACAAGGCAAACCTCACTCCACTTTCTGTGGAAAACAAATACAGGAAAATCACTAGCCTCTGTAGGCTCAGCACCCACTCAGAGCATGTTGAATTTAGCTACCAGAGTACTCTGAAGGTGTGTGCAAGTGTTGAAGGAGGGAAGTTTTTTATTTTGTGCCTTCCTGTTATTTGCTTTTCATACCTCATCCAACCTTCCATGCACTCAGCAACTCTGACACACCCACTTTGCCCATACATGCAATGCCCAACTAGTTTGTGTACAGAAATTTGCCTTTTGAATCTATTTTCTGGCCAATTTACTCCCCTGTGTAATGGCCAGCCTATTTATATCATGCATAGACTTCCCTGGGAGTTGCACCTGCTTGCTCCAGGCTGCAGTGGGCTCCCTTGTGTATTTTTGTTTAAATCACATGTCCATTTACCTCCTTGAGTTCTGTCTTTTTCATTTCATGGTCTTGCAAGTACCATTCAGTACTATGGAGAACATCAAGATGGTTATATGTATTTCTGCAGAGTAAGCCCATCACAGCTACTGAGTTCCTCAACAGACTATATTCATCTCCTGAGCTTTTATCCTGAGCTGTTGTGAGTAAGTTTTAGATTGAGGAGGAAAAAGATTAGTCTTTCCATCTTTCCAGTGTTAAGGAACTTTCTTTTCACCTGTCTCTGCATTGTATCCAACAAAATAGCTGTAATAGGTTTTACTTCTGGGCACTGTGAACAAATATGCAAGTGAAATTAAGCAAGGCCCAGGAATGGCCTTGAGTGTTTTAAAAGCAGTGGGCTAAAGCAAAGGTGAAGATAGGAGGAGGAAGCTGAATAGCCAAGTTTATTATTATCTACTAATTTCAGTAACAGAATATGTTTATTATAATGTGCTTTTCTGATCTCTGCACAGTGATAGATTTACTCCCCATTTATTTGGGAATGAAATTAAATCACTGTGGCATGTCAGTAGAGTAAGAGGTATATCAGTTCCTTGCTGTGTGGGAATGTCTACATTTTCTTAGCTTCACTGCAAATAAAAAAGGGGAAAAGGAGCCAGCTTATTTATAAAACTGCACCAACAGTTCCTCATTTTATCACTTTTAAATAGGTAACTAATGAGGTCTTCAGAATGATTGAAATAGCCATTACCTTGTTAAAATAAGAATTGTAATTTGACCCTACAGGCCAAAGGGCCTGCTACAATGCCCATTAGAGTCAGTGGAAACTTGCCCATCTATTTCACTGGATTTCAGACAAGCTACTGAGGTTTTAGAAAGATACCCAAGGAGGCAAGGAGGCAAAAGCTCATATACAGCTTTTAGAGAATAGCACTGAAAATTTTACTTCTTGCAACATAAGGTCAAACATGTATGATTTCTGATCAAAAACACTGGAAGCATTTAAGAAATTGTCTTAAATTTCTACCAAATACTCATTATGTTATTTGCTTGCATGACATTTTGAAATAGGTACATTATCATAACATCGTATCATGTTATGTATTTCAACCTGAAACAAAGTTTCATCAGAGAAGAAAGGAGGAACCAGATTTTGTCTCCAAATTCCTTCCCTAAAAGCAGTAAGAAATAAATGAAATTATGCAGCATTCCCATTTCAGGATGCTCTCTGAGGTACAGTGATATGGAATTCCTCTTCGATCAGATTTTCTTGAGATTAATGCTCTGAATAACATAGGAATGTTGGTGATTTACTTGCCTGTTTTTTAATTTAAGGCATTTATTTTCCTCTCCCATGTCCCCAGGTTTTTTTTCTTTCTTGTCTGCATTTGTTATGGACCTCAAGACTTTTGTTTTCCCCTGCTTTTTTTCACTTGTCCCCAGTGCCTTCTTTCCAGCTCCTTGAGTATCTCCTACCAGAGCCCCACCCCACAGGTGTCTCTCCTACAGCCTCTCTCTCAGTAACTAAGAGGAAATCCTTTTCTGTTTGCTCCCCTGTATCCCTCTCTTTTCTTTGTTGATACTTTCCCAGTGCTACTTTGACCTCAGGTCTCTCTCCTTGTGCTTTAAAACTGAAGAACCCCCGCAGCAGTGCCAGATCCATCTGCTGCAAATGAGTTCCCTCTTCCACCAGCTCTTGTCATGAGCAACCCTGCTTTCGAGCTGCAGCAGGTCCCCCATGGAGTCACCATTTGAGGTGCAGGTTGGTTGCATGCCTGCCTTGCAGGGAAGGCAAGAATGCAGATGATCCCAAAAATGCAGAGACTGAAGGGATTAAAACTCATAAGGTTTAGAGGAGTTTTGTGTCGAGTTTTGGCTGGAGACAAACGTTACATCCAAAGCTGTGAAAAACAGCTTGTGTAATAACAAGGCTTATAACTAAAGACCTATAAGTAAACTTATAACTAAAGGTTTTTAAGGGATCTTACAGAACTCCCATTTTCTTCACATTCATTTTGGGTTATAAAGCATGTCTGCTGTACCTGCTTGATGCCATTGCTCTGCTCTCTGGAGGGTCTTTTCTAGCACAGCTCCTGTTCTAATCTTCAGCCCCTATTCAGCACCTCCTAGGATTGCTGTCCCACTTTTTCCAGGAACGTTTTGAATGGGTAGGCACTGTTTGCAAGCACTAATTAAACTTGTGCATATGTTAATGAGGCCTTCCACAATGGAGAATAGGGTTGAGTGTCTGAGTTATCTACATTTTTTAAAATATGGCCTTTGTCAGACTCCCCCATCAGTATCACAGCTGATTGCTAGTCCAGCCAGTATCACAGCTTTCCTTTCTCACTGGTTACCACCATGGTGTCCCTTATGTTGCAGTAACAGGCTGTTCTGCCACCCGTTACTCCTTATGTTAGATGCAGCTTTCATCCTTTGCTCCAAGACAATGACTACCAGCTAATAAAATAATCCATGTCAGCCCTTTTGTTTTGGTGCACTTGCCACTAGGTGCCTATAAACAGTACACCATCTCGTGACCCCTGCCCAGACCAGGCTGCTGATTCCAGTGAACCTGTATTCCTGTTCAGGCAACAACTGGTGTGACCAGATGTTATCTTGTATTTTCAAGGCTATTCATAACGTTTAAATTGTTCTTAAGAGCAACACTGGCTAAAACCAAGGACACAATAATACTGCTTCACTTCTTTGAAAATGAAATTTGTTATGTGTAAAACTGAGAATGGCTTTTCAAAATTTGTTTTTGAAAAATCTGTTTCTAAGATTTACAGACTTTTTTTGCAGCATATAATAATAGGAATATGGACAAATAAGTTCCTCTAATTCTTGTCCCTTCTCTCTCTTTCTCTCTCTTTTCCTGTCATTACATTCAGATGATAGACATGATGTACTTTGTCATCATCATGTTGGTGGTTCTGATGAGTTTTGGTGTTGCAAGACAGGCTATTCTCTTCCCCAATGAGGAGCCCTCGTGGAAGCTGGCGAAAAACATTTTTTACATGCCTTATTGGATGATCTATGGGGAAGTGTTTGCAGACCAGATAGACCGTAAGCAAGTTTATGATTCTCATACTCCAAAGTCAGGTATCCAACTTTGATCAGACGATGTCCTATTAGATCATGTGTGTGTACTCAATAAATGGCTCAGGATAGAGGAACTCCTTCATCACAGAGAATGGTCACAAAAATGTTTTTTCAGCTAATATTGGGGTGTCAGTTTCAGAACATACTTCTGGCATCACTTCACAATTATTTAACCAGAAATCTGTAATGCTAAATTATCTTGCATGTGAAGAAAGTTTTAAATAGTTCCTTTTTACCAGTTGGGTGACAGGGATACCCTCCCAGGTATCCACCATGAGTTTGTTGGTATACCTGGAACATAAAAAGTCACTTATTTTTTTCTCATCCATTGGTTTGATTTTAGACCTAAATAATTTTTACCTATCTTCATACTGAGCATCAAGTCTAATAATACTGGGTTAGACCTTCAGTTCCTGCACTTCATGAAGATCTGATCCAATGTGTTTTCTCTGTTACCTACTCACTGCCACCACCTTTATGCTAAACCATGTGATGCAATTCTTTGGGGACAGTAGATCCGTTATTAGAATTTTGCTCTATTTATTTATTAGAAGGCGAGACTGTGCTTACGTCAGTGCAAACAGAACGAAAGCCAGTATTTCATATACTGTCTCCTCAGGTTTCATTTGGCTGGTGATCAGGAAAATCCGAGTTTTCTATTTAAATTAAACCTTCTGGTGCCACACGGTGCATTACACCAAAGGAGAGGTGTGGTCATGTGAAATGATGCAGTAGATGAGCAAACTAAGAATCACAAGCAATGTATCTCTAGCAAACACTAACATGTAACTGATGTTCATCATTCCTACTTAAATATGCATAAGCTTTGGCAGCATTTAGAAGTGAGTATCTTTTCCGGTGGCAGATGGCATCCATTAAAGCTCTGTTTAGGTTATTCCTTTTTTTGTTTAGGATATTCCTATGTAGCACCTTAGGAAAGGGCAGTGTTTTCATAATTTATCTTTTGCTTGTTCAGTATTCACAAAGGTTGAATGGAAAAATGGTCCTGATTTTTCCTGAACTGGTTAAGGTAATAAAGGTATCCGTATCGCCAATAATCCCCCCAACTTAATGGAGTTTTGAATGGAGAAATGTATACCTATCACATGGCAGATATTTCAGGTTCATGTTCATTTCTTCTTCCTGATTAGCACAGAATCTTTACTGTGGATACAGATGAAACCTCTTTTCATGTTTACTTCCCCTCTTTGTTTTCAGAGGCAGCATGGCATGCAAGGAGGTAAACAAATATCTAAAATCACAAAGTTCCTCACTGAATTTAGCTTTTTACCTGATTCCTTCATTTTTATCCTTTTTCCTTTTCTTTTCTTTTTAAAAATTCATTTCATTCCAAAGACATAATAGCTGGGGGGATAAAGCTTCATCTTTCTCCAAAAGCATAATAGAGGGATAAAGGTTTATAAAGTATGACTTCCTTCTACAAGCAGAATTTTGTCTGTCCCTCTACAAGTGGCCATTTATTGATTATTGTACTAAGTAACTACCATAGTGCAACAAACATGGCAATTGGCTGAATAAAATTTCTTGGTATTTTTTTTAACGAAGTGCTGATTATAGTTTAGAACCCCAAAACCTGAAAAACTAAAGTGTTCTTGAAATGAAGCATGGTTTTTAAGTATGAAAAGAGGGTGGCAGGCTCCATACCCTTGCATGAGGATTTAGGGATAGTCTTGTGTGTTATTCAGATGCCCAGTATTTAAACCTTGCAAAAAGATGCAGTGTAATTACTTCTTAGGCTTAGGAAAAGCAAAATTCCTAATGGTTTCAACTCCAACTATAAGCACAGACATGTTGTTGTTCTGTCTGTGTCAAGGAAACTAGGAGTTGCGGCAAAAGTGGTGATGCCAGAATGAAAAGCAGCACCTAGTTCCTCCTTCCTGAGAGACAGATGATGCAGGGAATTAGAATCTGCCACACTTTCAGCACAAAATATGTGCAATATGTCATGTCTGTCTGAGGCTCAGTTGTCTCAAAAATGTTACCTCTGAAATAGACTGGGAGTATGAGCAAATGGTTGGTGATGTTGTTATACAATCAAAATGACCTGATAGGCACCCAAAGGGTTTTACTAGTATACTTACATTTTTTCACTATTTGGAAATTTGTTGTCATATGTATTTTCCAAGTTGTTCTAAGCTAAATCAGCCACTATATTCATGTTAGAGTACTACAGTGTTTGTACTTTCTCAAATAAGATAGACATATTCTAAAATTATTATGCTACATCTAAACTGCGAGTGAACTTTATAGCTTGGAGCAGATTTTTTTATTACTATTATTTTAGCAAAGCAGAAGTGTTTCTTTGTGGTTTTCTTTATATTTTCATGTTTAATGTTGCTACATTATTTGCAAGTTTGGGATTCAGCAAAATTGCTGATCTTGGAAGTGCATATACATTTGAGCCACTCTCCTGGAGATTATCCTGGTGTCTGAGAAATGTACAAAAAAAGTATGCTACTCTAAAATTTCTAACTTACTTGGGGTTTTTTTTGATTTTCGGTTGATTTCTGAAGCATGACACTAAGGCTGACCAAATATGATGTCTGGATCCATCTCATCAGCTGGCAGCCTGTCCATCCAGTGGTCTACTCTGATTTTTATCTCAACATACTGCCCTGTTAAAACACTAGCTAAATGCCTTGCTCTAAAATAATGCATGTCATATACATTTACATTTTTTAGCCATAATTTCTGTTTTCATTTCATTTTTTAAATACATAAGTTAACTGGAGTGTGCATTAGTGTTGTGTTGACATGCAATCTTATCTTCAACTCAAAAGTGGGGACAGAATTATATCCTCTCTTCTGGGAGTATGAATACACTACTCAGTGGTGTTGTTTATTATCAGTAATGTACATAAATACTATATTCCTACAAATTCCTGACTGTCAACCAATTGTAAAAGGGGACAAAAAAAAAAAAAACAAAAAAACAGAGTAAATCTTTGAGAACTTTGAGTGTTCAAATTTTCAGGTAAATTCAACAAAAAGAGCAAAACCAGTCTCAAAGTAGTCCCTCTCAGACCGAGAGTTCATCACAGCTGCATTAGGGGGGGAGGAAGAGGACCCAGGTTGGGAAACTGGTGATGGTATATGCAACTGTCTCACTTTTAGGCTGCCTTTCCTAATCCATCTGAGCCTTGTGCTACCTGGTGGGATCCGTGGGGCAGCAGCCAGCCACTTAGGTGCTTTAGTGAATGCCTGTTGTAAGAAAATCCACAAACGCTGTAAAATCTCTCCCTTAGTTCACCTCAGTTACTTTGGCACTATTGCAGGCAATTTTAGCCAAAAAATTCACAAGACAGTTGTCACATGCAAAGAACTTTGCTTTCGTGTTACCAAGCTATCTGCCCCTCCAGAATACTATGGATACAGAAGTATATAAGAAATACTGAAGAGGAAAGGATTCTTCGGGGAATGAGTTTGCTTGATAAAAAATATAGATAGATGACATAAATGGCAACTTGAGAAGTGGCAGTCACCTGTAGAAAATCAGCAGCAAACCTCACATTTTCCTATATTCAGAAAGCAAAGCAACTGAGAGTGCTGTTAGTCAACACGGGTTTTTTGGTTTGGGCTTTTTTTCAGATTTGCCTGGTGTCTCACATGTCAGATTTGCATCTGGATTTTGTTTCCAGCTGACATTATTTCAAGTGCCATCTGGAATCTGAAGATCAGTCTGAGTCGTGTTTGTTCCCTGTGCCTCCTCCCTTATTTGAAAAACCTACATAGCTTAAAAGAAAAAGATGGGGCCTCCTCTTTCACTTGTATTGGAGGAATGCCAAGTAACCAGAATGCAGTTGTTTCAGAAGATGAGAGATGATTATACACAGGTTTTTACTATCCAATGAGCTTAAGAGGAAAGTAGAATTACTACAAAATATTTTTTTTTAATTCTTTAAATTTCTTAGTCTGTTAGATTTATTTTTTTTATTTTAGAGTTCTTGAAGGTTTCTTCATATAAATGCAAATTTTATATGATGTTAGAGGTTTCATGCCTTTCATGTCTCCATAGGAGCTTTCTATAAAGGCTATCATTTCATGGATCATTCTGGAATTAGAAAAAACAGAACAGCTTTTCACAAAACAGAATAAATCATACCTACGCTTTTCTTTTGCCCTTTTTTTTTCTTTATCTGTATTGAAGCTCTGCACCACAGGCAATACTTTTAGCATTGTTAGGCAAAGGCAGAGGATAAAATTTGTGCACAGAGTACACACGATTCTGAAAGTGTCTCTGGCTGAGTTGCATAGTGTTCCCCTTCCTAGCACTCCTCTGAGGTTATATTTTAGGTTCCATTTGGTTGGATAGTTTTAATGGGGGAGGGAGTGGAGGAGGGAGAAGGCACTAGAGAGAACAAGAAAAATTCCGGGATTTACTATAATTTATGATTAAAATACCAGTAGATCGAAGAGACACTTCAAAATAATTTTTGATGTGGCTGAGGGCAAGAAGCAACATGTAAGGTCACGATGCTGTAGTTAAAGCAACTTTTCTGAAGTAATGAGACACTGTTCAATTCCCTGGATGTTTCTGCTGAGAACAGAGCAATGGTGTGAGATTCAGAGTTCCCAGAGTTCAGTATTTTCTCTGTCAGTGAGGAAGTGAAAAGCCCTAGGCAGCTCACTTAGTCTTTTTTCAATATTTACCAGACTGGCAAGCTGGTAAGGTTGCTTAGACATTTGATTAAAAAATTATAAAATGCTTTCACATCCTTTGGGTTCAGTGCAGATAAAAATTGGAAGGTGCCTATATACTCATAAAGAGGGTGCATTTAAAATGTCCAGACTTGAATAAAAAAAAAAAGATGGGTTGCTTTGTTGGTTAATATGCACTCCTTGGTTTCCTTATTCTTTAGAACTGTGATCATATGAGCCGATTCTGCAGTTTCCTGTGATTTCAAACAGATCAACTTGTGTTGTAAAAGTGATATCCATTTTTACATGAGAAGTTTTCATCAAAAGCAAAAAGCTATTTGGTAACAAAGTAGTTCAGTTATGCACTTTCCTCTCTCCATTATTTCCCACAACTACTTTGGAAGGGTGAAGCTGGGGCAAGAGTCACGACACAGAAATTTGTACGTGTTGTCTCCCAAGCCCTCCACCCAATACACAGTAAAATTGAGCAGTGGCCATGTCCTGACGGTAATTACAGCAGGGCAACAAATTCTTCCTGAGCTCTGCCACCTCTTTAGGCCTGAAACACACAGAGGCATGGGTTACTGCTGTTTGCATTGCAACTATTTCCTCACTAGAAAGGAGGAAGGATTAGGTATGTAGCAGGAAAGGCCCATACAGGAAACTCTAAATGGGAGCCAGGAAGGAAAACTAAGCATAGGAGGAGATTGTGAAAAAGGAAACAAGAGATGCAAAAAATACGTACATCCACAGATGTCAGGATGCAATATCTGAAAGCTGAGTGAAGTTAATGTGTGTAATTAAAATTAAAACTCCAGCCTTTTATTATTTTTTAAAGCCTGAGTTCAGGATGTAATGACCAACCTTTATCCAATGGCCTGTAGGTATCAGACTGATCAGGTTTTTCAGTTACCTGAAATAGTCATACAGTTATACTAACAGAATTTGCTTCAGCAAAACATTTCACTAGAATTACGTAGAATCTGTATTTTTTGTTAAAGCAAGGCTGTAATGTAAAAAGATGAGTATGTTTTCATACATGTTAAAATTGTGCCTCAGAAAAGCTTGTTATCACAATATGCTACTGTACGTAATATAAAAATTACTGCATTTCTCCAAACATAATTTAAATGGTCAAACTGTGTTACACATGAAAGGCAGGTGCAGATCCCTGAGGGATGAGGCACAGCACTCAGTGAGTGAAAACTCTGGCTTTATGGAAAGCATGGCATTACCACCATGGGAACCCCAGGACACCACCACTGATCAAACTGGGATCCAGTGCAGTGGAGCCCCGCTCAGGAGTGAAGCTCAAGCGAAAACACCACAGGGATGGATAATAAAACTTGCACTGCTTAACGTATCATACATACACACTGTCCTGTTTTGCTCATTAGCGAACTCGCTGATGTAACGCAGGTGCTGTTGCCTGAATTCTGAGATCTGCACCTGGCTGTCATGTTGACATCCATGCACAGTTATGTGCAGATGGGAGGGAAACGAACTATCCCAGCTTACCCTAACAAGGAGATCAGACGTGCTTGGCACTCTACATACTCGGATGGGGGAGGCGAGCTGTCCTAGGTCACCGTAACAGTTTTCTCGCGCCCTAAAAACAGAATTCTAATTTCTTAAATGTAAACAAGTATCTTCACTATCTAAAAAGAATATCATTGCTACTTTTAGCCTGCTGCCAGAGTCTTCTGTCTTTTTTCACAGAGAGAGAAATTTCTGGTTCTGGTTTCCTGGAAGTAATTATTTTAAACAGTTTATTTAATAATGGAAAAAAATTCCTTTAAAGTTAATGTTATAGTTTAGAGATGGAAGATGTTCAGTGATGTGCAGTGAACACAGACTTCCACATTTTGGACACACATCATACATTTTCTCATGCAGCTGAAGATGTGAAGATTAAGTGGTGGCTTAGTTCTCCATGAAGTAAGGCATGAGATTAGTATTCCCTTGTTATTTAAAAACTGTTCCCGCAACAGAAGGTGCAAAAGAGAAAAACATTTGAAAATCTTCAGGAAAAGCTGAACATCTATGCATGTGTAGAATAGGCTGTGGGAACTTGTCTTTGTAGGAAGTCTAATTTGACCATTACTGCATGGCATAAACTGGCAGGGATGCATTAATGGTATTTTAAATACTCTGTTGTAAGCAAATAAAGCTGGAGAAATAATTTTGTCTTGGTAGTTGTCAAAGCTTATTTTCTTTTTTGATTAAATTATCTTTTTTTAATAGAAAAAATGGGATAATCGAATTGTAAACAGACTTTAAGCTGAGTTTTTGGTCTCATTGGTCTAAGGTTTAAAATATGCTTTTCACAATATCTCTCATTGCTACAAAAGGCATTATTTCCTCTGTTCTTCAGCACACAAAAGGAAAACAGGTTTCATCAACTGATAGAGTGATGGTTCCATTACTGGTGAAATCATGATGGGTTTCAGTACTGTGTTGTGTTGGACTTTGTAGCTCTAAATCAACATGTGAGCAAGTTAGTGTTTCAACACAAACAGAAATCTCACACTGAGTGCTGAATGTCCCAGTTTCTGCTGGGTGAAGGCTGAGTGCACATAGCCTCACACTCATAGCAGCTCACAGATGGCATTTTGAATGTCTAAATGAAACCGCTGCTTGGAGCAGTGTGGGAAGCATGAAATCAGCACTAACTTAAAACAATCTGCAAGCTGATGTTTTCTGAGAAATAAAGAATGCATACTCTCAGCCTGTTCCAGTAATAAAATGTAATTTTGTAAGTAGGAAGGACTAGTGACACCATGGGTCCAGACACAACAGAGCTGCTTGTAGAAGTAGTATTGCTTGTATCTGGCTTTGCTATTTCTTTCTTCATGAGTTAAATATTTTGAGAGAGTTCTTGTTTGAAGCTGAAGTATCATGTATTCTTCTGTCCTATATGACTATAATATTTCTATATGTAATAGCCTAACACCTGTATGTAGTGCCCAAAACCCAAGTACCCAAATTACACGTAATATCGTATGATTGCCAGTACAGACACCCACAGTTGAATCCCATGCTCAGTGAACTAAGTTCAGAGGACCTTTTTGATAGGAAGTAATAGTTGGTATTGGAAATCATGGATTTATTGACATACGGCATTGGCAAACTTTGCTGTCCATGAAGTCAGTGGGAAACACTCATTGGTACCACCAGGAACTGAGCCAGTGCTGAGCACTTTGAAAATTACTCTCTTAAACTTCTTTTTGATGCGGACAAGGGGAAGCTAGCTATAGTGCTGCACAAAATTTTCTAAGATGGCTTGTATATGTAAGCTGCTTCTTCAATTATTTTCTTGAAAATCTGATTACAGAGGTACTTAGGGCAACTAGAACTGAGGCTAGAAAGACATAAACTGAACCCACACTTGCAAATGCAGACCACCCACAACAGCACATGAAGGCATGTAAAAAAAATAAGCAAGGAAAACTATTTCACGTTTTCTCTCCCCTTGCTTCAGTTCTACAACATTAATACTGAGAACGTTTTGACTCCAAAGCATCTGGGGAAGAAACAGGTGGCAACTGTGCTGCCTACATGTCCCTTTACCTGATACAGTAAAGACTTGATCATCTCCCCAGCTGTTCCTAAGCATGCAGTCAAAAGTCCTTAATAGCAGGGGTCATTATGACTATGTCCCAGAGAGGGTCGGGGCAGTGCAGTGGACAGCAAGAAATGTCTACTCTTTAATTTACTTTTGGGTACTTTTTTTTCCTTATGCTATTTATCACATCCCTCTCCATCAATCAAAAAAGACAAGCTTTCACCATTAAAAAAATAATACATAAGCATTTTTCTGGGATTAAACTTTTTGATAATTTTATTTGCACAGCCGCTAATTACTACCAGAGTACCATGATATTTTAGCTGTATGCAACCAGGCAGCTTACTTACACCAAGCATGTCTCCTGCAATTTATGAGGGGAATATCTTGAATTTCATGGCAAATAACACACAGTAACAAGAACTGCAGTTTGTAAAATCTGTGATAGCAAGTGCAGACTTCTTGGGGGGAACATCAGTGCCACTGTTACTTGGAAGATATTGCTTTGGCAGGCAGACCTTTGTAAATATTTAAATATTTCTGAAAAAATAAGATTCATTCCCATTTTTTTTCTTTCTTTTGCATTTTTGTTCCAGCTCCTTGTGGTCAAAATGAAACCAGAGAAGATGGCAAAATAATCCAGCTACCTCCCTGCAAGACAGGAGCATGGATCGTTCCTGCCATCATGGCCTGTTACCTCTTGGTTGCAAACATCCTTTTAGTGAACCTCCTCATTGCTGTTTTCAAGTAAGTGACACATTGCAATGTGTATGGACTTAGGGGGGAATAATCACAGGCTAAGAAGGCTGCTAAACTGAAGATTTTGTCTGAGACCCATTTTCAGAAGATGCAAGGGTGAAAGGGAAAGAGGCAGTAGCTTGTCTCCAGGGAATGAGGGAAATGCCAATTTCTTCACATTGTCTCATTTCCAAGGACAGACACCTGATGGAAATCAGGTCAGAGGAGCCAAGAAATTTAAAGTTCACTTATGGCATCATTCACTCCTGATATGGAAAACAAAAATAAAAATACTTTCCTGTCTCCTTGGGTTGTGGTAAGACTCAGTTCCACAGAGCAGACGTACACAGGAGTAAGATACTTTGAAATAGCTGATTGCCAGTGTGCTTTGCTGAAGCACAAACTTACTAATTTCTTTTGTTCTTCTTTTTGCAACAATTACTGAAATGTGTCTAGTTAAGGTGCTGTCATACCATCTTCAGCAAAGTACCCAAAACCATTTCAGTCTGATGTTATTATCCTCTTCTTGCCTTCTAGCAATACATTTTTTGAAGTCAAATCCATATCCAACCAAGTATGGAAGTTTCAAAGATATCAGCTAATCATGACATTTCACGAAAGACCTGTTCTCCCACCACCTCTGATCATTTTCAGCCATATGACTATGATATTCCAACACCTCTGCTGCAGATGGCGGAAGCATGAAAGCGACCCAGATGAGAGAGACTATGGATTAAGTAAGCCTTAGAGAATTTACAGAATGGGACTTTTCAATACCTTTCATAATATCTAGTGTTTGACATGAATGAAGGCCAAGTCCAGTACTGTTATAACCTTTCCAGCAGAGAATACCTTTAACTGCAAAAATCTTACCTGCATCAGTTAGTCTTACCTGTATTGCCCAACCCTTAGTTCTCCTCCCAGCATTAATGAGGCTATGTTTTTCTGGGATTTTTAAGGGTTGTTCCCCACTTTGTTCCTTCAAAGCAAAGGGGTTTGTTTTGCTGTTGCTAGAGGTCTGTTATTGCTAGAATTCTCACAGTACATCGCACTTTCAGATCTCAGTTTTATTTCTGAAAATAGAGAGAGAGCATTCCTACTTTTGGAGAAAACAGGACATAGTTCCCCCCAATACACTTTTTACCTAGATAGGCTGAGAGATGGTTGAGAAGGAATTATTTTGTAAACACATGTTCTCTCCTTGACACTGACTCAAACTGGAGGAGTAATTTCTTCAGGCACTTTAATATGAAGTCCCATAGCATGATGGAAAGCCTGTCAGATTATTTTGATAACAGTTTCTCTCCTCTTCTCTATCTGGTTCTTCAAAGTAGAAGATCTCCACCTCCCCTTGTGTATATGCCAGAGACAGAGAGCTAAGGGATGTGCATCTCTTCCCAACATTAGCCCATGCCACAGCCCACTTCTCTCTGAGGAGGGAGCTGGAGCCATGTGGTGGCCCTGGAGATGCAAGTGTGACCAGACTGCTCTTCTCCCACTCACATCACACTGTCTGCCACAGTCCTTGCTGCTGCTTGTGGATATCAGCTCTTTCCATATCAAATAGACACTCTGTACTCTCAGACTCCTTTCCTAGCAGTCTGCTAATTTGATTATATTTGTATTAGGTTACAGGTGGGCTTTGGCTCCCACCGTGTCTCTAAGACCTGACCAGCAGCTGTGTTTAGATCTCATGCAATCAAAACACATTCATGTTTGCTCAGCATTTGCCTGCTTAAGTGTTTCTGTCTCCAGAATCATATGTAATTGAAGCCACTAATTAGGTAATTAGCTGCACCTATCTGCTTTCATACCAAAATGCCAGATAAATTTGAAGCCTGCTTTTGAAAGTTTAGTCCATGAATTCCACCATAAGAAGAATATAGTTCATTTCACATGTTAATCTTTGCCAAATTCAATTTTTCCATTGTTTTCACAGAACTTTTCATAACTGAGGATGAATTGAAAAAAGTCCATGATTTTGAAGAGCAGTGCATAGAAGAATATTTTAGAGAAAAGGATGACAGATTCAATTCCTCCAATGATGAAAGAATCCGTGTCACTTCAGAAAGGTACACTTTTTTTGTTTGTTCTCTCACAAGTTGATTGGAAATGTGCTTCTGTTGCCATTCTCATTCTTCCTTTAATTTTCCTGAAAAGGGAAACATTTGAGGTATTTTTTAGTAGGTGGTGAATTTCTTTTCTCCATTTTTCTTTTTTGCTAAAGCAAATGTTCCTCAGAATTCTATAAACATGAATCTTTTAACTAGTTATATTAGAACACAACTGACATAGAGAGAAACACAAATTATTCTTGCATTTCAGTTCTTAAAGCAGAACTTTAGGGCACAAGTGGACAGAACATAATGGGAGAGTAAATGAGAGTTCCTCAGTGAAAACTACAGCTTTAGTACTGACCTGCTAGCCATTCAGATAAAGAGCGAGCCTTGTTTCAGGATGGCCTTCCTAGGTAAGCTAGTTTCATTGAGAGCAACAGGGATCTTGCCATTCATTTAAAAGGAACTAGACATTTCACTTACAGCAGTGAAAGGCACAGAGGACAAAGGTAATACGTTAATTTAGTGGAAGTTGCCAGTCTTCAAATTAATCAGTCCTAAAAATTCATAAATCTGTTAATCTGCTGTGGTGCTTATATGCTTTCATCACACAGCAGAGGAGCAAGCATTAAATTTTGAGGACAGTGTTGTGTGATTCATAGCATTGTTACTGATAAATATTTTAGGGCAATATCCTATCAGATATTCAAAAAACTTATGAATCACTGAATACTCCATTCCCTGAATACTCCACTTTAACTTGAATAACAGGTCAGGTGAGCTGTCATTTTAATCAATTGCACAGATATACTATGCTTTTCCTTACACATAGTCACTGTCCCTGTACACATAATGCACTGCCCCTGATGCAGCTATGCCTAAAATATGTTTTCTATAGGCAAGGAAACATGCTTTTAATTTGGTTTCAAAATAAACCTATCCCAGAACAGGATTAGCAGATATAATATCCTTTAGTTATCTGCATTACTGAAAACAGCACTCCTAAAACACATATTTTAGAAAAGGGTATTAGAGGGGAAGTATGGTAAGTCATGGTATGGCTTCCTCATAAAGAATGGCCAAGTAATCCAACTCTACTTGGTCTGGAAGAGACAAATGAGGAATGAAATTATAAAGGTCTATGTAATTATGAGTGCAAGGAGAGGGTGAGTAGAAATCAATTGTTTGCCGTCTCTCCCAGAACAAGATATAGGGGAGCAACAGATTAATCTAACAGGAGCCCAGGTTCAAAACAAACAAAAATAGGTGACTTTTTCATGCAGTAAGTAGTGGAAGAGAGCTGATAAGGTCTAAAAGAAGCTGATTATGACAGCTACGTGGGTTCAAATGGAGACTAGACAAGCTTATGAAAGAGAAATTCATGAAGGACTGCTAAATACATAGAGCAATATTGAGCCCATGATGTGCCTGAGCCTGGAGAATATAAGCGGGGAAGAATGACATATGCTTCAAAGTAAGACAGTGGGCTAAACTGATCATGGTCCAGCTGAGTACCATTTTTTCTTGTGTTCTGATAGTCCAGTGGTCAGAGAACTAACATGAAAATCATAGATGCAGGTTCAAATCTCTGTTCAGGCATAGCTTTCCTTTTGGTGGTGAAGGAAGTAGAAGGTATGTTTGAAGCCTCTGTAAATAAGAATTAGTCCGGCTGGGACCTCCTCCACATAGGCAAGTGCTCTAAACCCTTGAAAATGAACACATAACAGTCTGCCTTTGCACTCTGTGCTGGCCCTGTTTTATAGGAAAGAACCCCTTATCTCTATTTTAAATAAACAGATTAAAACACCTTGTTCCAGATGAGAGTTCATGATTATGAATCCTAAATGAAGACAAGCACCTGAGCCCCACAGAGAAATAGTACTTTAAAAATCCATTTATGTTAGCCAATAGTGTAGTGTGGAAACCAGCATGACCCAGCTTTGTAAGACAGACCCAGGTAGTGATCCCATGGGATACAGAGGCCACTTTGGGACCCAAGCACACTACTAGGACTTGCAGCAATGAAATCCTAGGTGAATGCAGTTCTCATCTCCATAATAACTCTTCTCTCCTTGCCAAAACAACTGCAGGGCTCTACCACACAAGGCAAGCACAAATACTTCAAAGTCTGAGGAATACTTTAAAGATATTTGAGGAATCAGGCCTGTTTAAGTGTTTTAAATAACACACATTTTAAAAACTGGATACCCAGGTCTGTCATTTTGCCTGTAATTATGGCCAGGGAAGTATCCCTTGAAATGTTCTTAATCTAAAACACCAAACTTCTTTTTTCTAACCTGTGGAACATTCGAATATTTAAAATCCAGATTTGCACTTCATAGTTTGTACATAGAGATGTCTTTGTACAATTAACAAGGTGTAAAGCAAATTAAACGGAGAAGATACAAGAAGTCCTGGTTTCAGCTGGGATAGGTTTAATTTTCTTCCTAGTAGCTAGTACGGTGCTGTGTTTTGGATTTAGTGTGAGAATAATGTTCGTAACACACTGATGTTTTAGTTGTTGCTAAGTAGCATTTATACTAAGTTAAGGGTTTTTCATTTTCTCATGCTCTGCCAGCAAGCAGGTGCACAAGAAGCTGGGAGGGAGCATGGCCAGGACAACTGGGCCAAACTAGCCAAAAGGATGTCCAGTCATTAGCCTGTAGTAGTAGAGCAAGCACAATACCTACATTATAGCCATAAGATATCAGCTTAATCATCTGTTCAATTAACCCAGCTTTACATGGTGTAAAATTGAACCAGAAAGCCCTGCAAATGTGAATGAAGTTCCCCCTGAAGACCCTCTGTTTGCAGGAATCTGATGATGCTGTTAGGCTCAAGGAGAAGGAAGGGCAGTCTCCTAGACCTGGACCCTCTCCTCTACACGTCTGTGATATGCTCACCTTTTGCTTGAGCAGCTTCCGCTTGCAGCTGGATTTATCAGACTGCCCTAGGTCCTGCTTGGAGGAACAACTGCACACCATAGGTGCAAAGCCCAGTACACTTGGAAGAGGGAGTAGGGGGCCAGCACTGGAAGGGAAATGGGAGATGGGAACAGAGTCTTGCTTTGAGGCTCAGTCTAGGTGCGTCCCAGAGGCAGGTTAGGAGCTCAGGAAAACAAAACAAGAGATCTTGTTTCTTGCTGCGTTGATCTGGGTGTAAATGAATGATTTCAGCTGAGTGGTCAGTGGCTGTGCTGAGTCAGGACCCCAGTGTCTTGTCTGACTCACCTACAACAAGCTGCAGTCTCTACTCTCGCCTTGGAATAGTCCACCCTGGCATTCTGTGGGGCCTGTCTTGGTTCAGCAATTACCTTACTTCTCTTGTAACAAAGAACACCACAGAGGTGTCCAGATTTGATGTCACCACACAGAATCTCTCCTTTACCTGATCCTTTCACATTCAGAAATTGAAAGTGTGAAATGACACTTGATGTTTGTCCTTCCCTGTTCCCAGGTAATAAGTAACTTGGAGGAGTAGCTCACTAGCTAGGATCTCACACAGGCACATGAAAGTAGCAGCGGGTTAGTGATACGCATCAGAGGAAGTGATTGACTAAGCAGAAGAATACAAAGCAGTACAAAGCTATAAGGTGTTTCCATTAACTGCATTTATCAGGTTACGCAAATCTTGGTGAATCTCTTGGAGACCCGTGAGGAAAGCAAAGTTGAGCAAATTCACTTCACTGCAGCAGAAGAATCACAACTTTTCCTGGAGAGCCTTCCTTTCTAATCACTGTGAAACTTTCAGTGGCACATTTTGACCAGCACAGAGACGTGCATAGTATGATCAAAACAAGACTATTTTTCTTGATCTGGCATGAAGCCCAATCTCTTCGGTAGGCATTTTTTTCTATATGGACAGGTCTTGACTCTTTCAAACCCAATGCAAAACCTCTTGTTGATTCCAAAGAGAGCAGGGTCACATCCTAACAGTAATAAAAAGAAGATAAGCTGGTTAGAGTAGATATAGTATGACATCTTTGGTACTATATGGTGTCCATTACTACAACACCTTAATACTTTATAGTCTGAAACACAATTACACTAACAGCATCTGTGTGAATGAAGACATAGTCATTATCTTGATTTCAGAGGTGACAGGCTGAAGTGCACAGAAAATAGGTTTGGGTTGGTAGAGGGGCTGCTACTGAGCCTACCAGATACCACCACACATGCAGAGTGACAGTAGGAAAGGTCTGTGAATCTGGTGGCATCTGTCTGTCGTCACAAAGAGTTAAGTGGTCTTAGGCTCCAGATGGGAATGCAGCCAGGACAACCCAACAGTCCTTAGCCTGCAGAAACCACCACACCTGGGAAAATTGGCTGGCCACTTGCATCAGCAATGTTTTATCAAAAGATGTCAGGCAAAGTACCAATAGCTGTTACAGGCTTGGGAACTGCTGTCTATATTTTATTTAAATAAAACCATTCTACAGTCACCTATAACAAGCAGGGTGGATACCCTTGTAAGTGATTTTCAGTGTCTACAGTCTGCAGCAGTTGAAAAGGATTTTGAAGTACAAATGGTGTCTTAAAAATGGACATAGGTCCACAAAGGGACTTGTGAACCTAATTCTAGCGTTCAGTTAAGAGGTCTACTTCTGAAGAGAGTGCCTAACTCCCATTAAATCATTACTTCAATTAAATTACTGATGAACTGATGTGCAAAGGTTAAAAATAAAAATGAACAAAATGCATGCCAGTAGAAACCATCATCTCCCAAACCATAATTAAAAGGCTCTTTGCCAGGTTCCCAGTTCTGGCCTTTTGTTTTTTTCCTGGCCATTGAATATTGTCCTCAGGTAGTCCATGTTTGTTTCACTATTAGAAATTTTTGAGCTTCAGCAGAACACACTTGATGTACATTTTACATGTACCCTCCTCTTTTTCTGTTCTCATTCCCATCTGTTAGGATGGCTTGGCACCTTCTCACACATTAGATAAATCTTGCTGTAAGGAAAGCACAGGTGCAATAGAGGCATCATGCATGGATATTGTGAGATTTGCCGAAAGGTTTATACTATCTCCAATATCCATGGAAAAAAGATCCAAATAAAAACTTGGGCATTCTTATTTTGAAATAGTGTTTTAATTCTAAACTGTTCCTGAAGGAAATGCAGCTCTAAGCTGTCTATTCACAGAGTGCAAGATCATCCAACAGTATGGGAAAATAGAAAATTTCACTTATTAAAACATTTTAAGGACTGTATTTCTCCAGAACATATCCTCTTATGTCCACAGTGTTTGGCTGATGTGATTTTATTATGTTTCTAGTAGGATTACTCCCAGAGCATGGTGCTGTTCTGTGTGATGAATGATTGCAGAACTGAACATTAAATTAATATAAGAGAATATCACTAATTAAAAGAATAAATACTTGTTATTTGTTAAAATATGTGGCCATATACTATATATAACAAAAATTTACTGAATTCAGCTCATAGCTTTGGATTTGGAGGAGATCATCATCACTCAAACTTTCTTTTTGTGAATAAAATTATATAGCCCATCCAGTGTAAATACATGTCTGTACTTCTCAGTTATCTGTGCAAATCTCTGGTTACCCCTGGTTTCTGAACCCAGATTGCACTATCCTCATCTTGTTGAGTTTCTATATAAATTTCCCACTTCTATCAATGCAATCACATCTGTGATTACTTCCATAGCACCCAACAGACCATGTAACTCAAAAGTGTCTCTTCATCTCGGCCAGCAATACCGCCAGTCTTACACTCTGTGCCTCTGGCAGTAGCTAATAGATCATGTTTTAGGGAAGGCAGGACAAATATATGAACATGTACCAACAAGGTATGACTTTAGGTTCTTCTTGGGATGCAGTAGCAGTAGATAGCCCTCACATGAATGCAGAATGCAAAACATTTCACTATGGACAGTTCTACTTATATTCCAGATAGAAATACGTAACCAAGTGCAGTAATCCAACTGGCTATAATTGTATTAAAAATTATTTCACTTGTGTACCTCTCTTAAAGCAAGGAAAAAAAACCCAAACAAACAAAACCCACAAGACTATCCAGTTAGCTTCCCAGAATGTAATAAATTCATTCCAGTTCTTGGGTAACTGTGGGGTGAATGTTTTTTGTTGGT
The DNA here is from genome assembly GCF_047716275.1 of Strix uralensis. NCBI lineage: Eukaryota > Metazoa > Chordata > Aves > Strigiformes > Strigidae > Strix > Strix uralensis. The sequence goes on from NC_134012.1 coordinate 46,762,758, forward strand.
TATAATCTGAGCATTCTCAAGTAGAATCCAAGAGTTTCTCAAATTGTTCCATATGTCTGAGAGTACTAAAATTGTGATTTATATCTGTTCATCATCTTGGAGCAATTGTTACACAATATGAATGTGTGACAAGGCACTCAGTTATTAGCTGATAAATATTTCAAAAATATAATTGTTTTTATAAAAAGCAGTTCAGATTACTAGTAACATGAGGGAAAATTCAACTGATTCCCATATAAGCTGCTCTCACTATGGAATTATGTCCTGTGCTTGCAATGACATTGATCTGTTTTGTTGGAGAAGCTGGTAGAACTAGAAGTTAACTGGTGCCTAAATGATAATGAGTAGAATGAGGTTCTTTGAAACTACCAGTTCATTTCTTAGCAGTGATTACTTGATCAGTAATTTATTGAAGTCTGATGAAAGCAATACAATTACTGCTTCAAATTGATTTGCTCTGCTTGTGCTTTCAAAATTCACAATCTTCAAGAGAAAAAGCCCATATTTCACAGGAATGTGACTTGCTATAGGGAGTGGTGTCACACTCCTCCTTCTCCTCTCTTGTGCAGGCAGGTTGCTCTTGCTCATCACCAAGAGGTAGTCAGACTTCAGTGTTTCACCAGCTAAAGTTCTGTGCATTAATTAACAAGGTATTAATGCTGCCCGATACTCATTCATTGCTAAAATCTGGTTTCCTTCTGGGCAAGTAAGAGTGTTTATGGTGTTGCCAGTTTCCAGGTCACTTGTCCTGTTGGAAATTCAACTATCAGGAGTAGAAGATTATATTTATCTCATCAGAAATCCTGGATATGATTGACAGGGCGCCTATTAACATTTGAGTATGAATTGCACTAACAGGCAGAGAGTAAAAGATTTGTGAAGAGAAAAGTGTGAAAATTCTACCATGTGGTATTTGTTGCTTCTCTGTTCATTTTTCAGTGTCAACAGGAATGGGGAAAACCAGAATTGTAACCTTAAAAACCAGACAAATATAACTGTATAAATGTGTTGCTTTCAATATATCTTTGGCAGATAATGTAGGTCCTTGATCTACCCTAGGGACTACAGCCAGAGAAAATAATTATGAGAAGTTTCATATGTGCTAAAGGCAATACCATTATGTAAAATTAGAGGACTCCATATAAATCCTCCAGTAGAGAGATTTTAGAAGCTGGAAAATTGAAATAGTTGAAAGCCACCAGCATAAATTAGAGCACAATTCACCTTAAAGTAGAAAACATTTTAAAATTAGACAGATCAACAGTGTAGAACAGATATACTGAAGTTTAAATTAGGATCATACATTCAATTATTACCTATTAATACTTTAACTTTTTATTTATATATTATGATAGGTAGCTAATAAATAACTTTAAAATCCATCATTTCAATCTCTAAACTATTAATACAGTCTACCCAAAGCACAAACACGGTAATGGAGCCATCTTAGTGTGTGTACCTTATTGTAGGCTGTATTTGGTTTGATCAGTGTTCTCCTTCCTGCAGCTTTCACGCATAGTTTACTTGATATTACCTACATTCAATACAGTAGCTGATACCTTTTTTTTTTCTGTATATCTGAGCGGAAAAATAATCCAACAACAAAGAAACTATCTCCTTAGGTCTACATAGCACTATTTGGTGTAAACCTGGAGCGAACACCAGAAAAAAAAGGGCGTGTTACCCACCTTCTATGGCATATTGCCCACTTTCATTACTTCATTTAGTTCTGCAGTTAACTGCAGTGGTCCTGCCTGTGGCACAACTGGGGACAGCATCATGTGGCATCTGCTCTAAGAGTTATTCATTCATAACAACTTAATTAGAAGTTTTGGCAGCAGAGAGGCAGCAAATCATAGTAACATTTCCATAATAAACCCTGCCCCATTTGTTCCCAGTTTTTTTGGTGTCCTATTAGCTGAACATCACTGTTTTGCAGAAATTAACCTGTTTAATTCTTACCATTTTTAAGGGTAGAGAACATGGCCATGCGACTAGAAGAAGTAAATGAGCGAGAGCACTGCATGAAGGCCTCTCTGCAGACTGTTGACATCAGGCTTGCTCAGCTGGAAGATATGATGGGACGAATGGTGACTGCCTTAGAAAAACTGACCGGCATAGAGAGAGGTGAGACAACCAAGATACGATCCAGAACCTCATCCGACTGTACTGATGCAGCCTACATTGTGAGGCAGAGTAGCTTCAATAGTCAGGAAGGAAATACTTACAAGCTTCAAGAGAGCATAGATCCCACAGGAGAGGAGTCCATGTCCCCAACATCTCCTACAATCATATCCCGCATGCGAAGTCACTCTTTCTATGCAACAAATATGAAAGACAAGTGTGGGTTGGAAAAGTTTGAAAGCATTTTTAAGGAAAGATCTCCAAGCCTGCATCGGGCTATCAGTTCCCACTCGATAGCAAAAGAAGGAAAGGTTCCCTTAGCCCCTACCAGCACTTTATCAATTGCCCCAGACTCCAGAAGGCCTTCATCTTGTATAGACATTTATGTTTCTGCTATGGACGAGATGCATTCTGACACAGAGCCTCTCGACAGCTCCATAAATATGCTTGGTACTGGAGATGCAGCTCTGCAGGCTCACATAGCCTCTTCCATTTTAGCTAACAGTGCATACATTAGCAGTACACCTGGTGAAAAAATTTCTGGCAGGAGTCTTGATTACGAGGAAACCTCTGGAGTAGAAACAAGAGCATTTTCTTCAGACTATTCACAAATCACAGATTGCCAAATCCCCTGGGATTCAGACCCTCCCTTGTATCACACCTTAGAGCGATCTAAAAGCAGTCGTTATCTGGCTACAACTCCATTTATTCTGGAGGAAACGCCAATTGTGAAATCTCACAGTTTTATGTTCTCTCCATCTCGAAGCTATTTCAGCAGCCTTGGTGTCCCAGTCAAAACAGCAGAGTACACAAGTATTACGGACTGCATAGACACGAGGTGTGTGAGTGCTCCCCAGGCCATCGCAGAGAGGGCCAGTTTCCCTGGAAGTCTTGGGGGAAAAGTGGAGGACTTGGGATGCTGCCACCCAGAGAGGGAAGCTGAACTAAGCCACCCAAGCTCTGATCATGAGGATATTGAGGCCAAAGAGAAGAAGGGGATCCCCTTATCTCCTCAAGATGTCAATGCTACAAGAACTCTGGCCAACAGCATCCCACTTCCAAAAATAGAGCGGGCCAACAGCTACTCTGCAGAGGAGTCAAACATGTTGTATGCACAGCACACACGAAAGAGCTACTCTATCAGCGACAAACTTGACAGACAGCGAAATGCAACAGGCCTGCGAAACCCCTTCCAGAGGAGTAAGTCCTCGAGGCCAGAGAGCAGAGGGGACAACCTGTCCATGAGGAGACTGTCAAGAACGGGAGCCTTCCGCAGCTTTGAAAGCAAGCACAGCTAGGCCTAGACAAAGCTCACCGGCAGTCTAAGGGTCATCTGCTCTCCAGTCCATTTTTCTTAGCAGAATTTAAAAAACCTCACATCACCCTGTGTCAACTCCAGTTGGCATTAGCCACCGGTCAAGGGGGAGCACATTGTCAGTCTCAGCATCGCCCACTGAGTTACTGCATCTTGACCCAGTTGACATTTGCACTTAAGGAAAAAGGGAGGGATGAAAGCTTTACAAAGACTTCAGTAAACAACAGGAGTAACAAGTCCCCTTTATAAAGTCACAGGAAATAAATGAGTAGGTTCAGAAATCTGCCTTTTATTAGAAGGCATCCTAAGATCTTTGATCATTATTCAAGTTTTTAGGATGAAGGAATTAATTGGCAGAAAGAGATGTACAAATTAGATGTTCTAAACTTCAATCACTACTTCTTTTTCATCTGTTTCACCGTTGTGATGACTGATGAAAAGCATTTGTTATTTCTGTATGAACTGGCAGCAAACAAACCTAAAGTCTCCCAAATCCCTTGCATCCCACACTTGTGGAAATGAAGAAAGATGAACAAGATAACAACCACAACGTTCACTTGTCTCTTTTTGTAGCAACTCCTAGTGCCACACAAAATTTATATTTTCAAGAGCATAAGGGAAATGAAATGCATTTTGTACTGCAACTTAAATGGAGAAAGAATTTATGTTAAAATATCAGGTGATTTCCTGTATAAAACAGGCATTCTAGATTCTAGCACAGCTGAGCAAGCTCAGGATGAATGTAATTAAGCGGAATAGTATATATTTATTTTTTTACCACATTTGTCATCAATATGTTGTCTCACTAAATCAAAGGATGTGATGGAACAATAAGAACAGGGTGATCAGAGTAGAGCACGGTAATATTGTCGGCTTCTCCTGCTCCGTTTAATTACATGTACAAACTGGGGAGATTTACCCACCGGGCTGCTACCAGCCTCTTCTTGCTGTTCCATTTGAGCTGCCGATTTTTCACATCATTCCCTCACCTAAAAATACACACCTTTTTTTTTTTTCATGAGGACATGGCCGTATTTGAACATTTAAAAATATACAAAATTTATCAAGCAGTCTGAATCCAGATTAATGCAATTAGACTGAAGTTACTTAAGCGAAAATGTTATTGGCAGAGGACTGGAAAACACTGAGAAGAATATATGCTTTTAAGGTAAGTTATAGAGCCAAAGTGAAACTGCAGATGTCTGTAAACAGCAAAAGCCATCAGTTGCAACTAGGCTACCACTGTTCAGCAGCATATCACACAACGTGCATTTTAGTAGGAGAAAGTACATCTGAATGGTAGTGCAGTTACGGGTTTTGGTTGAAGACAGTCGTAACTCCACTGACCCCGTCCACGTTCTAAGGGTCAGCAATGTCAACCAGTTTCAAACTTCTCATGAGAAGATATCACAGTGGTCACAGGTGTAAGGGTATGCAGAAGACAGGAAAAGGGTGGAGAAGCATAAACTGCAACTGGATCAAAATTTCACATATTTTACGAAGGCACAGATTTTAAGCTTTTAAAGAGTTGAAGCTAGTGCTGTCAAAAATTAAAACAACTCTACAATGACCAACATCTGTGTAGAACCAGCTCCTTTTTGTTATCAAAAACGAACACTTGCAAGTGGGGTACAGTCTTCCCATTATTTAAATGGGAGTTACCTCACAAATCTCTAAGGCAGCTTTGAAAATGCAGGCTGACATTTTCTTACTGGAATGTCACCCTGGAAGACTCTGAGCACCATATGAGAGCTAAATCTGAAAGGCAACAAATCCAGACATAAAAATAATCATCAGCCTCAAGAAAAGAGGCAAAGAAGGTGAAAACATTGAGGTACTGAGTCACTGCGTTGGAAAGTTCAGGAAATAAAGAAATGCAGCATGGGGACTTCAAGTACAGTGTGTTTCATACTTCCTGCACCAACGTGTTCCTTGCTTTCTTCTATTTGATCAGGCTTTCAATGAGCTAAACTCCACCAAGACACCATGTTTATGCAATTGCCTTGCAGTCCATGTGCAGTGTTATGGTCACATGGCAACACCAAGAAAGGTCAGAAACCTTTCTGTGCATTATGAAGCATGCTTGGGACAGGCTGATTGTTGAACAATAGCAAAATGTCCAGGGGAAAAGGAACTTGTGTTTAACAATCTGCTTCAAATGTGCCAACTTTTGTTAGCAGCCTTCTCCTAAGGCTTCTCCAAATCTATCTATCCTTGGTGAGTAGAGGGGGATATTCTCACTTTGTTTTCTTTGTTACTTATACGAATGTCTGCTAAAACTGTTCATGGACTCTTCCACCATCACCATATTACTGGCCTACTCTAGAGGAACTTCAGATTCATTAGAAATTCCTCAAGAGCGCTTAGTGAATTAGTTCAAGGCATAGGGCTCTCCTCTGGGGTAGATATCATTGCTTAGTTTGTCAGGGTAAAGGAATTTGCCAAACCCAGAAGCTGTATAAATGTTTAGGATACAGCACTTTATTGATCTGGAGCACATATTCCAGGTAAAATGAAACAGGACACTTTATTTACCTCTTAAAATTTGCCATTATATATAAAATGTAAATTCAGATGTTAAAAGTGTGATTGCAAGATGTCAGAACACTACTTTTCCTGAATGTTTCCCATTTATTCTACAATGTGGTGTCTATAGAATATATTATGATAGATGTTAGATTATTTTATCTTCACCTGTTTTTTTACACACTGCATCAAACTGCTCTTTTTTGAATTTGATGGTAAAATACCCATGCAAAGGGACCAGATTTCCCACTCTCAATATTATGACCATTTAGTGAGAGTAGAAGTCTTGTCATCCATCATCATGTAGCTATAGCATGTGCCATATGACATATTCTGTATCAAATGATAGCTTATGAAATAGATATATATACACACATATATGCATATCTCCCATATATAAACCAGTATACTTGTGACATGTGGTAATATTAGTGAACGTTACAGGACAGTTTTAATATCACATTATAAGGTCTTGTCTGTAAATCTGTAACATTCAATAAAATAGCACATGTTGCATTGAGCATTAAGTTCCACTATCCAATTATTAGCTTACATATGGAATATGCATTTCTGGTCACAGTGTGTAAATTTGGTATGTTTCACACATTTCTCTGTATAGCTCCACTTAAATGTCTGTATGAGCTGACGTATAAACTTCTAATGAGCCACTGTGGGCTGTGACAGGTGAGTTGTGATAGTGTGAAAGATGAACTGGCATGTTATGCAAAAGATTATAACATAAATGAACTTTAATAATATTTTGAAACTCAACTGAATTTAGCTGTTTGTTTACATATGCTGGCCGACTGAGGAAGCGGTATACAGTATTTTATAAATATTTTCCTATAGTAATCCATTCTGTTGTTTCCAGTTTAAGTGATGCTATTCTACAGTTCGGGTATACACTTGTCCTAGGTATTGGATTATAGCACATTATTCTTTCACAATAACAGTGTGATATGACTGAAGTAGTTTCTCTTCCTTACAGTCCAGTCTTCTTTTGTGTCAATGAAAATGCATGCACTGTTCCATGAGTTTCTTTGGACTATTATGAGACTTAACATTTTGCTATTGCCTGCCTGTAAAGATGAATCCAGTTAGGAATGAATTCAAACTTTTGGATGTTTACATTATTTCCATTATGTTTTAGCAAAATAAGTGATTTTTTATTATTTTTAAATGACAATTGTATTTTATGAAATTGAAATATTCAACACAAAATGCGAACCTACAGCAGTGCTCAGACATTTGGCTCTCTCTTTTTTTGGAAGAGATAAGGTGCTACTTTATTGTTCTTAGCACAAGTGCCAGTTAACAAATGGCAGTGAGGGGATAATTTGAAAATACAATGAAAAACCAAAACATCCATTCATCCACATAAGGAAATCCCTCTGGGTTCCAGATATAGATTGCTTTTTTTTCATTTTCCATTTATAGATTTTTTGGTAAAAAAACTGATTTGTACCTTTTGTGGAATGGATAGCCTTTTGTCAGGGGATAAATATCTTAGTTAGGTATATTTTTTTGTATGAGAAGAAAATGATTTGTTTCTTAGAAACTGTCAGCGCATGGAAAATGCAACTACACAAATAACTGCTCAGAAAAAGTGCTGGTAGCAGCACACAGCCTTAGTCCAATGACTGCAGTTGGAGCAAACAAGTATCTGTCCTGAGAGCAGAAGTTATCAAAGGTATTAGCTTAGAGTGAGACAGTGAAAAAAATTTCTCTGTAAACTCATGGTGCAAATTTTCAAAACAAGCATAAATGTCTTGTTATGTTGCTCAGGTTATATGCTTAAGAAGATCTGATAATCACCAGAAGGGAAAATGTGAGCTGGTCATTCCTGGATTTCCCTAGGAATAGATAAGTAGTTGTGATGTCTCTCCCCTGCTTAAAAATAATAGTATATTTGCATTTTTGCACAAATATGCACAATTGTTTCAACAAAGGCCACATTTTCAGTTCTGTTTAAAGATGCCAGATATAGATCTTCAAAAGAAATGGGAAAGCTTCCTCACATGAATTTTCCCTCATCCACCTCAAATAACAGCACAGTCCAAACTGGGCAGAAGTGATGGGGGGGTGTCTGCTTACCTAATGAAAACCTTCACTCCTCCAGATGGTATTCACTGGCCTTGCCACACGTTGGTATAAAAGCAGTAGTGTTGAATGTGGAGGGACTGAGTTTCTGCACCCCAGTGAGAGTTATCCTGCTTTATAGCCAATTACAGGGTGAACACTACAGGTCACACAGGCTTCTCTTCTCTAAGACTGACTACGATTATGGTCTTACTGATGCTGGTGCAAATCTGCAGAAAATCCACTGATTTCAGTGGAGTCAGAGGATGGATTTATTCTGCATTTCTAACTCTATATTACTTTGAATCATGGCACAGATCCTAATCCTAATCCTAACCCTGAATCATCATTAAGTGGGAAGTCTAATGACTGAGCCATTGAGCCAGACTGGTTGTGAAACAGCTTCTGACCTTTTAATTTTTTCTGTATGCTTTCAGATCTCTCGTAGAGCCACACAGTACTTATTTCAAAAAGCTATTAGGAAAAAATGTTTCATTATGAAATTGCTGCTGTTTCTGCTGCAGGGTAACTCTTCTTTATTTTAGTATTTGGTAGGGAGGGGGAAGGGACAGAAGTGGGAATTGGCTGTGAAATATAATTTTATGCCTGCACAAGAGTAAATTGTATTAAAGTTATATCCTTATTCCACCACTGCAGTTGTTGTACATGAGGAGAGTCTATATGCTGCTACTGCTGTCTGGAACAGTGTTTGCAATATACTATACTAATAGCTGTTTAATCGTTTATTATTTGGGCTATCATTTGTAAGTGTATAACAATCATTTATAAAGGGAGATAAATGATTAAAATGTCATTTTAAACAAATTCCTACTAATATGAAGCTTTTCAAGTATGATTTGTCTAAATGTATATCATTAGGGAAAACGGTCCTTTCCAAAGGTCTACTGGATTCACAATGCACTTTTAGACTGTGTTTAGATACGTAATAAAAAGCAGAAGTTGGCAATTACTACAGTAGAACTTTCTGAAATTTCTGTAACAATTGTTTTGCAATAAAAAAAGAGATGTAGTTCAAAACATCTGTTCTTACCGGAGCATTTATTTATGGTCACTTGCTTTCAAATCAATAAAGCAATGATGCAGTGGCAGCTGCTTTTCTCTAAGATCTCTCACTACTCTAGTTCTAACTTTACAGCTTTAAAGAAAATCAAAGGGTTTGCACTATTACGCACAGGCATTTTGAATGTTGTAGGTTATTTCCATCTCCGAGATCAGGTGTCATTCAGGTGTCCCTTATCCTGGCCAATATCAGACCCCAGTTTGAACCAAGGCAGACATACATCTTGGTGTGTTTACTTAAGAGGTGGGAATAGTTTCTTTTATTTGAAGCTACCATTTCAGCAAAGGGGGAAACATAAGCATGGATTGCAGATCCTCTCTAAATTGTTTCCACATAGACTGGAAGAAGCATGCTCCTTTGTATGGCAGTCTCCCCACATGGGTGGCATTGCTGCCTCTTGTAGCTAAAGAAGGTTCATTAAAAACAAAAGGCACCAAGTAATCCAGTAGTACCTACAACTTCCTCTGAACTGGTATCTCACCTTCCTCAAGAAAGAAGTCATTGTCTCTTTCTTCATGCAGCTACAACCAGCTCCTGATACTTCCCCACAAAAATGTTGAAAAAAAGGGAGTGACACAAAATAAGCCAAGATCAGGATCTGCTGCCTCCATAAATCAGCCTTCACAGAGATTATAATGTCTTTTAGCTAAATGCCAAAGAAACACAGGAAACATCCAATTGAATAAGAAAGATAGCAGATACTCAAAACAGTTCTCCACAGATCAGTCACACTTCAGGAGAGGAATAGTTCAGAGAGATGTTCTTTATTTCAGATTTCTGAGAAGGAAATACTAAATTCCTTAATCAGATTTTATCTAACCCTTTCTCAGGAAAGGGTTATGCTTCTTTTGAGATAACACTATATTTCAGGTCTCCCTGGGATTTTTTCACAGTAACAAACTTCACCTCAATTCAGCCAAAGCAATATCACCAGCCTTGATTTTCATTCCCATGAGCTGCAATATTGTAGCCCTTAGGGCAGTGGTCTAGTCTCTTTTAATCTCTTTAATGCATAATAGCAAAGCACTCCATTTAACATTGACCATAGCAGTCAACCCTGATTCATTATCCTCATAACTGAATACAGCAAGAACTTACAGTTACAGCAATCCTCACTGTCTTTGCATATCAAGCTCAAATTTCACTTTGTTTGTTTCTGGAATAACAAAGAACTTGTAAAACCCCAGGATTTCATTATTTTGAAATTTTCAAATAACTGATTGCAGGCATAAATATTGTATATTTGGATTATACTTTTGGGAGGCAATAATGACAAGCATTATCTGAAAGGTTACTGCAGTTTGTTTATGGGAAATAACAATAGTAGCCCATGAATAGTTACAGACATCCCACTGCAGATGATACAGGCTACTGTTGTAGAGAACTATGAGTGGAAAAAGCACAGCTATGAGAGGACCTGCCTTTGTAGTCTGGATTTCAAAACAAGAAGTTCGACAGCTGCACAGACAGTTGGAGAGACTGATAACGCTCCTACCACCTTCTAAAACTTAAATATTTTGCTACACCTTTCCTCACTTAAACATGTAGCCAAATGTTAAAGTCACATGCACACCACTGAATCAGACTATGGAGATGATGGAATTATCCTCACAAAATATTCCAGTGTTTTTCATTCACAGTGTGCAAGATGAGAATTTTCTGAACAAGCTTGGAAAAATAATATATCAAGGCTCTAAGGACATTACTGAAAATGTTAACACATAATCTTTTATTTTCCTTTATTTGAAAAATGACAAAAGACTCAACTACCAATGTAGCATTTCACTATTCACTAATGAAAATCTCAAAACTAAAATTGCATCTTTAGCAAAAAATCAATCTTCTGGAAATACCAGTAAAAAATAGAAAATCCAATTGAAGAATTACTTTCTTCAAAAACTCCATAGAAATATTACTCACAAATCTGAATTCTAACCCATAGCTGCTGAACTACAGTAACTGCACTGTAATTCAGGGAGGATGGGAAGCAGGCAAAGGGTGTGCAAATGGGGAATGGGGAAAGTTGGTCCACTTAAAATATGAACAATGAACTCTAAAATTCACACCACTCTTACACTATATGGCTAGATCCCACTTTTTTCCAGAGTGGATGCTTGGGGAACTATACCATAGCTCTGCAATTAGTAACAGGACTAGTTTGTGATAAACCCATTTCTACCATGCTATCTATTTTGCTAATATTGTGGTATGTCCCTCAGAGAATCATAACTTTGACAAACAACTTACAGCAACAATGGTTAATCTGTGCTTGTTATGGAATAAGTAGTCCCCATTTCAGTAGAGTTTGAGTGGTTTTTTATGAATATCTAAAATGACATTCTGTCTCTTTGCTCCAATCTTATCTGAGAGATGGTGAATAGCTGCCCTGTTGCAAGAACGGGCCAAAGATTCAGAAAATGTGGCCTGGTCCCCAGTTCCTCAGAAGATTGCTTTGTCCCTGAAGTGTTTGGGCTTTCTAATCAGAGCAGATTGCCTTCATCTCCACTCCAGTTCAGCTGCATCAGAGAGGAGCAGCAGCCACCATGGGAAGTACAGAGCAACACAGGGACACTCCTTTCCCTTTCCTCTCTGTGCAGAGGCATAGCTAGGGCCTACATTACCACTGCAGTCCTTTAAACATTTATCTGAAACTTTTGTATACTTATTTGATTTCTCAATGTCTACAAAATAAACTAAGCCTACCTTAGTCCAAACAAAATCTCTTCTAAAATGTCTGGGTATTTCCAGGCAATAAGGCACTGTGGACATTTACGGGGAAACAAGTTCTCTTTAACAGTAGCTGATCCTACTCACTGACCACTGATGATGATAAAAAATTTCAGCCGTCTCCATTTTTTTTTGAGATGGAGGAAACAGTGCCTTGCAGCACCTCCACAGTTGCAGAGTGGGGCCCTAGCCCTAGAGTAAGTTGAGCTGGCCTCTACACTAGCTCTGTGTAATGCATGCTTCAGTTTGCCCACACCAGCATCAGGGATCCACTAGGTCTATTAACTTCAGCATTGAGCTGGTAGGAGAAAATGGCACAGCTGATAGAGGGAGGAAGAAAGAACGTGGGCAGTTTATCACCAGTTTACTCAAGACAGGCTTGACAGTAAGGCTGGGAGACAGACGATTATCTGTATCCCCATTCTCTTGTATTCATTCCTTCCTGAGATGTGATGGAACTATGTCAGTATGTGTGCCATAACATATCGGTCTACCCTAGGTAAGTCCTAACAACACATTGCAGTCCAAGATACAGATCAAGGGTGGGACTGCAAAAAAACTCGAGTGCTTTAGGCTTACAAATACCATAGTAAAATAGTATATAAATAAATAAAATCAAGTGCAGATCCTTATATACTTAATCAACATACACAAGGGATTTTAGTGGCCTGTTGGGAGTATTCACCTCAAGTAATCACTGGAGAACAAAGCTGATTCCTGAGTCTCCCCTCTACGAGACAAGTGCATGAAGCTGCTGTTTTTAAAGCCATAATTCTTTCCTCTCCAAGAAAGTGTACACATTCATGTCCTGCAGATAAGGCAAAGCAGATAAGCAGCTAATTATGGATCCAAGCAAGGTTTAATGTAATGCAGACACTAAGGACTCAGTTTTACTGAGAACTTAGTTCTGGGTGCACCAGGAAGTTAGCCATTAATTTTTTAAGTTCAGAAGTTGCACAAAATAATTTTACATTAAAAACATATTAGTCAAGAAAGGAAGACTACTAACATGAGTTGCTATTCTGTTGAAACTTAGCACTGGAATTTCTCTTTTAAATAAGCATTTTCCAAAATGCTTACATTATTTGTTAAAACTGTTCTGATAATGCTTTCATTTGTAAGAAAGGACCAAGAACTTTATCTTGCCTCTACAAAAAGGGAGACATTTAATAACTGCTCCTTTCTGTTCTGGTGGAATTAACCCTACAATCAAAATACTACTTTTTAACATGTTTTAATAGAAGTTATGATCTAAGATAGTTGAGGGAAACCATTTGTTCTTTGCACTGAGTACTGAGATAGGTACAGAAGCTAGCAATGCATTTGACCCAGGAAAGGTTGGGCTTATGCTGCCATATCAGTTCTTGTTCCCACACCCCTATGTCTATGGGAGTACCCCCCTTTTAAAGATACATTCAGAGTTGATCACTGTGCCTCCTAATGTGACATTAAGGGCAGAGCTGTCAGACCTGCCAGGTTAGTACAAAGCAATCAGACCTCTCTACCATACTGAGTAGATAGGATCCCAGTTACATTTTTGGTAACATGGCACATTAAGTACTGCCATCTGTGAATTTAGATAACTTCCTGATTTGAAAGGGATGTGTCAGTTAGTTTTACCTATATCTAAAGTTATTCATGCTGAAAGCCAAAGGCATTCAAAAGCCGAATGGAGGGATACTGGAAGACATGTGTTCTGCATGGTTAGGAAGCACATCATTTCACACCTTTTTCCTTTGGCTTCCGTCCTCCCGCAGGCAAGGGTGAGGCTCAGCCCCTGCAGGCAAGTAAAGCTCAGGCTGCACTTGGCATTGAGTGCTCTGCCTCCAGCCCAAGCTGCTGCCACGCTGCCCCACGCACGCCCTGTGCACGGCGGACCATTCCCTCTCCCTTGCACATCGTTACACCGGTTTTATGACATGATGTCATTTTTGCCAAAGTGGCCGCTGGATGTCACTGTTTCACCTCCGAGAAACAGCCACGAAGACATTTCTCTGGCTTGAAATAAGGGAACTGAGGTCCTTAAGAACAAAAAAAGACAGAGCTTCCCAGCCTGCCACAGGACAGCTGTTTGAAGCATCCCTTATTGAAAGAACAGGTGATACAGGAGCACCAGGGGACAAGCAGACCCCCTGCTAAAACAGAGGTGACACTGTGACCCTAAGATTGCTGACTGAACCACAGTGAACCTTGGTTGAAATATACTAGCAATTAAGGATTATGAACACCAACAGGATGAAATGCGAAGCCCTCTGAAGTAAATTCTTGGGACTCTATCTAGACCCTAAACTCTTGGGTGGATAGAAAGCAAGAAGCTTTGGAGGAAAGAAAAAGTGGAGTGCCTGATCTACCTTCATTACCCGTGCTCATCACAATTTTTCTTAACTCCAGGATGAAAAGTATTGCATAAATAGCATAACTACTTATGTGGAAATCATCTTCAATTTGAAATTTAATTATATAAAGGAATGGTAACATTATTTCTTATATAGGGAAACATCAGGAGATCTTGATTATGTTTTAATTGTTCAGAATTTTGCTAAAAATTGCAGCCTTTAAAGTTGAAATTTCTGGGCTGATTCCTGGTTGGAAGTAGAAGTAACCAGGGAAACAAATGAAAGTTTTTTCCATGCTAAAATATTAATAATAATATTCATATTTGAATTTTGCATGCATACACTAAAATCAATTAGCATCAATGTTATACATTTTATCAACTAAAACCCATGGAGATTTTACTGAATCATAGAATATCTTGAGTTGGAAAAGGCCCATAAGTATCATCAAGTCCAACTCCCTACCCATGATACACATAGAGAACTGATGAGGACTTATTTACACCTGCAACACTGGGATATGGTAGGTCATTTTTGGACCAGCCATCAAAAGAAACAGGAGGTTTCTCACTTCAGTCCTTTATTAACTTATCTCTCATAACAGAAATCTGCATAGCAGATACACAGGTTTCCACCTTGCTGTTGAATCTCCATGCTTGAAGGCTGCAATTGAGCATTCAAAGTCTGGAAGCACTAGACTAAAAGTAGGTCTTACAACCTTGATTTGTTGCTCTGGAGTGTGAGATGTAAAAATTTCACAAAACTGTACACCACTCAAGCCACAAAACCTTTCCTAGCAAAGGCCTGCCCTGGCTTTAAACTGGGCCTGACACAGAAAGCCTGAAAACTGAAAGACTGTCTCTATGAGAAGTTTTATTCCATCAAGCAACCTTTGGACATCTGTCAAGAAAAGGAGTTTGTTGTACTAACCATGAACTGGGCAACTGGCACCTATATTGCGCTGTGGCACACTGTCCTTGGGGGTGGTTAATCAGAAAGCAACAGCCGTGAAGAATAACAAGGTGATATGACAATTGTGTCCTCATCTTCTGAACTTTTGGTACCATTTTCTTGTGTGCCATAAGGCTGAGCACTCAGGATGGATGGAAGTCAGTGGGAGCTGCTCTCTGAGCAACTCAGGAGGACTACAAAGATGTCAGGAGGTGAGGCATGGAGAAAATTAGAAGGGCCAAAGCCCAGCTAGAAATTAATCTAGCTACTGCTGTAAAAGACAGTAAGAAATATTCCTATAAATACATTAGCAACAAAAGGAGGGCTAAGGAGAATCTCCATCCTTAATTGGGGAAACACAATGACAAAGAATGAGGAAAAGGCTTAGGTATTTTATGCCTTCTTTGCCTCAGTCTTTAATAGTAAGTCTAGTTGTTCTACAGGTACCCAGCCTGCTGAGCTGGAAGACAGGGATGGGGAGCAGATTGAAGCCCCCATAAAACAAGGGGAAATGGTTAGTGACTTGCTACACCACTTAGACACACAGAAGTCTATGGGCCCAGATGGGATTCACCCAAGGGTACTGACGGAGCTGGTGGAAGTGTGTTACGGAGGCTCTCAAATAAACAACCAACCACGAAAAATAAAAAAAATTTAAAAAATTATTATTCTAGCTCTCCATAAATTACAGGTTCAAATGTCTGAGAGAGGAGAACAGAACAACTTCCTAGGGTTTAACGGCAACCTAAAACGCTTCATAAAAAACTCTATGGGGTTTAATGACAACCCAAAATGCAGAACAAAGCCTCGATCCCTAGGGTTTAACAGCAACCCAAAACGCTTTATCACTCACCTGATAAGTGAGGGCTCTCAACCTCGAGGAGCTTCTCAGGGCAGTGTCCCAACCCAAGGCACCTCAAGGAGTTTCCTTGGGCAATGTCCTAGCCCAAGGGGAGAGTCCTCGACTGCAACGTGCTGCTTCAGGGGACAAGCTCAAAATGGCTCCCCCAGGGGACTCCATTTATACCCAGGACGAATCTGACCTGTAGTCAATAGGGGGTCCCATTGGCCAAAGGTCCCAACTGCTGCGAGACCTTGAGAACAAAGACAGCCAGAAGCTGCCACACTTCAGCAGCCAAGAAGCTCTGCTTTCATTAGGCGGATGCACCTGCCACAAAGTGTTCACTAAGCCACTTTCAGTCATCTATCAGCAGTCCTGGCTAACCAGGGACGTTTCTGGTTGACTGGAAATTAGTAAATGTGACGCCCATCTACAAGAAGGCCAGATGGAGGAACCAGGGGCCTTTCAGTCTGACTTCAGTGCTGGGGAAGGTTATGCAGCAGATCATCTTGAGTGCCATCACAAGTGCCATCACATGGGTGAACAGGCCCAGTCAGCATAGGTTTATGAAAGGCAGGTCCTGCTTGATTAACCTGATCTCCTTCTGTGACAAGGTGACCTGCTTACTGGATGAGAGACAGATGTGGTTGTTGTCTACCTAGACTTTAGTAAAGCTTTTGACACTGTTTCCCATAGCATTCTGTGGGAGAAACTGGCTGCTCATGGCTTCAGTGGGCATACTCTTTGCTGGGTAAAAAAATAGCTGGATGGTGGGGCCTAAAGAGTTGTAGTGAATGGATTTAAATCCAGTTGGTGACTGCTCACAAGTGGTGTTCCCCAGGGCTCAATATTGGGGTGAGTTCTGTTTAATATCTTTATCAATGCTCTGGATGAGGGGATGAAGTGCACCTTCAGTAAGTTTGCAGACAACACCAAGTTGGGCAGGAGTGATGATCTGCTTGAGGGTAGGAAGGCTCTACAGAGGGATCTGGACAGGCTGGATTGATGGGCCGAGGCCAACTGTAGGATGTTCAACAAGGCTGAGTGCTGGGTCCTGCACTTGGCTCACAACAACCCCCAGCAGTGCTACAGGCTTGGGGAAGTGGCTGGAAAGTTGCCCAACGGAAAAGGACCTGGGGGTTCTGGTCGACAGCCAGCTCGATATGAGCCAGCAGTATGCCCAGGTGGCCAACAAAGGCCAATGATATCCTGGCTTGTATCAGAAATAGTGTGGCCAGCAGGGATGAGGAAGTGATTGTCCCCTCTTACTCAGCACTGGCGAGGCCACACCTCAAATACTGTGTTCAGTTTTGGGCCCCTCACCATGAGGAAGACATTGAGGTGCTGTAGTGCATCCAAAGAAGGGCAACGAAGCTGATGAAGGGTCTAGAGCACATGACTTATGCAGAGTGGCTGAAAGAACTGAGGTTGTTTAGTCTAGAGAAAAGGAGACTGAGGGGAGACCTTATTGCTCTCTGTAACTATGTGAAAGGAGGTTGTAGTGAGGTGGATGTCGGTCTCTTGTCCCAAGTAACAAGGAATAAGGCAAGAAGAAACAGCCTCAAGCTGCACTAGAGGAGGTTTAGATTGGATATTGGGAAAAATATCTTCATCAACCCAACCAAAAGGGTTGTCAAGCATTGGAACAGGCTGCCCAGGGCAGTGGTTGAGTCACCATCCCTGGAGGTATTGAAAAGATGTGTAGGTGTGGCACTTAGGGACATGGTTTAGCAGTGTTAGGTTAATGGTTGGACTCAATGATCTTAAAGGTCTTTTCCAACCTAAATGATTCTATGATTCTACGTGCACTACTGTATAGTGCCAAAAATCTTGAGAAAGCAGGTCACTAATCAGGACCTAAATCTCCCAACAGAGCATTTCTCTGCCCGTCCTTCTGCTCCCATATACAAGAAGTATGAGAAAGTGTGTTTATACTATAATCACCCTTCAAGACCAAGAACCCTTCTTTTTACAATACTCATCCAGGACATGGAAAAATTGGGTACAATCCCTCCTCTAAGTCAAATTTGTCTAAAACAAATCCCTCTCTCCCACCTTCCCAGAGAGCAGCTAACCACTTTTCCATCTGTGAGTATTCTTGGGCAATCCACTCTCAGTCAGGAGACTCATCGAAACTGTTCATTGAGCCAGAGGGTTCCAAAGCCCAGAGCAAAACTATGTTAAGGCATTCCCCTGCTGCAATTTGAAGAATCTCAGACAGAGAAGAGGTTGTAAAATGTGGGAAATCTTTCAAAGTTCAGAGTGCTTTTTATATGCTGTATAATAGAAGGGGACACCAATGACATAACCAGCTGTTTCTCCTGCTCCCTGTTTTATTACGCATGTTCAGAGTTTGCCTATTTTAAGCCTCATGGGCTCGGAAAGCAAAAGAAAAAGGCAGAGGGAGAAAAACCTATTTAATGATTCCTTAATGGACTTCATATATCAGCCAAGCTCCTGGCTGTTTGTGAAAATCATGCATAGAAGGTACTGGGTACATCTCCCCCAAGAGACTTTGGAAAACATGGGCTGTTATGAACTTTAGGCATTAGGCATTAGTCAATGACTAGGCAGATTTATCAATCTAACTTCTGTGCTTAGGTGTTTCAAACATCCATGATAATACACTGTTTTGAAGATCCAGTGCTAAATCACACTCTCCTTCAGTTCCTTGTCTGCCAACAGAAGTACTGCACAGGAGAAAGGATAAAAATGGTGAAGACTAGTATTAAAGGTTTTAATCCCCTACTGTGGCAATATCATGCCTTCAACTAGTCTCTAAATCTGGAATTTGAGAGAGGTCTTCTGCTACCATCTTTCTATTCATATCTATTTAATGCAGTGCAAAAGCTGAACCATAGGAAAACTTGACTACTGCATCCACCCAAGCAGATAAACTATCACAAGACTCGCAGGTTTCTTTCAGGGCTCTGAGCAGCATAGGACCACCTGTAATACACCTGCTTCTGCATCCAGAAAAAAAAAAAAGGAGACTATCCAGGACCGCAAAGAAATCCTGGCAATCCCTGATCACCAGTCTATACTTCTGTCTAAGACCAGCTCATTCCATTTTACAGCACGAAGTTGGATAGCCTAAAAGATACCAGTTTTTCTGCTTTGCACTTTGAGGTTTCCTCAAATATATATCAGTCAAAGCAGGGAACCAACTGTCAAAGTTCTTCTGAGTACTCTTTACACCTCATGTCTTTCTTCTTTTCAAGTCAAAATATTAAAAACTAGTACTAAATGAACATTCAGAAACATTAAGCAAGCAACACCTGTTATGCTGTTGTGAAGCAGTTTGTGTTCCCACTATGGTGAGTAGAACAGCCATAGCTGAATGGAAATAGGAGCAGAACATACAGGTCTGGGTCAGGAGTCACTTAGCACTATGGATATACAAATAACAAATAAATCTTTCTGAAAGTAGCCACCTGACAGGAACACAAAGATCAAAATCAATATTTTACTACCTAAATAAACCAAAACTTTCAGAAATAAACTCGTCACAAACAATTGCCTTCACATAGAAAAAGAAACATCAGTGTGCTTTCTGAACAGAGTATCAAAAATGCAAATAGAAGGAGAAACAGATACTTTGAAGACCAAAGTCTCACCTTGGTTAAGTCCAAACTCGTCAACTGTCTGCTCCACTGAAGCAATCAAGTTACTCAAATTGGGCACTTAAATAACTAGCAGCAAAACTCAGCACAGCAAATGAAATCAACAGTGCATAGTGTGACCAGGGATGTTGGCTCTCTGCTTCGAATAAAGGAGCATCTAAAGTCAGATGATTAAGAGCTGCCTCGAATTTTTCTTAACAGGATGTATCAACCTTACTTTTCTTATGGCTTTCTACAAAAAACTCATTTCAGCCCACCTCTCTTATATGCCTGTGGTTCATAAACCATGTGGGGTACAATGATTCATCAGAATTTACATAGTAGCTACATGCAAGGTTTTATCTCCTTTCAATAAAGCAGGCCAACTTAACATCTCTGAACTTCTGTGTAAAAGCTGCCATTGCCCTAGCTGCCAGCACTACAATCCCAGTAATGAGGGCTGAAAGAAAGACGTTTATAATTATCTTTTATTCCACTTACAGCAGCACACTGCAGGCATATATTTCTATAACTCCCATTATTATTGGTAGCCACATTTCCAAATCTAACATCAGTTTCCTCAAGCCTACCTGTGCCCACAAATTTTAGCAATTCATAACTGATGATTAGTCAGAGTTGTAATCAATGAAAAGTTAAGATTAAAAGTCCCTTTTATCGCCCCTTTCAGTCAGCATTGTCAAGAGATTTCTCCAGCCAAATCTTGGAAATAAAAGAGCTAGAGTATTTACCTGTTGACGCCGGCCAGCCCACTGCTTCCACACATACACAGATGGTACACTGATCCAAACAGCAACTCATGAGGGCAACACAGATGTGCAGAATGTGCTAGCCAGCTGCCACCCTTCCTCCTGGCAAATTTAGGTGACACAGGAGATGGGGTGTGGAGAGTGTCTGATTAGGCAGCCTTTAGGTGAAATTGCAGCTGTAGCTAAGCACAGTACAACAGTACAATAATTTCACATCACCACAGCAATGCTTAGATACAAGACCTGTAACTATCCACTTAACACACATCCCAGCCATCCAACTCCCAGAAAAGAAAGGTTAAGTCATCCCAGAGTAATGGCTCATCAGCTATGCCAGGAGAGTGCATGCCACAAATTGATACTAAGGTGCTGTAGGGCATGAGAAGACTTTGTTACAGTGACTCAGGACAGTCCACCTCCCACATCCAAATATGTAGAGTGCCAAGCACATCTGATCTCCTTATTAGGGTAAGCTGGGATACTTCACTTCCCCCCTGTCTCTGTCTGCACATACCCCTTCGCAGGCATCAGCATGACAGCCAGGTGCAGATCTCAGAATTCAGACAACAGTACCTGTATTACATCAGCAAGTACACTAATGAGCAAAACAGGACAGTGCATATGTATGATATGTTAAGCAGTACAAGTTGTACTATCCACCCCTGTGGTGTTTTCCCTTGAGCTTCACTCCCAGGCAGGGCTCCACTGCATCAGGTCCCCATTGGTGGTTGTTGGTGTCCTGGGGCTCCCACAGCAGTAATGCCACGCTTTCCATAAAGCCAAAGCTTTCACTCACCAAGTTCTGTGCCTTTTGCTCATACCAAGTGCGATTAAGCAAGCTGGGGGCTTCAACAGGTAAGGCTCTGAGGCGTTCACAGGCCATTTGCTATAAGCTTTATGGTTGCTGCTGTCCTAAGTGAAGGAGTAACATAAACCACCATTTCCTTTCAGTGGGGAAGTGCCTTAGAGAAAAAAAGATCAGCTTCCAAACTGGAGGTCCAGAGGCAGAAACTGAGATCTGTAATAGAAGGGCTAAGCATTTGCTAAGGACAGTGTTTTACTAAGCTGTATCTTGTAGGTACACCCTGAGATTAGCTTTTAGATGCAATTAGAGTCCCATTGCTTCAGTCACCTATCTTTGGGTCATAGGCAATCTTTGCAGGTCATTTCCTACAATGCTGTTGATTAAGATGCATTCATTTGTTTCAGAGCCACTAACATGAACCATCACTTGTAGTCCACCACAGGGCCTCAGTAGGCAGGTTGCAGATTGTCTTTCTTGGCACAGATTTACATGAATTTGATGTACAGAAGGAGCACAGTTGTGTTGAGTGCTTCATAGGCCACTAACAATGTTATAACTGTTGTCATCTGCACCAGTATCTGGTACAGGTATGGTCATGGGAGGTTTTTGAGCTTTGTACCTTTTTCTGTACAGATGGTGGATTGTAAACACCAGCTGAAAGGGTCGTACTGCTCTCAGATCTCACCATTCTTCCCTGCAACTTTCTGTTTTCATGTTAGAAAAACATTCTGCAGTGCACTCACCCCAGACCTACTCCCTTTCCCCTAAAAGCATTGACATGTCCATGCATTTCTGAGAGCTTCTTACCTGTATTTGTATACCACCCACCCCCCCCAAAAAAGCACCCCAAAGTTAAATACAGTGATAAAATTGATCCTACAGCTCGAAAACTTTCACTTTATTTTTCTAAAAAAGCATTGGAAAATAGGCAAATAACTAAAAAACAGAAAGAGCAATGTCCTACAAGTAAGTAAAAAATTCTGAAGTAAACTTAGCATGGTTATAACTTTTGAGGTTAGACTTGGCCAATATTTTTTGTTAATACAGTATTTTATTTTTACAAAGTTCACCTCTGTTAGAAAACAGTACCTGGACTAGTATTAGTCTTTTCAGAATCACTCTGCTTGAATGATCTATCAAATATCCGCAAAATGCTTTCTTAGGTTTTGACTATTTGCAAGCAGTGCATTCTGTCTGACCAGATAATAAAAGAACAGGACATTTTAGATTCTCTGAAAAACCTAAGTATATCCAAATCCTTTTCTGTGAAATAAATTCTTGCACATATGAATTTGAAGCATGTTTTGTAAAAGAGTCTGCAACTAGCACTTGATACTGCTGCTTCAATTAAGGCTACAAGGAAAATCCATTTCTTACAAAACATACAGTCTCTTAGATGGCAGGAAAAAGCCAGTCTTCTCCCCACTCAGGTCTAGGAAACCAGAAGTTAATATTTCTACTTCTATTTAATTAGGCTGTGACACAGGATTAGATATTTGACGGTGTTTAGCACTTAATTCTTCATGGGTAGTTTAATATCATGTCATAGAATCATATCACAGAATGGTTTGGGCTGGAAGGGACCTTAAAGATCATCTAGTTCCAACCCCCCTGCCATGGGCAGGGACACCTTCCACTAGACCAGGTTGCTCAAAGCCCCGTCCAACCTGGCCTTGAACCCTTCCAGGGAGGGGGCAGCCACAACTTCTCTGGGCAACCTGTTCCAGTGTCTCACCACCCTCACAGGAAAGAATTTCTTCCTTATATCTAATCCAAATCTACCTTCTTTCAGTTTAAAACCATTACCCTCATTGTATCACCACACTCCCTGATAAAGAGTCCCTTCCCATCTTTCCTGTGGGCTCCCTTTATGTACTGGAAGGCTGCTATAAGGTCTCCCTAGAACCTTCTCCTCTCCGGGCTGAACAACACCAACTCTCTCAGCCTGTCCTTATAAGGGAGGTGAAAATGTTCCAAGAGCTGATCTTTTCTCCCTCAGTCAAATAGTGATTTTGTAATTGAATTATCAAGGTTGTACAAAAGGGTCACAGACTCAACCACAATGTTACTTAAACTGTAAATAGGTATTTATTGACATTCTTCAGCTATCTGCTTCGCTCACTACGAGATCAGCACAAAAAGCCTGTTTTAATATGAGCAGTTCAACAGTTTCTACACAGCTTTCAGTCTTTCAAAACTGTAAGCAATAAAATGAACACTAAAATTCCCTTCTTTGTGTTTTGAAAGTACAGGGGACTCTAGTTATAAACTTTAGTTTCTTTGTACCTTATATTAAAAAGGATTATTGAAGTTCCAAAGCCCTAAAAAGTTAGCAATCAGAAGGTCATCTATGCATTCCCTTTCTGCACAAAATGATAGATTTATTTACGTATTCAAATATTATTCCCTCCACCACCACCACCTACCCATAGGATTGGTTTAAATTAATGAGCAACTATGCTGTTTTCTCATCAGTCCCTGTACAACATTCTCAGCCTGCTCTTAAAGATCAACTTGTAATTTCATTATGACTTTTTCTGTGTTAAATTATCAAGGGGTTTTGCATATTTATGAATTAATTTATTTCCACAACAACTTTGACATGACTAAGTGTTGATAATCTCAGTTTACAAAAGGGTCTGTAATTGTGGAAACCCAATTTGCAAAACTTGTCATCCAAACTTCTAGCATGTTTTATACTGAACGTTATCCATTTTAGGTATTTTTGGTGGCTTTTTTCTACAGCTGTAAACACATACTGCCTTTGCAAATGGCCTCAAGTCATGTATCTGGAAAACAAGGGATATTTGGTGACTGAAAAGTTTCATTGAAATGTCTTAACCAAACCATCAGAGCTTTGTGGCAGCAGCAGGGACAGATCCCAGTCCTTCAGAGAAAGACTTCATCAGATTTTCTTTCCTTTTCCTGGAATCCCATCTCATTTATGACCACTGACTGGAAGCTTTCCACGGGAAGGTATCTTGTGACAGAAAATATCCGTTTAGAAAATTAAGATGTAGAAAAACTACAGAAGCAAAATCGTCCTTCTTCAACAGCCCAGCAAAAAGCAGACAATTTTCCTCCCTGTCTGAGCACGCTGACATCTGTCTGTTCAGCTGCCACAGCTGAGCTCACCTCCAGCCTCCTCCACCTCCTCGTGAGCCAGGCAGGGGAAGGGAGGCTTCACAGTCCCCCCCATCTAATGGCACTAGGGCTGGAAGGGCCTTATCATCAGTTTGTGCCTGTGGGAATTGTCAAAATTAAACGCAGGCATCCAGGAAGCCAAAATGGTATTTCTGTTCCCTGATAACTAGATTATTCTTAAAAAAAAAAAATCTCTAATACCCACATGAGAACAAAATTTTCTAAAAAAACACACCAAAATCCAAATGCATTTTTCCCCACAAGGAGTTGCTAGAAACTTACCAGCTTTATTCAGACTTCAGAAAGAAATGAAATCTGACTCCTGCAAACAAAAAGCCTTCTTTGCTGCACACCTCTTATTCTTCCCCAAAACAATTTCATCCTGTGCACAGACTGAGGCAAAAGCCTGTGGATAAGATGGTATATAATTAAAGACTGCTGAACACACAAACCACATGGGTCTAACTGGGGCTATATGGAGACCTCCAAGTGTAGCCTTTCTCAGCTTGTGAATGTGCAACTTCCAAAGATTATTAGTAGTTTGAGACATTTATATTATTTGCATTTTTCTTAAAGGAAGAAAACAACCCACCCACTCACCCTCACCAGATATTCCTCATATGTAATTATATCAGACCATAGCAGAGATGGAGCTTGCACCATTGCAGCTTTGTGCTTGAATTAATGCAGTGTCTCGTTGCAACTGGTGTCAACCTCCAGGGTCGGTGGCTGGGAGGGGGTGCTTCTCCTGTCACAACCAGCCACAGACAGGCTACCAGCTCCCCACCACCGGTTCCCCCATGGCTGCCCTTTCCTAGCTCCCAGCCCCATCTCTCTCCTCCACTGCACATTGTTCATCCTTTTCCCTACATCCTGCCTCTCAGACATCAAAGAAGGCCGGGCAGCTGAAAGATGATTCTCTGAGCAATAGTTCTGCTTCCGAGTCTCAGGCAGTTTACTTCAGTGGCTAGAAAGTGAAGGCTCTCCATGTTGCCAAAAATATGAAAGAGAATATGCCTAAAATGTCTCTTTCTTACCTTTTACTTCACATCAGTTATATTTTATTTCTCTTCAGCAATATTAATCCTGGCTTACCCTCAGATAAAAAGAGACCAGAATTATGCCAGTGTTTTTATTTGCATTATACACAGACTCTAAAAGGAGATAAGCAACTCCAAGTCTAGTTTTTGAACAACTGAAATTAATTTTAAATACTTTCAGTAGCTCCCAAGTGCCCCTCACTCCTGAAATGCTGTGAAAGAGCCACGTAAAACCAACACAATAACCTGAGGAAAAAGTCAAAGGGAAATTAATCTAGACACTACGTGTAATACAGAAATGTTAACAAGCAGTGCAGCTGGTGCTGCAACTGAAAGAATCTTGTCTTTTATCTGCAGCAATATGGAAAATATGTCAGAAAGAGAATATGACTTTCAAGTTGACTGTGACATCTTTAATTTATGACCTGGTTTTAAAATTATAGCCCATCCTGAAAGCATCTAATCTTATCCATCAGCAGCACTGGGGGCTGCATTCTCCTCCAGTTACTGGCTGTACAAAATTATAAACTTCAGTACCAGAGTGGATAGGGAGAGAGTTTAACTCCAAGACCTTCTAACCAAGCCGTAACCTAGTAAACTCCAAAATTCCAATGACCACAGTGGACAACAACCTGTTGGACTGAGCCACCTTTGCCTCACTGCTGATGTAGACTCTCAACAGTGACCAACAATCAAAGGAGAGCAACATACATTGCAGATATGACTTCCCAGACATGACTGCCACCCTCTCCTCTAGATAATGCATTTGTTTTCCATGTCATGTCCCTGCCTGTTCTTTGTTTCTCCAGTCAGTCATGATGCCAGCCTCCCTCATATGCTGCTTTTCATGCCTGGGAAGGACTCCCAAGGGTTCTCATTTCTCTATGAGAATTCCTTCAAACTCCTGAGCAAGGCTCAATGCCTACAGAAAACATATCTGGTCAGGTTGCTGATGGGGTGGTATGGTGCTGTCAAGTTGCTTCTTTCTACTTGTCTCTGGTTTGCTACACTCTCTTATAATATAGGCGTGTAAAGTCCATGTCTGTTTTTTTAGCTGCTACCTGCAGACCAGCCAACACAGTGAGGTCCTCCTCTCTATTGTGGGCTCCCCACCTCTGTGCTGACACAAGCACAGAGTAACCACAGCAGCACTGCTTCACCCAGCGAGGTGGCTGTGAGCAGCAACAGCCTGCAATGCTGCTGTGTCTCTCCCTGAGAGGACTCTGCAAGAAGCACAAGCCCATGCAGTCTTTATTATCCACAGTTGGGACAAATTACCTGGTATCTTGTTTTTGTCTTCATGTGGTATTTGAAATAAACAAGGACTTCTATTCTCCCTGTTTGTCAGCTCTCAGAGGAGTTTAGTACAAACTGTCTGGTTCAAGTGGTACTGCAGAAACCTGGGTGTTTAAAAAAGCAGCTTTGGCAGCCACACAAAAAAGAATACCCAAATATATCAAAATTAGGCATAAATCTATCGAGCATTCTGTTCTTTTTCAAGCATACTTTGTCACTTCCTCTCTTTACTGAGTATATCTGGTTAATAAAAGAGCTTTGTCTATTGTAGGGCGTGACTGTTACAGAGGTCTTAATGACTCTTCTTTGTTCTCAAAAAAATACCAAATTAGTTTCATTTTCAGGGACAATCATTCTTTTATCTGCAACTGCAAATGATTATAAAGTTATTGGACTGCACTACACAGCAGGAGAAAGAAGGAAAACGGCCAGAGTTAGTCTTCTGCCTTCTATTCCCCACTTCTGTGATGCTGCCATAAAAATGTCCTCGAAAAATGTCCTTCCACCTTGTGTCACTGTAAAGGCATGATACAAATCTAGTAGCCACACTTGTAAACTATTACTACTTTAACATCTGGCTTGGCCAAACGAATTCTAAAAAATATCAAAACTTCTCCTGAATGATCTATAGCCAAGAGATTTTGTTAAAAAAATAGTTCCAGGTGATTGGAACGTGATCTTTTAACATATATGGTTTTGCTAAACAAGTCAAAGATTATAATCACCCATAATCAAACATCTTGTTCAAAGTTCACGTGATGCTACAGATACACAGCAGTGATTGTAAAAATTCATAAACTAACTCACGGCCAGAGATTTTAAAACTATGCATCTAAATTCACATTCAGACATTTGAGTGAGTTTCCTGATTTCCAACACTCATTGCACCACCACCACTAGCAGTTCCTACCGATTCTTTTGCAGCCTCTTCTCAGGATGAAGAACTTGTCACAAGTAAATTCTGTCTTGCCAGACTTGTTAAGTCTGGTTTCACATGCATTTCACAAAATATGCGTTATATATTCAACAAATCTGGCAGAGATGAAAAGTGTCCCTATACTCATATCCAGGAGTGTTTTTAAAAAAAAAACAATGATAAATGTATTCAGATGAAAACATTTCAGTCAGAGAATCTGCCGAGAAAATATTACTTAATACAGTTTTTTAGAGTACAGTTTGAACTTTCAAGTCTTCAGTAATAGCAAGAAAATTAGATGTTTTATCAAAAAATTCTGCGGTAATTTAACTTTTAAATACAAATACAACCATTTTAAAATAGGGTTACAAGCTCTGATGCTTTAGTAGTACTGATCCGTCATTGTAAATACACATAACAGTTTGAAAATCAATAAATGTATGAGTCAAAAAATTCAACACAGAAGTTCAGAAAAACAGCCTTTGCTCTGATACATCTACATGCTATCTTCATCACTCAGTACACACATATTCCTAAAATACTGATGTATTCTCAAATCACAGATTACATTCACAACATGAGTCATATCTTCTGTATGTAAAAAAACTAACCAAAAGTAGGCCCACCTCCAACTCAACAACTTTTAAACAAGCAAAAATCAAAGTACTCTTTCCTGGCATCCAGATCTGTCAGGGGTTGAATGTCCTCTGCATCTAGTGACTTCCCCATCCTACCAGAAAATTTCCATAGCCATTCCCACATATATCCACGGGTCTGCAAAACCCATCCACAACACCCCATTGTAATACATCCTGTGATGGCAATGGGATCTGTTTGCCTTCCCACTCCAGACTAGAAAGATGCTTTGTTTAATTGATTTACCCTTTTCAGTGATCTCCTACCACTTCCACTCAACTAAATGAAAGTTCAAAAAAAAATTTAAAAAAAAAACCCTAAAACTAAAAAAAAAACTAAATCAGATTTCATTGAACTGCCAAACTCAAAGTCAGCCTTGGAGATTTCAGAACTGGATCCCAAACCAGACATGCATTTTCTAAGTTAGCAGCTAGTAACACCCCAAAAAGTAGGTATTCTTACAGCATTTTGAGCTTAAAATGTTCAAATAATTTAAGTACAACCTTTGATCTCAAATCTTACAAAACCAGTCCACAAGCCTGGAGTGCAGTAGAATCCAGGTCCCCCCTGGAGGGTCTAACATTTAGCTTCTAATGCAGGCATTAAACCCAGTTCCAAATGTACATAGGGATCAGAACTTGAATGCTACTTTTTTTTTCTTCAGCCAGACCTATATGCTGTCATTAAGGCTAAAGATTTTACACTAAATCTAAGGCCTAAGGATGACTGTAGGGAATGGATGCAAGAAATGGAACAGTTGTGAATAAACAATAGTAATGAGGATTAGTGAGCCATTCTGACAGGCTAATTACACCAGAAGCTTTCATAGAGTCATCAACAATAGTCTCTCAAAAAACTTGTATATGTAGAGAGAGATGCAGCTCTTTTATATCTATATATAACATATATAGGTATGCACATATATGTATGTGTACACGCATATATATTTAATATCTTAATATGCTTTTTGTGGTTTCAATGCATATATTCCCTATTACAGAAATTAATTTTCTTACTGTCAGGTCTTGGGGGAACTTGTTTATTTGGATCTTTCAAACAAAACTCAAGGTGGAGGGGGAAAAGCTGTTGATAGCTATCAGTGCCTCACTTGCTCCTACAGCAGACAAGGTTTCAAAGGATGGAAAAACCGGGAGAAGGGGTGGAGAACACTATTATTGATGGAAGCACTGGACTCCCACCAGGAGGAAGGCAGGAGATGACAGAGCAGAGCTATGCTGGGGGAGGAAGGACACAACACTCTCATCTCCAAGTGCCATCAAAGGAGACTGCACTGTGCACTCCCCCAGGATTCCTGATCACAATGCCTCTGTCTGGGGACTGCTGACAACATACAGCTGCTTCCTCCCCTGACACACATGAAAGCCTCACTTCTAAAAAAGAAAAGAATTACAACCTTTTCATTATTTTACATCTGTGGACCTGCAGATCGAAAAAGGAGGCAAAAGCAGGCATTGATCATCTACCCTTTTCTGCAATTCTCACTCCTGTCTGGGGTTTTTTTTTTATTTATGCTGTAATACATGGAAGGCAGCATCGCCCTCTCCCTCCCTCCCTGATCTGGAGAGCATCAGTTGTCATCACGATAATGATGACTAACTCCAAGTCATGGCCTACCCTGCAAGATCTACCTCCAACAGGGCAGAGAGCAACACAAGCACTGAGGAGGTGTTCAACCCATGCGGCTGGAGGCTCTGCCGTTGGAAAAAATAACAGCTTGTTGTGAGCCATCATTATCAACTGAGTTGATCACTCCCTCTGCCTTATACAGTAACCTAAGCCCATGGTGGACACTAGGGCTATTCTCTTTTTGTGCCAATTTAGTAATGCACAGTCCCAAAGACAACTAAAAATGGAGAAAATAAAGTTGCCTGCAACTTCCAGACTGGAAGGCAACTTGACAAAATTGCCAGTAATAGTTAAAACACTTCCTGTTATTTCTTAATACAGTGGTACTGAAAGAAAATCATTCAGAATGAGATCTTCCATGCTGCTGCATGCAGCAAGCCCAGACCTATTGGACACCTACAATCTACTCCCATGGGTGCACAAAGAAAATCACAAACTGCTGGAAAGGATTATTCAAAAAAAAGTGAGACTTCTGCTGCCCATACAAAAGAATTCACTTGGAGAAGGAACATTTTCTTTGAAGTTCCAGGTGCCACATTACCCTAATGAATAAGACTACGTCCTCTGAATTTGAACACCTATCAAATGGAGTAATTAGGGATTAAATTAGTTTGCGGTGTAGCTAGTGGTCAGGTCAGATCAAAATTATTGTAGCAAATGGCCTTGGCTCTCTGAAGAATATTAGATCTTTGCAGGGTTTGTGGAAATTGGGATTCTAAGGGGAAAG